>NC_084611.1:4489013-4806513 GCF_033978795.1 Nerophis ophidion | reverse complement strand
CAGGGCAGCTGTGGCTACTGATGTAGCTTACCACCACCAGGTGTGAATGAATGTTGAGTCCAACTTCTCTGTGAGCGCTTTGAGTGTTTCGAAAAGCGCGATATAAATCTAAATCTAAGTTATTATATAAATATATGTATGTATGTATGCATGTGTATATGAATGTATATACATATGTATGTATATATATATATATATATATATAAAAATGTGTATATATATATCCATGTATCTGTATGTATGTATGTGTATATATATGTGTATTTATATATATATGCGTCTATGTATGTATATATATTATATATGTATAAATGTATGTCTATAAATATATAATATATATGTGTGTGTATATGTATATATATATGTGTGTTTTTGTGTATGTGTTTATATATTAGATCTGTCATGTGATAATTTGTATTAAAATTCAAATAAATCACACTCTAGATAATTTATCATGAATTATCACAGGTTATTGTTTGCTTAAGAAAAGAAATACGAAAAGCCCGATGCTTATTTTGTTTTCGGCTGTACGAATCGTTCAAAACGCGTAAAGGATAAACGTTTCTTCAGCGTTTGTCGAGAGGTAATCAAGAAGGGCAGAAAAGCGCAAGATTTTACAAAACGACGACGAGAAAAGCAAATTACACTCCAGTCCAAGGGAGCAGAGTCGAAAAATACACGAGTTTGCAGTGATTACTTCGTTAAAGTCCTACTGAAAGCCACTACTAGCCACCACGCAGTCTGATAGTTTATATATCAATGATGAAATATTAACATTGCAACACATGCCAATACGGCCGCTTTAGTTTAATAAATTGCAATTTTAAATTTCCCGGGAGTTTCGTCTTGGAAACGTCATGTAATGATGACGTGTACGCAGGACGTCACGCGTTTTTAGGAAGTATGAGCGCTACACACACACACACAGCTAAAAGTCGTCTGCTTTAACGGCATAATTACACAGTATTTTGGACATCTGTGTTGCTGAATCTTTTGCAATTTGTTCAATTAATATTGGAGAAGTCACAGTAGAAAGATGGAGTTGGGAAGCTTTAGCCTTTAGCCACACAAACACACGGTGATTCCTTGTTTAAAATTCCCGGAGCTGAAACTTTACTATGGATCAGAGCGCGCCCAAGCAATCATGGATCCTACCAAATGTCAACCAGCAGGTTTCGGTGAGAAAATTGTGGTTAAAAAGTCGCTTCTTACCGGATATCAGCTGAGCTTGTGTCGTCCGTACAGCCGCCGTCGACTCCCGTGAGACATTGGCGTCAACACACCCGTGGACAAACCCTTCCGACTATCAGGTACTATTAAACTCACTAAAACACTAGCAACACGATAGAAAGATAAGGGATGTCCCAGAATTATCCTAGTAAATGTGTTTAAAAACATAAGAATACGTCCCAATTCTATCGCGTTTTTTTTTTTGTTTTTTTTCTAGTCCGTCGCTATCAATATCCTCAAACACGTATCTTTCATCCTCGCTCAAATTAATGGGGAAATTGTCGTTTTCTCGGTCCGAATAACTGTTTTTGTCGGAGGCTCCCATTAATATTAATGTGAATATGTGAGGAGCCCCCACACTTGCGACGTCATCGTCTGCGACTTCCGGTAAAGGCGAGGCTTTTTCAGGAAGTACCAAAAGTGGCGAACTTTATCGTGGATGTTCTCTACTAAATCCTTTCAGCAAAAATATGGCAATATCGCGAAATGATCAAGTATGACACATAGAATGGACCTGCTATTCCCGTTTAAACAAGAAAATCTCATTTCAGTAGGCCTTAAAAGGTGTGTTTGATATACTTTTAACATTTATTGTTTCCCATTCCAGTATTATCTTGATATTGTTCGTATTTCTTAAACACGTTTGGTACGAGTGTTTTGAAAAGCACCCGACTCGGCGAGTCTAAATAAAACAGAAAGCAAATATGAGCAAAACCTAAAAGAGTGACTGCATAATTGTTCAGCCCAAAGTTTCACTTGTCTAGAGTCTAAGTCAAGTCATGTAAACACTGATCCATCATTCTGGCAAGGCACTAAAAGAATGTCCATGAAACACTACACACACATGCACTACATAGAAGAAAGTTCAAGTAGAAACATCTCATGGATCATGTCTGAACTAAAATGTGATTTTCTTATTTGTGTCCTGCAGACGTCCAGCAGATGATTGGTCATTCAGAAGAAGTTCCACCTCAACTGCTGGGTGATGGCTCCACTTTGAGGCAAGAGCATCCATGGTCCCCCCACATTAAAGAGGAAGAAAAGGAACTCTTAATAACGCAAGAGCCTAACCTCAACCAGTTGCCACTGACTGTTGTCTCTGTGAAGACTGAAGATGATGAAGAGAAACCACAAGTAGACCACCTCTTAGCTCCACTATCAGATAGTGAGGTCGAAGATGACATTGAAAAACCTTTGAGCAGCGATACAGACTGTGAAGGTGATATGAGGACTCAAACTGACAACAAACACACTGGATGCTCAAAAAAGAAAAACGGGGATAAAACATGTTTGATTGTCTCGGCTTGTGGCTCCACTCACGAGATGAGATCACATATAGAGGAGAAATCATCTAATTGTTCAGTTTGCGGTAAAACATTGTCATGTAAGACAAGTTTGACAAGACACCTGAGAACACACACAGAGAAACCTTTTAATTGCTCAGTGTGCAGTAAAAGATTTTATTTGAAGGCCAAATTGACCGTGCACATGAGAACACACACAGGAGAGAAACCATTTAGTTGTTCAGTTTGTGACAGAAAATTCACAAGTAAGATCTATATGAAAGGACACATGAGAACACACACTGAGGAGAACCCGGTTATTTGTCCAGTGTGTGGTAAAGGATTGTCTTTGAACACCAATATGACAGAACACATGAGAACACACACAGAAGAAAAAACATTTAGCTGTTCATTTTGTGGTAAAAAATTTCACCAAGGGACAAATTTGCAAAAACACATGAGAACGCACACCGGAGAGAAACCATTTAGTTGTTTGGTGTGCAGCAAAAGATTCTCCTGTCAGGGAAATTTGTCACGACACGCAAGAACACACACGGGAGAGAAACCTTTTAAATGCTCAGTTTGTAGTAAGAGATTTGCTGATAACGTCAATCTGAAAGAACACATGCGATCTCACACTGGTGAGAAACCACTTAGTTGTTCAATTTGCGGCGAAACATTTTCCCGCAGGCTAGCTCTGTCAGGGCATATGATAACGCACACCGGAGAGAAACCATTTCACTGTTCAGTTTGTGGTAAAACATACACCACTAAATTCAATCTGGTGAAACACATCAGAGTACACACGGGTGAGAAACCATTTAGTTGTTCAGTTTGCGGCTTAAGTTTTTCAGACAGGACGCTTTTAAAACGACACATCGTGAAACATTCAGTTGATCAAAGCGTGGTCCAAGATGCTCGAGAATCCCACTTACATTAAAGGGGAACATTATCAGCAGACCTATGTAAGCGTCAATATATACCTTGATGTTGCAGAAAAAAGACCATATGTTTTGTAACCGATTTCCGAAGTCGAAAAGGGCGAATTTGGCGATTTAAACGCCTTTCAATTGTTCGCCTGTCGGAGCAATGACCTTTCACCCGTGACGTCACATCCTGAAGCGGCCCGCCATTTTCTCAAACACATTACACACACCAAGTCAAATCAGCTCTGTTATTTTCCGTTTTTTCGACTGTTTTCCGTTACCTTGGAGACATCATGCCTCGTGGGTGTGTTGTCGGAGGGTGTAACAACACCAACAGAGGTGTAACAACACCGACAGAGATGTAACAACACCAGCAGAGGTGTAACTACACCAACAGGGAGGGATTCAAGTTGCAACAGTGGTCAAAAGATGCGAAAAGTCCCCCGTTTGTTTTGCACACTTTACCGACGGTTGGTAGAGTGGCCGTGCCAGCAACTTGAGGGTTGCAGGTTCGATTCCCGCTTCCGCCATCCTAGTCACTGCCGGTGTGTCCTTGGGCAAGACATTCTACCCATCTGCTCCCAGTGCCACCCACACTGCTTTGAATGTAACTTAGATATGGGGTTTCACTATGTAAAGCGCTTTGAGTCACTAGAGTAAAGCGCTATATAAATATAATTCACTTCACTTCGCTACGACAGAGATGGCACAGAGAGGGCAAGAATGTGTGGATATCCTGCGACACTCAAAGCAGATGCATCTCCAACAATAAAGTCAACGAAATCACAAAGGTGAGTTTTGTTGATCTTATTGACTTATGTGCTAATCAGACATATTTGGTCAGGGCATGACTGCAAGCTAATCGATGCTAACATGCTATTTAGGCTAGCTGTATGTACATATTGCATCATTATGCCTCATTTGTAGCTATATTTGCATCCAGCCTTTCCCTCCACCCACACTTAATGCCAAACAAACACATACCAATCGTTGGTTAGAAGGCGATCGCCGAATTCGTCCTCGCTTCCTCCCGTGCCGCTGTCTGTCGTGATATGGCTCAAAAGCTTCTGTTTCTTCTTTAATTTCGCTTTCGGTACCTGCCTCCATATTCCAACCATCCGTTTCAATACATGCGTAATCTGTTGAATCGCTTACGCCGCTGAAATCCGAGTCTGAATCCGAGCTACTATGCTATACCTTTCTGTGACGTCACATGACAATAGACGGGTGGATGTAGCGATGGTGTAAATCAGGCACTTTGAAGCCGTTTTTCGGGATATTGCGTGATGGGTAAAATTTTGAGAAAAACTTAGAAAAATAAAGAGTCCAGTCCATAGTGGATCTAACATAATAGTGTGAGAGTCCAGTCCATAGTGGATCTAACATAATAGTGTGAGAGTCCAGTCCATAGTGGATCTAACTTTATAGTGAGACTCCAGTCCATTGTGGATCTAACATAATAGTGTGAGTCCAGTCCATTGTGGATCTAACATAATAGTAATAGTCCAGTCCATTGTGGATCTAACATAATAGTGAGAGTCCAGTCCATTGTGGATCTAACATAATAGTGAGAGTCCAGTCCATTGTGGATCTAACATAATAGTAATAGTCCAGTCCATTGTGGATCTAACATAATAGTGAGAGTCCAGTCCATAGTGGATCTAACATAATAGTGTGAGAGTCCAGTCCATAGTGGATCTAACATAATATTGTGAGAGTCCAGTCCATAGTGGATCTAACATAATAGTGAGAGTCCAGTCCATTGTGGATCTAACATAATAGTAATAGTCCAGTCCATTGTGGATCTAACATAATAGTGAGAGGCCAGTCCATAGTGGATCCAACATAATAGTGTGAGAGTCCAGTCCATAGTGGATCTAACATAATAGTGTGAGAGTCCAGTCCATAGTGGATCTAACATAATAGTGTGAGAGTCCAGTCCATAGTGGATCTAACATAATATTGTGAGAGTCCAGTCCATAGTGGATCTAACATAATAGTGTGAGGCCAGTCCATAGTGGATCTAACATAATAGTGAGAGTCCAGTCCATAGTGGATCTGACATAATATTGTGAGAGTCCAGTCCATAGTGGATCTAACATAATAGTGTGAGAGTCCAGTCCATAGTGGATCTAACATAGAGTAAGAATCCAGTCCATTGTGGATCTAACATAATAGTGAGAGTCCAGTCCATTGTGGGGCTAGCTGTATGTACATATTGCATCATCATGCCTCATTTGTAGCTATATTTGCATCCAGCCTTTCCCTCCACCCACATTTAATGCCAAACAAACACATACCAATCGTTGGTTAGAAGGCGATCGCCGAATTCGTCCTCGCTTCCTCCTGTGCCGCTGTCTGTCGTGATATGGCTCAAAAGCTTCAGTTTCTTCTTTAATTTTGTCTTCGGTACCGGCCTCCATACTCCAACCATCTGTTTCAATACATGCGTAATCTGTTGAATTGCTTACGGCGCTGAAATCCGAGTCTGAATCCGAGCTACTGTGCTATCCGCCATGTTTGTTTTTGGTTGCTTCCCGCAGTGACGTCACAGGACAATAGACGGGTGGATGTAGCGATGGTGTAAGTCAGGCACTTTGAAGCCGTTTTACGGGATATTGAGTGATGGGTAAAATTTTGAGAAAAACTTTCGAAAAATAAAATAAGACACCGGGAACTTATTTTTGTTGGTTTTAACCATTCAGAAATTGTGATAATGTTCCCCTTTGAGACCCAAGACCATGCACAGGACACCAAATATTCAGCTGTTCAGTGTCGAGGGGTTGGGATTTTTCAACATTTCCCACAATGCATTGCAGTTGGCCATGTTAGAAAGGTTCATAGTTGCTGGTCATTCCAGCTTTGATATTAATTATCTGCCACAACCGAGACGGGAGAGATATCACATGCATGGGGTTTCTCCTCTCCTTCCTCTTGGATTACAGAAGTGTGCATCAATGATCATGAAATTGTGTTTGTGTTGTGACAAAGTTGTATAGTATTGTTGCACACAGACACACAAAACTATGTAATATTGTTTGTAAATATGAGTGCTACAATACAACTCTTACTGTAACCTTTTTATAAAATATACTTAAAGACTTTTGACTCCGGCCGATACAACAATTGGAAAACAATTTTTCTGCATTGAGGAACTGAATGAATAATATATTTTTGATGATAGATTTGATGTAATAATGACTCAGTGTTTTGTATCAACGTGACACTCGTGTAATTAGTTGAATCCCAATAAGTAAAATAGGAAGGTCACACCTTGGTGTGGTGTCTCCTTGTCCACTTTGAAGTGTATAAAACTGTATGTTCAACATGAGAAAGTCGCTTCTTGTGTGGAATAAAAACTGTTGGATTCCACCTGAGCTGCTGGGTTCTTGGGGCCTAAGGTGGAAGGTGGAAAGGGCCAGGTGGGACCCCCAACGCATGTCTGATCTTGATTTTGTATAGCCGTCCTACAAGCTCGGTTGATAGAGCGGCCGTGCCAGCAACTTGATGGCTGCAGGTTCGATTCCCGCTTCCGTCATCCTAGTCACTGCCGTTGTGTCCTTGGGCAAGACACTTTACCCACCTGCTCCCAGTGCCACCCACACTGCTTTAAATGTAACTTAGATATTGGGTTTCACTATGTAAAGCGCTTTGAGTCACTAGAGAAAAGCGCTATATAAATATACTTCACTACCCTGAGATTCCCCAAACTCATTAATTCTGGAAGCTAAGCAGTGTCTGGCCTGGTTAGTACTTGGATGGGAGACTGCCTAGGAAAACCAGGTGCTGTTTGACCTTTGGACTCTTTAAGTTCCTGTTTTTTTTCACTCCCTTGTTTTGTTTCCATGGTTACCCATTGCTCATTTGGACATACGCACCTGTTTAATCATGTCCCTGTTAATTAAGCAGGTCTTTTTCTGTTGGTTTGAACTTTTCTTGCTCTGTGCTGACTTTATTCCTGCCTTGCCATAGTTTCCTGCTTCATGCCAAGCCAAATAATTTTTGTGTGGATTTATGTTCATAGTCTGTTTATGCCTTAGTTTTGTTTCTTAGCCCAAGTTGTGCCTCCGCTGTGAACGCTTTTTGTTTGTAACTTTTTGGAGTTCAAATTAAATCATGTTTTTACCAAAACGCCATGTCAATCAATCAATCAATCAATCAATCAATCAATCAATCAATCAATCAATCAATGTTTACTTATATAGCCCTAAATCACTAGTGTCTCAAAGGGCTGCACAAACCACTACGACATCCTCGGTAGGCCCACATAAGGGCAAGGAAAAACTCACACCCAGTGGGACGTCGGTGACAATGATGACTATGAGAACCTTGGAGAGGAGGAAAGCAATGGATGTCGAGCGGGTCTAACATGATACTGTGAAAGTTCAATCCATAATGGATCCAACACAGTCGCGAGAGTCCAGTCCAAAGCGGATCCAACACAGCAGCGAGAGTCCCGTTCACAGCGGAGCCAGCAGGAAAACATCCCAAGCGGATCCTGAGTAGTCCGTCTGCCTTCCTGGGAGAATGACCACACATTTTAACTTGGGTTTTGTGACAATAAATGATTCAACTTCTTTGATAAACTCCGGTCAGAGCTAAAAACTCAAGCTGGTTGGCTGGATGTTCTTCTGGTAGCTGTTTGACAACTTACTACCGCCTTTTAGAACAGTTGATCTGCCGTCTCTTTTCTGCTCTGCCCCTCTCCTGCGTGGAGAGGTCATTAACGGACCACAGATGAAGCACTAGCTGTTCAAAGTCGGGACCCAGGTTGGACCACTCATCTGTGCATCAGTTAGGGACGTCTCTGCGCTGCTGACCTGTCTCCACTCAAGATGGTCTCCTGTTGGCCCCACTATGGACTGGACTCTCACTATTATGTTAGATCCACTATGGACTGGACTCTCACTATTATGTTAGATCAACTATGGACTGGACTCTCACTATTATGTTAGATCCACTATGGACTGGACTCTCACTATTATGTTAGGTCCACTATGGACTGGACTCTCACTATTATGTTAGATCCACTATGGACTGGACTCTCACACTATTATGTTGGATCCACTATGGACTGGCCTCTCACTATTATGTTAGATCCACAATGGACTGGACTATTACTATTATGTTAGATCCACAATGGACTGGACTCTCACTATTATGTTAGATCCACTATGGACTGGACTCTCACAATATTATGTTAGATCCACTATGGACTGGACTCTCACTATTATGTTAGATCAACTATGGACTGGACTCTCACTATTATGTTAGATCCACCATGGACTGGACTCTCACTATTATGTTAGGTCCACTATGGACTTGACTCTCACTATTATGTTAGATCCACTATGGACTGGACTCTCACTATTATGTTAGCTCCACTATGGACTGGACTCTCACTATTATGTTAGATCCACTATGGACTGGACTCTCACTATTATGTTAGATCCACTATGGACTGGACTCTCACTATTATGTTAGATCCACTACGGACTGGACTCTCACTATTATGTTAGGTCCACTATGGACTTGACTCTCACTATTATGTTAGATCCACTATGGACTGGACTCTCACTAATATGTTAGATCCACTATGGACTGTACTCTCACTACTATGTTAGATCCACTATGGACTGGACTCTCACTATTATGTTAGATCAACTATGGACTGGACTCTCACTATTATTTCAGATCTACTATGGACTTGACACTCTCACTATTATGTTAGATCCACTATGGACTGGACTCTCACTTTTATGTTAGATCCACAATGGACTGGACTCTCACACTATTATGTTAGATCCACTATGGACTGGACTCTCAAACTATTATGTTAGATCCACTATGGACTGGACTCTCACTATTATGTTAGATCCACTATGGACTGGACTCCGTCACTACTATGTTAGATCCACTATGGACTGGACTCACACTATTATGTTGGATCCACTATGGACTGGACTCTCACTATTGTGTTAGATCCACCATGGACTGGACTCTCACTATTATGTTAGATCCACAATGGACTGGACTCTCACTATTATGTTAGATCAACTATGGACTGGACTCTCACTATTATGTTAGATCCACTATGGACTGGACTCTCACTATTATGTTAGATCAACTATGGACTGGACTCTCACTATTATGTTAGATCCACAATGGACTGGATTCTCACACTATTATGTTAGATCCACTATGGACTGGACTCTCACTATTATGTTAAATCCACTATGGACTGGACTCTCACATTTATGTTAGATCCACTATGGACTGGACTCTCACTATTATGTTAGATCAACTATGGACTGGACTCTCACTATTATGTTAGATCCACAATGGACTGGATTCTCACACTATTATGTTAGATCCACTATGGACTGGACTCTCACTATTATGTTAAATCCACTATGGACTGGACCCTCACTATTATGTTAGATCAACTATGGACTGGACTCTCACTATTATGTTAGATCCACAATGGACTGGATTCTCACACTATTATGTTGGATCCACTATGGACTGGACTCTCACTATTATGTTAGATCCACTATGGACTGGACTCTGTCACTACTATGTTAGATCCCCTATGGACTTGACTCACACTATTATGTTAGATCCACTATGGACTGGACTATCACTATTATGTTAGATCCACCATGGACTGGACTCTCACTATTATGTTAGATCCACTATGGACTGGACTCTCACTATTATGTTAGATCCACTATGGACTGGACTCTCACAATTATGTTAGATCCACTATGGACTGGACTCTCACACTATTATGTTAGATCCACTATGGACTGGACTCTCACACTATTATGTTAGATCCACTATGGACTGGACTCTTACACTATCATGTTAGATCCACTATGGACTGGACTCTCACAATTATGTTAGATCCACTATGGACTGGACTCTTACACTATTATGTTAGATCCACTATGGACTGGACCCTCACACTATTATGTTAGATCCACTACGGACTGGACTCTCACTATTATGTTAGGTCCACTATGGACTTGACTCTCACTATTATGTTAGATCCACTATGGACTGGACTCTCACTAATATGTTAGATCCACTATGGACTGGACTCTCACTACTATGTTAGATCCACTATGGACTGGACTCTCACTATTATGTTAGATCAACTATGGACTGGACTCTCACTATTATTTCAGATCTACTATGGACTTGACACTCTCACTATTATGTTAGATCCACTATGGACTGGACTCTCACTTTTATGTTAGATCCACAATGGACTGGACTCTCACACTATTATGTTAGATCCACTATGGACTGGACTCTCAAACTATTATGTTAGATCCACTATGGACTGGACTCTCACTATTATGTTAGATCCACTATGGACTGGACTCCGTCACTACTATGTTAGATCCACTATGGACTGGACTCACACTATTATGTTGGATCCACTATGGACTGGACTCTCACTATTGTGTTAGATCCACCATGGACTGGACTCTCACTATTATGTTAGATCCACAATGGACTGGACTCTCACTATTATGTTAGATCAACTATGGACTGGACTCTCACTATTATGTTAGATCCACTATGGACTGGACTCTCACTATTATGTTAGATCAACTATGGACTGGACTCTCACTATTATGTTAGATCCAGAATGGACTGGATTCTCACACTATTATGTTAGATCCACTATGGACTGGACTCTCACTATTATGTTAAATCCACTATGGACTGGACTCTCACATTTATGTTAGATCCACTATGGACTGGACTCTCACTATTATGTTAGATCAACTATGGACTGGACTCTCACTATTATGTTAGATCCACCATGGACTGGACTCTCACTATTATGTTAGATCCACTATGGACTGGACTCTCACTATTATGTTAGATCCACTATGGACTGGACTCTCACAATTATGTTAGATCCACTATGGACTGGACTCTCACACTATTATGTTAGATCCACTATGGACTGGACTCTCACACTATTATGTTAGATCCACTACGGACTGGACTCTCACTATTATGTTAGGTCCACTATGGACTTGACTCTCACTATTATGTTAGATCCACTATGGACTGGACTCTCACTAATATGTTAGATCCACTATGGACTGGACTCTCACTACTATGTTAGATCCACTATGGACTGGACTCTCACTATTATGTTAGATCAACTATGGACTGGACTCTCACTATTATTTCAGATCTACTATGGACTTGACACTCTCACTATTATGTTAGATCAACTATGGACTGGACTCTCACTATTATGTTAGATCCACAATGGACTGGATTCTCACACTATTATGTTAGATCCACTATGGACTGGACTCTCACTATTATGTTAAATCCACTATGGACTGGACCCTCACTATTATGTTAGATCAACTATGGACTGGACTCTCACTATTATGTTAGATCCACAATGGACTGGATTCTCACACTATTATGTTGGATCCACTATGGACTGGACTCTCACTATTATGTTAGATCCACTATGGACTGGACTCTGTCACTACTATGTTAGATCCCCTATGGACTTGACTCACACTATTATGTTAGATCCACTATGGACTGGACTATCACTATTATGTTAGATCCACCATGGACTGGACTCTCACTATTATGTTAGATCCACTATGGACTGGACTCTCACTATTATGTTAGATCCACTATGGACTGGACTCTCACAATTATGTTAGATCCACTATGGACTGGACTCTCACACTATTATGTTAGATCCACTATGGACTGGACTCTCACACTATTATGTTAGATCCACTATGGACTGGACTCTTACACTATCATGTTAGATCCACTATGGACTTGACTCTCACTATTATGTTAGATCCACTATGGACTGGACTCTCACTAATATGTTAGATCCACTATGGACTGGACTCTCACTACTATGTTAGATCCACTATGGACTGGACTCTCACTATTATGTTAGATCAACTATGGACTGGACTCTCACTATTATTTCAGATCTACTATGGACTTGACACTCTCACTATTATGTTAGATCCACTATGGACTGGACTCTCACTTTTATGTTAGATCCACAATGGACTGGACTCTCACACTATTATGTTAGATCCACTATGGACTGGACTCTCAAACTATTATGTTAGATCCACTATGGACTGGACTCTCACTATTATGTTAGATCCACTATGGACTGGACTCCGTCACTACTATGTTAGATCCACTATGGACTGGACTCACACTATTATGTTGGATCCACTATGGACTGGACTCTCACTATTGTGTTAGATCCACCATGGACTGGACTCTCACTATTATGTTAGATCCACAATGGACTGGACTCTCACTATTATGTTAGATCAACTATGGACTGGACTCTCACTATTATGTTAGATCCACTATGGACTGGACTCTCACTATTATGTTAGATCAACTATGGACTGGACTCTCACTATTATGTTAGATCCCGAATGGACTGGATTCTCACACTATTATGTTAGATCCACTATGGACTGGACTCTCACTATTATGTTAAATCCACTATGGACTGGACTCTCACATTTATGTTAGATCCACTATGGACTGGACTCTCACTATTATGTTAGATCAACTATGGACTGGACTCTCACTATTATGTTAGATCCACAATGGACTGGATTCTCACACTATTATGTTGGATCCACTATGGACTGGACTCTCACTATTATGTTAGATCCACTATGGACTGGACTCTGTCACTACTATGTTAGATCCCCTATGGACTTGACTCACACTATTATGTTAGATCCACTATGGACTGGACTATCACTATTATGTTAGATCCACCATGGACTGGACTCTCACTATTATGTTAGATCCACTATGGACTGGACTCTCACTATTATGTTAGATCCACTATGGACTGGACTCTCACAATTATGTTAGATCCACTATGGACTGGACTCTCACACTATTATGTTAGATCCACTATGGACTGGACTCTCACACTATTATGTTAGATCCACTATGGACTGGACTCTTACACTATCATGTTAGATCCACTATGGACTGGACTCTCACAATTATGTTAGATCCACTATGGACTGGACTCTTACACTATTATGTTAGATCCACTATGGACTGGACCCTCACACTATTATGTTAGATCCACTATGGACTGGACTCTCACTATTATGTTAGATCCACCATGGACTAGACTCTCACTATTATGTTAGATCCACTATGGACTGGACTCTCACTATTATGTTAGATCCACTATGGACTGGACTCTCACACTATTATGTTAGATCCACTATGGACTGGACTATGTCACTACTATGTTAGATCCCCCTATGGACTTGACTCACACTATTATGTTAGATCCACTATGGACTGGACTCTCACTATTATGTTAGATCCACTATGGACTGGACTCTCACACTATTATGTTAGATCCCCTATGGACTTGACTCACACTATTATGTTAGATCCACCATGGACTGGACTCTCACTATTATGTTAGATCCACTATGGACTGGACTCTCACACTATTATGTTAGAGCCACTATGAACTGGACTCTCACACTATTATGTTAGATCCACTATGGACTGGACTCTCACACTATTATGTTAGATCCACTATGGACTGGACTCTCACTATTATATTAGATCCACTATGGACTGGACTCTCACAATATTATGTTAGATCCACTATGGACTGGACTATCACTATTATTTTAGATCCACAATGGACTGGACTCTCACTATTATATTAGATCCACTATGGACTGGACTCTCACACTATTATGTTAGATCCACTATGGACTGGACTCTCACTATTAGTTCCACTATGGACTGGACTCTCACACTATTATGTTAGATCCACTATGGACTGGACTCTCACACTATTATGTTAGATCCACTATGGACTGGACTCTCACACTATTATGTTAGATCCACTATGGACTGGACTCTCACACTATTATGTTAGATCCACTATGGACTGGACTCTCACACTATTATGTTAGATCCACTATGGACTGGACTCTCACACTATTATGTTAGATCCACTATGGACTGGACTCTCACTATTAGTTCCACTATGGACTGGACTCTCACACTATTATGTTAGATCCACTATGGACTGGACTCTCACACTATTATGTTAGATCCACTATGGACTGGACTCTCACACTATTATGTTAGATCCACTATGGACTGGACTCTCACACTATTATGTTAGATCCACTATGGACTGGACTCTCACTATTATGTTAGATCCACTATGGACTGGACTCTCATTATTATGTTAGATCCACTATGGACTGGACTCTCACTATTATGTTGGATCCACTATGGACTGGACTCTCACTATTATGTTAGATCCACTCTGGACTGGACTCTCACACTATTATGTTAGATCCACTATGGACTGGACTCTCACACTATTATGTTAGATCCACTATGGACTGGACTCTCACACTATTATGTTAGATCCACTATGGACTGGACTCTCACACTATTATGTTAGATCCACTATGGACTGGACTCTCACTATTATGTTAGATCCACTATGGACTGGACTCTCATTATTATGTTAGATCCACTATGGACTGGACTCTCACTATTATGTTGGATCCACTATGGACTGGACTCTCACTATTATGTTAGATCCACTCTGGACTGGACTCTCACACTATTATGTTAGATCCACTATGGACTGGACTCTCACACTATTATGTTAGATCCACTATGGACTGGACTCTCACACTATTATGTTAGATCCACTATGGACTGGACTCTCACACTATTATGTTAGATCCACTATGGACTGGACTCTCACACTATTATGTTAGATCCACTATGGACTGGACTCTCACACTATTATGTTAGATCCACTATGGACTGGACTCTCACTATTATGTTAGATCCACTATGGACTGGACTCTCATTATTATGTTAGATCCACTATGGACTGGACTCTCACTATTATGTTGGATCCACTATGGACTGGACTCTCACTATTATGTTAGATCCACTCTGGACTGGACTCTCACACTATTATGTTAGATCCACTATGGACTGGACTCTCACACTATTATGTTAGATCCACTCTGGACTGGACTCTCACACTATTATGTTAGATCCACTATGGACTGGACTCTCACACTATTATGTTAGATCCACTATGGACTGGACTCTCACACTATTATGTTAGATCCACCATGGACTGGACTCTCACTATTATGTTAGATCCACTATGGACTGGACTCTCACTATTATGTTAGATCCACTATGGACTGGACTCACACTATTATGTTGGATCCACTATGGACTGGACTCTCACTATTATGTTAGATCCACTATGGACTGGACTCTCACACTATTATGTTAGATCCACTATGGACTGGACTCTCACACTATTATGTTAGATCCACTATGGACTGGACTCTCACACTATTATGTTAGATCCACTCGACGTCCATTGCACTGGTCGCTCATTGAAGGGGGGGGGGGTGCCACGTCTGCGGTCCCCTCCAAGGTTTCTCATTGTCATCCCATTGGGTTGAGTTTTTCCTTGCCCTGATGTGGGATCTGAACCAAGGATGTGGTTGTGGCTTGTGCAGCCCTTTGAGACACTCGTGATTTAGGGCTATATAAGTAAACATTGAATGATTGATTAATTGATTAGTTTCTGACCATTTTTTATTATCAGTAGAAACTTTTAGAAATTTTCGTTTAAAAAAGTAAGAGTAAATGTAGTTTAAACACACACACACACACACACAGTCCATAGTGGATCTCACATAATAGTGAGAGTCCAGTTCATAGTGGATCTAACATAATAGTGAGAGTCGAGTTCATAGAGGATCTAACATAATAGTGAGAGTCCAGTCCATAGTGGATCTAACATAATAGTGAGAGTCCAGTCCATAGTGGATCTAACATAATAGTGAGAGTCCAGTCCATAGTGGATCTAACATAATAGTGTGCGAGTCCAGTCCATAGTGGATCTAACATAATAGTGTGAGAGTCCAGTCCATAGTGGAACTAACATAATAGTGTGAGAGTCCAGTCCATAGTGGATCTAACATAATAGTGAGAGTCCAGTCCATAGTGGAACTAACATAATAGTGTGCGAGTCCAGTCCATAGTGGATCTAACATAATAGTGTGAGAGTCCAGTCCATAGTGGAACTAACATAATAGTGTGAGAGTCCAGTCCATAGTGGATCTAACATAATAGTGAGAGTCCAGTCCATAGTGGATCTAACATAATAGTGAGAGTCCAGTCCATAGTGGATCTAACATAATGGTGAGAGTCCAGTCCATAGTGGATCCAACATAATAGTGAGAGTCCAGTCCATAGTGGATCTAACATAATAGTGTGCGAGTCCAGTCCATAGTGGATCTAACATAATAGTGTGAGAGTCCAGTCCATAGTGGAACTAACATAATAGTGTGAGAGTCCAGTCCATAGTGGATCTAACATAATAGTGAGAGTCCAGTCCATAGTGGATCTAACATAATGGTGAGAGTCCAGTCCATAGTGGATCCAACATAATAGTGAGAGTCCAGTCCATAGTGGATCTAACATAATAGTGAGAGTCCAGTCCATAGTGGATCTAACATAATAGTGAGAGTCCAGTCCATAGTGGATCTAACATAATGGTGAGAGTCTTCAACCATAGTGGGGCCAGCAGGAGACCATCCCAAGCGGAGACAGGTCAACAGCACAGGGATGTCTATAACCGATGCACAGACCAGCGGTCCACTCCGGGTCCCGACTCTGGACAGCCAGCACTTCATCCATGGCCAACAGACCTGTGCCCCCTCCTTCCACAAGAGAGAGTGGGACAGAGCAGAAAAGAAAAGAAATGGCAGATCAACTGGTCTAATAGGGCGGGCTATTTAAAAGCTAAAGTATACAAATTAGTTTAAGATGGGACTTAAAAGCTTCTATGGATGAAAAAAAAAAGTTTTCTTTTTTTTCACAAGTATTTTATAGTATCAGTAGAAACTTCTGCGAAACAGTTGTTTAAAAAAGTAACAATAAACGCCTTTATTTTGAAAAAAAATAAAATCCTCGGAAGTGGCTGACTTAGCGCATGCGCAAACAGATCTTTTGGCGCTTGCGCAAACAGATCGAGCACTGCCTCTTCTTTGCATGCGACCAAAGATGGCGGACTGAGCGGCTGTGGCTTCCGGAAGATCTTTCTAATTTACGATCTAATAGTTTTATACATGAACGAAGGTTCGTCTTTTCTAAAGCCCGAAAAAAAAAGTTGAGTTTGGAGCGATGGTGTGTTAGCTGAAGTGAAGATTGAAGATTTGAGAGCACATGGACGACTCCTGCTGTGCTAAGATGGCGACGTCATGTCAAAGAGAACATTCTAGCAAATCACCAACGGAGGAAAAGACCGAGACTGCAGATAAAGGTGAGTGAGCTGACGTCATTTTGCAGACTGAAATGAGTGTGGATGAGAAATTAGCTGTTGAAGAATGTAAAGAAAGAGGCGCCATGATTGTTAGCTTGAAGAAGGCAGTGGAGTTCACATCAGAGGAGATGAAAGAATGCAAAAGTCAAATGAAGAAAGTGGAAGAGCAAAATAAAATAATGATGTGAAAGAAGAGATGTTGGGGAAGAGTAAGAGATGTGCAGTGTGTGAAGAGAAGACTGGACCACATGTCTACATCAACCTGCAAAGAACTGCAGCTCTTTAAAGGGGAACATTATCAGCAGACCTATGTAAGCGTCAATATATACCTTGATGGTGCAGAAAAAAGACCATCTATTTTTTTAACCGATTTCCGAACTCTAAATGGGTGAATTTTGGCGAATTAAACGCCTTTCTGTTTATCGCGCTGGAGGCGATGACGTCAGAATGTGACGTCGCCGAGGTAACACACCCACCATTTTCATTTTCAACACATTACAAACACCGGGTCTCAGCTCTGTTATTTTCCGTTTTTCTGACTATTTTTGGGAACCTTGGAGACATCATGCCTCGTCGGTGTGTTGTCGGAGGGTGTAACAACACTAACAGGGAGGGATTCAAGTTGCACCACTGGCCCCAAGATGCCAAAGTGTCTGCCGCCAGACCCCCATTGAATGTGCCAGAGTGTCTCCACATTTGACCGGCGATGCTAAGACAGACGTGGCACAGAGATGTATGGATAACCTGCAGATGCATTTGCAACGATAGTCAACGAAATCACAAAGGTGAGTTTTGTTGATGTTGACTGCCAGCTAATCCATGCTAAAATGCTACGCTAATCGATGCTAACATGCTATTTACCGGCGGAGCTAAAGCAGACATGGCACAGAGATGTATGGATAACCTGCAGATGCATTTGCAACGATATTACGTTTCCTTCCACCCACATTTAATGCGAAACAAACACTTACCAATCGACGGATTTAAGTTGCTCCAGTGTCAAAAGATGCGAAAGTCCTGATCGTTTGGTCCGCACATTTTACCGGCGATGCTAACGCAGCTATTCGGCCATGCTATGGCTATGAATAGCGTCAATAGCTATTCGCTCAATAGCTTCAGTTTCTTCTTCAATACTTTCATACTCCAACCATCTGTTTCAATACATGCGTAATCTGTTGAATCGCTTAAGTCGCTGAAATCCTAGTTTGAATCCGAGCTAATGTCGCTATATCTTGCTGTGGTATTCCCATTGTTTGTTTACATTGGCAGCACTGTGTGACGTCACAGGGAAATGGATAGTCGCATGGCAAATAGCGAAAATAAGGCACTTTAAAACTTTATTTAGGGATATTCCGAGACCGGTAAAATTTTTAAAAAAACTTCAAAAAATACAACAAGCCACTGGGAACTGATTTTTTATTGTTTTTAAGCCTTTTGAAATAAGGGGAACATTATCAGCAGACCTATGTAAGCGTCAATATATACTTTGATGGTGCAGAAAAAAGACCATTTGTTTTTTCAACCGATTTCCGAACTCTAAAAGGGTGAATTTTGCGATTTAAACGCCTTTCAATTGTTCGCCTGTCGGAGCGATGACCTTTCATCCGTGACGTCACAACATGACGCAATCCGCCATTTTCTCAAACACATTACACACACCAAGTCAAATCAGCTCTGTTATTTTACGTTTTTTCCACTGTTTTCCGTTACCTTGGAGACATCATGCCTCGTCGGTGTGTTGTCGGAGGGTGTAACAACACTAACAGGGGTGTAACAACACCAACAGAGATGTAACAACACCAACAGAGGTGTAACAACACCAACAGAGATGTAACAACACCAACAGAGATGTAACAACACCAACAGAGATGTAACAACACCAACGGAGATGTAACAACACCAACAGAGATGTAACAACACCAACGGAGATGTAACAACACCAACGGAGGTGTAACAACACCAAAAGAGGTGTAACAACACCAACAGAGATGTAATAACACCAACAGAGATGTAACAACACCAACAGAGGTGTAACAACACCAACAGAGGTGTAACAACACCAACAGAGGTGTAACAACACCAACAGAGATGTAACAACACCAACAGAGATGTAAAAACACCAACAGAGATGTAAAAACACCAACAGAGATGTAACAACACCAACAGAGATGTAACAACACCAAAAGAGGTGTAACAACACCAACAGAGATGTAATAACACCAACAGAGATGTAACAACACCAACAGAGGTGTAACAACACCAACAGAGGTGTAACAACACCAACAGAGGTGTAACAACACCAACAGAGATGTAACAACACCAACAGAGATGTAAAAACACCAACAGAGATGTAACAACACCAACAGAGATGTAACAACACCAACAGAGGTGTAACAACACCAACAGAGGTGTAACAACACCAACAGAGGTGTAACAACACCAACAGAGGTGTAACAACACCAACAGAGGTGTAACAACACCAACAGAGATGTAACAACACCAACAGAGATGTAAAAACACCAACAGAGATGTAACAACACCAACAGAGGTGTAACAACACCAACAGAGGTGTAACAACACCAACAGAGATGTAACAACACCAACAGAGATGTAACAACACCAACAGAGATGTAACAACACCAACAGAGGTGTAACAACACCAACAGAGGTGTAACAACACCAACAGAGATGTAACAACACCAACAGAGATGTAACAACACCAACAGAGATGTAACAACACCAACAGAGATGTAACAACACCAACAGAGATGTAACAACACCAACAGAGGTGTAACAACACCAACAGAGGTGTAACAACACCAACAGAGGTGTAACAACACCAACAGAGATGTAACAACACCAACAGAGGTGTAGCAACACCAACAGAGATGTAACAACACCAACAGAGATGTAACAACACCAACAGAGATGTAACAACACCAACAGAGATGTAACAACACCAACAGAGATGTAACAACACCAACAGAGGTGTAACAACACCAACAGAGATGTAACAACACCAACAGAGATGTAACAACACCAACAGAGACGGATTCAAGTTGCAACGGTGGTCAAAAGATGCGAAAGTCCCTCGTTTGTTGTGCACACTTTACCGACGACAGCTATGCTACGACAGAGATGGCAAGAATGTGTGGATATCCTGCGACACTCAAAGCAGATGCATTTCCAACCATAAAGTCAACGAAATCACAAAGGTGAGTTCTGTTGATCTTATTGACTTATGTGCTAATCAGACATATTTGGTCACGGCATGACTGCAAGCTAATCGATGCTAACATGCTATTTAGGCTAGCTGTATGTACATATTGCATCATTCTGCCTCATTTGTAGCTGTATTTGCCTAGGGCCTATCCCCAGGTGCCTGTCTTTGGTGGTGGGAGGAGCCTATCCCCAGGTGCATGTCTTTGGAGGTGGGAGGGGCCTATCCCCAGGTGCATGTCTTTGTGTGAGAGTCCAGTCCATTGTGGATCTAACTTAATAGTGAGAGTCCAGTCCATAGTGGATCTAACATAATAGTGAGAGTCCAGTCCATAGTGGATCTAACATAATAGTGTGAGAGTCCAGTCCATAGTGGATCTAACATAATAGTGTGAGAGTCCAGTCCATAGTGGATCTAACATAATAGTGTGAGAGTCCAGTCCATAGTGGATCTAACATAATAGTGAGAGAGTCCAGTCCATAGTGGATCCAACATAATAGTGAGAGAGTCCAGTCCATAGTGGATCTAACATAATAGTGTGAGAGTCCAGTCCATAGTGGATCTAACATAATAGTGAGAGTCCAGTCCATACTGGATTTAACATAATAGTGAGAGTCCAGTCCATAGTGGATCTAACATAATAGTGAGAGTCCAGTCCATAGTGGATCCAACATAATAGTGTGAGAGTCCAGTCCATAGTGGATCCAACATAATAGTGAGAGAGTCCAGTCCATAGTGGATCCAACATAATAGTGAGAGTCCAGTTCATCGCGGGGCCAGCAGGAGACCATCCCAAGCGGAGACAGGTCAGCAGCACAGGGATGTCCCCAATCGATGCACAGACGAGCGGTCCACCCAGGGTCCTGACTTTGGGCAGCCAGCGCTTCATCCATGGCCTCCGAGCCTGCGCCCCCCCCCCCCCAACGAAGGAGAGAAAAGAAACGGCAGATCAACTGGTCTAAAAGGGGGGTGTATTTAAAGGCTAGAGTATACAAATGACTTTTAAGATGGGACTCACATTTTAATTGGTTCCGTGTTTGGCAGTGCACACGCAATTTTCTACACGTTGTCGCAAATCCTGACAACATTTTTCGTCTCGTTGCCGTTAGCATTAGCCATGCTGGGATATTAATTGATTGGTTGATTGATTGATTGAAACTTTTATTATTAGATTGCACAGTACAGTACATATTCCGTACAATTGACCACTAAATGGTAACACCCCAATAAGTTTTTCAACTTGTTTAAGTCGGGGTCCACGTTAATCAATTCATGGTATTAAAATGAATCTCCACTTTTTTTTTATAATCTACAAAAAAGAAAATTATTTAATTATAAAATGAATTCATCACACAGGCCAAGTGCGGCCAATGAATCGCTTATTGTTTTTATTATAATCTTTTTACAATTGTGACTCAGACTCAATAGAAATTAAAGTTTGATTACTTGTTCAGCCCAAAGCTTTACTTGTCCGAGTCTAAGCCAAGTCATGCAAACATTGATCCATCATTCTGGTAAGGCACTATCAATCAATCAATCAATGTTTACTTATATAGCCCTAAATCATTAGTGTCTCAATGGGCTGCACAAACCACTACGACATCCTCGGTAGGCCCACATAAGGGCAAGGAAAACTCACACCCAGTGGGACGTCGGTGACAATGATGACTATGAGAACCTTGGAGAGGAGGAAAGCAATGGATGTCGAGCGGGTCTAACATGATACTGTGAAAGTTCAATCCATAATGGATCCAACACAGTCGCGAGAGTCCAGTCCAAAGCGGATCCAGCACAGCAGCGAGAGTCCCGTTCACAGCGGAGCCAGCAGGAAACCATCCCAAGCGGAGGCGGATCAGCAGCGCAGAGATGTCCCCAGCCGATACACGGGCGAGCAGTACATGGCCACCGGATCGGACCGGACCCCCTCCACAGGGGAGAGTGGGACATAGGAGAAAAAGAAAAGAAACGGCAGATCAACTGGTCTAAAAAGGGAGTCTATTTAAAGGCTAGAGTATACAAATGAGTTTTAAGGTGAGACTTAAATGCTTCTACTGAGGTGGCATCTCGAACTGTTACCGGGAGGGCATTCCAGAGTACTGGAGCCCGAAATGAAAACGCTCTATAGCCCGCAGACTTTTTTTGGGGCTTTGGGAATCACTAATAAGCCGGAGTCCTTTGAAGGCAGATTTCTTGCCGGGACATATGGTACAATACAATCGGCAAGATAGGATGGAGCTAGACCGTGTAGTATTTTATACGTAAGTAGTAAAACCTTAAAGTCACATCTTAAGTGCACAGGAAGCCAGTGCAGGTGAGCCAGTATAGGTATATATGTATGTATATATGTATATAAAGGTATATACAGTATAGGTATATATGTATGTATATATGTATATAAAGGTATATACAGTATAGGTATATATGTATGTATATATGTATATAAAGGTATATACAGTACAGGTATATATGTATGTATATATGTATATAAAGGTATATACAGTATAGGTATATATGTATGTATATATGTATATAAAGGTATATACAGTATAGGTATATATGTATGTATATATGTATATAAAGGTATATACAGTATAGGCGTAATGTGATCAAACTTTCTTGTTCTTGTCAAAAGTCTAGCAGACGCATTTTGTACCAACTGTAATCTTTTAATGCTAGACATGGGGAGACCCGAAAATAATACGTTACAGTAATCGAGGCGAGACGTAACAAACGCATGGATAATGATCTCAGCGTCTTTAGTGGACAAAATGGAGCGAATTTTAGCGATATTACGGAGATGAAAGAAGGCCGTTTTAGTAACGCTTTTAATGTGTGACTCAAAGGAGAGAGTTGGGTGGAAGATAATACCCAGATTCTTTACCGTGTCGCCTTGTTTAATTGTTTGGTTGTCAAATGTTAGAGTTGTATTATTAAATAGAGGTCGGTGTCTAGCAGGACCGATAATCAGCATTTCCGTTTTTTTGGCGTTGAGTTGCAAAAAGTTAGCGGACATCCATTGTTTAATTTCATTAAGACACGCCTCCAGCTGACTACAATCCGGCTGAAATCCACAAAAATAAGGTCCATGAAACACTACACACACATGCAGTACACAGAAAAAAGTGTGTACAAAGTTCAAGTAGAAACATCTCCTGGATCATGTCTGATCCAAAGTCTGTTTGTGTCCTGCAGACGTCCATTCAGGAGAACTTCCGCCCCAGCCACTGGGTGATGGCTCCACTTTGAAGCAAGAGCCTCCATGGCCCCCCCTCATCAAAGAGGAAGAAGAGGAGGAAGCTGATCTCACCAAGTTGCCACTGACTGTTGTCTCTGTGAAGACTAAAGATGATGAAGAGAAACTACAACCAGACCACCTCTTAGCTCCATTGTCAGATAGTGAGGCTGAAGACGAGGTTGAAGTAACTTTGAGCAGCGATACGGACTGTGAAGGTGATGTGAGGACTCACACTGACATCAAACACTCTGACAGTTCTAAAAAGAAGGGAGGTAAACAATATTTGAGCTGCTCAGTTTGTGCTAAAAGCTTCACACGAAAGACTCATTTGAGTCAACATATGAGAACGCACACTGGAGAAAAACCGTTTATGTGTTCTGTTTGTCCGAAAAGCTTTTCTCTAAAGACTCATTTGACACAGCACGTGAGAACGCACACAGGAGAAAAACCGTTTCATTGTTCAGTTTGCGGTAAAGGCTTTACTCAAACGGGCAGTTTGACTCAACACATGCGAACGCACACCGGAGAAAAACCCTTTGTTTGTTCAGTTTGCGGCAAAGGGTTCTCCCAAAAAAGCGATTTGAGAGGACACATGCGAACACACACCGGGGAGAAGCCATTCACTTGTCTGGTGTGTGGCAAAAAATTTTCTCAAAAGAGCAACCGGACCGGACACATGAGAACACACACGGGAGAGAAGCCCTTTCACTGTTTGGTTTGTGGTAAAACATTTTCAAATAAGGTCTGTTTGACAACACACACAAGAACACACACAGGAGAGAGACCATTTACTTGTTCAGTTTGCAGTCAAAGTTTTTCTCAAAAGACCAACTTAGCATCACACATGAGAACACACAGACGAAGAACCGTATAATAGTTTTGTATTTCAATTTTTGTCCTGCCTGAAATGGATGTACAAAACAGGGATGGGGTTTTCTCTCGCCTTTCTTTTGGATTACAGAAGTGTTTGTGTTGTGACAATGTTGTGTAGTAGTGTTGTACATACAAATAGACACAAGATGTAAGTATGATTTTTCCACGGTAACCGTTTTTTAACATAATACTTTTTATATATTTCTTGTGCGGGGAAAAAATAAACTGTTGGATTGTACCTGAGCTGCCTACCACTAAAGACTTGAAACTGGCAAAACACGGTCTTTCAAGCAGACCTGAAGGCAAAACAGCAGTGGAAACAGGAAGCACTCACACAAGGTGAAAAGAGGGTAGAAAGCAGAGTGCATCAACAACAGTGACCCCTGCTGGCATCATTAAGCCACTGCATACACAATAAATATGATTAGCCTTTGACACACTTAAAACAGAAAAGTAATGTTTCCACATTTTTTATGGAATAAAGATGTACATGTCATTTTATTTTTTTAAGTGATTGGCAAAGTACGACTAATTAACAATTAACAAAAAATCCGATATATATATATATTTTTTTTTTATATTTGTTTACCCCTTGTGTGCTGTTCGGGTCTGTGGGAGTCCTTTTCATTTTTTATCAAAAGAAAAATGATACAAATATTGAATTTTTCAAACCGAGACTCACTGACTTTGGCTCGTTTTCTGTGAAGAACACATCACAATACATATTTACACACACACACACACACACACACACACACACTTAAAAAGGGGGGGACAACGTGTAGGTACACAGAACATCCGAGGGTCAAATGTGCGAGAAAATATGTTAGATCCACTATGGACTGGACTCTCACTATTATGTTAGATCCACTATGGACTGGACTCTCACACTATTATGTTAGATCCACTATGGACTGGACTCTCACTATTATGTTAGATCCACTATGGACTGGACTCTCACTATTATGTTAGATCCACTATGGACTGGACTCTCACTATTATGTTAGATCCACTATGGACTGGACTCTCACTATTATGTTAGATCCACTATGGACTGGACTCTCACACTATTATGTTAGATCCGCTATGGACTGGACTCACACTATTATGTTAGATCCACTATGGACTGGACTCTCACACTATTATGTTAGATCCACTATGGACTGGACTCTCACACTATTATGTTAGATCCACTATGGACTGGACTCTCACTATTATGTTAGATCCACTATGGACTGGACTCTCACACTATTATGTTAGATCCGCTATGGACTGGACTCACACTATTATGTTAGATCCACTATGGACTGGACTCTCACACTATTATGTTAGATCCACTATGGACTGGACTCTCACACTATTATGTTAGATCCGCTATGGACTGGACTCACACTATTATGTTAGATCCACTATGGACTGGACTCTCACACTATTATGTTAGATCCACTATGGACTGGACTCTCACACTATTATGTTAGATCCACTATGGACTGGACTCTCACACTATTATGTTAGATCCACTATGGACTGGACTCTCACACTATTATGTTAGATACCACTATGGACTGGACTCTCACTATTATGTTAGATCCACTATGGACTGGACTCTCACACTATTATGTTAGATCCACTATGGACTAGACTCTCACACTATTATGTTAGATCCACTATGGACTGGACTCTCACACTATTATGTTAGATCCACTATGGACTGGACTCACACTATTATGTTGGATCCACTATGGACTGGATTCTAACACTATTATGTTAGATCCACTATGGACTAGACTCTCACACTATTATTTTAGATCCACTATGGACTGGACTCTCACACTATTATGTTAGATCCACTATGGACTGGACTCTCACTATTATGTTAGATCCACTATGGACTGGACTCTCCCTATTATGTTAGATCCACTATGGACTGGACTCTCACACTATGTTAGATTTTCCGTGCAACGTTCATTTTGTTGTTACTCAGCCAGCATTTGTGGGTCTGAGGGACCCCTTGCATTTTGTGGCTTTTAATGCCTCACTATCAAACACTTTTATGTTAAAATACTGAACAGATGTTTACCTTATCCCAATAAACATCTGCTCAGTATTTTAACATAAAAGTGTTTGATGGTGAGGCATTAAAAGCCACAAAATGCAAGGGGTCCATCAGACCCACAATGAAGACTACACAAGGATTAAAGAAAACCTCCACCAAATTTAAATGGATTAAAATTCATTACAACAACGTTTTGTTAAAAAAATAAAAAAAAAGGTCTAATTGTATTTATTTTGGGGGAGGGGGGGAGGGAAAGTTTTTCTCAGTACCTGTATTATGATTTCCTTATAAAATGAAAACATAGTTTTTCAAAATAAATTAATACCTGTATAGTTAAAAAGTTACAATGATCGTCACACAAACACTCAGTGTGGAAAAATTATTCTCTGCATTTGAACCCTTGTTCACCCCCTGGGAGGTGAGGGGAGCAGTGAGCAGCAGCGGTGGCCGCGCCCGGGAGTCGTTATTGGTGATTTAACCCCCAATTCCAACCTTTGATGCTGAGGGCCAAGCAGGGAGGTAACGGCTCCCATTTGTATCGTCTTTGGTATGACTCGGCCGGGGTTTGAACTCACGACCTACCCATCTCAGGGCGGACACTCTAACCACTGGGCCACCGTGTACATCAATGATCATGAAAGTGTGTTTGTGTTGTGACAATGTGGTGTAGTTGTGTAGTACATGCACACAAAGTGTACAAACCCTGTTTCCATATGAGTTGAGAAATTGTGTTAGATGTAAATATAAACAGAATACAATGATTTACAAATACTTTTCAACCCATATTCAGTTGAATATGCTACAAAGACAACATATTGGATGTTCAAACTCAAAACTTTTTTTTATTTTTTGCAAATTATAATTAACTTAGAATTTCATGGCTGCCACACGTGCCAAAGTAGTTGGGAAAGGGCATGTTCACCACTGTGTTACATCACCTTTTCTTTTAAAGGGGAACATTATCACAATTTCAAAAGGGTTAAAAACAAATTAAAAATCAGTTCCCAGTGGCATGTTGTATTTTTTGAAGTTTTTTTCAAAATTTTACCGGTCTCGGAATATCCCTAAAAAAAGCTTTAAAGTGCCTTATTTTCGCTCTCTGCGAAGACACTGGCCATTTCCCTGTGACGTCACACAGTGCTGCCAATGTAAACAAACAATGGGAATACCACAGCAAGATATAGTGACATTAGCTCGGATTCAAACTCGGATTTCAGCGACTTAAGCGATTCAACAGATTACGCATGTATTGAAACAGAGGGTTGGAGTATGAAAGTATTGAAGAAGAAACTGAAGCTATTGAGCGAATAGCTATTGACGCTATTCATAGCCATAGCATGGCCGAATAGCTGCGTTAGCATCGCCGGTAAAATGTGCGGACCAAACGATCAGGACTTTCGCATCTTTTGACACTGGAGCAACTTAAATCCGTCGATTGGTAAGTGTTTGTTTCGCATTAAATGTGGGTGGAAGGAAACGTAATATAGTTGCAAATGCATCTACAGGTTATCCATACATCTCTGTGCCATGTCTGCTTTAGCACCGCCGGTAAATAGCATGTTAGTATTGATTAGCGTAGCATGTTAGCATCGGTTAGCTGGCAGTCAACATCAACAAAACTCACCTTTGTGAATTCGTTGACTTTATTGTTGCAAATGCATCTGCAGGTTATCCATACATCTCTGTGCCATGTCTGCCTTAGCACCGCCGGTAAATAGCATGTTAGCATCAATTAGCTGGCGGTCACGCCGCAACCAAATATGTCTGATTAGCACATAAGTCAACATCAACAAAACTCACCTTTGTGATTTCGTTGACTTTATCGTTGCAAATGCATCTGCAGGTTATCCATACATCTCTGTGCCATGTCTGCTTTAGCACCGCCGGTAAATAGCATGTTAGCATCGATTAGCGTAGCATGTTAGCATCGATTAGCTGGCAGTCAACATCAACAAAACTCACCTTTGTGATTTCGTTGACTATCGTTGCAAATGCATCTGCAGGTTATCCATACATCTCTGTGCCATGTCTGTCTTAGCATCGCCGGTCAAATGTGGAGACACTCCGGCACATTCAATGGGGGTCTGGCGGCAGACACTTTGGCATCTTGGGGCCAGTGGTGCAACTTGAATCCCTCCCTGTTAGTGTTGTTACACCCTCCGACAACACACCGACGAGGCATGATGTCTCCAAGGTTCCAAAAAATAGTCGAAAATAACAGAGCTGAGACCCGGTGTTTGTAATGTGTTGAAAATGAAAATGGTGGGTGTGTTACCTCGGCGACGTCACATTCTGACGTCATCGCCTCCAGCGCGATAAACAGAAAGGCGTTTAATTCGCCAAAATTCACCCATTTAGAGTTCGGAAATCGGTTAAAAAAATAGATGGTCTTTTTTCTGCACCATCAAGGTATATATTGACACTTACATAGGTCTGCTGATAATGTTCCCCTTTAACAACACTCAATAAAAGTTTGGAAACTGAGGAAACTAATTGTTGAAGCTTTGAAAGTGGAATTCTTTCCCATTCTTGTTTTATGTAGAGCTTCAGTCGTTCAACAGTCCGGGGTCTCCGCTGTCCTATTTTACGCTTCATAATGCGACACACATTTTCCTTGGGAGACAGGTCTGGACTGCAGGCGGGCCAGGAAAGTACCCGCACTCTTTTTTTTACGAAGCCTTCTGTTGTAACACGTGCTGAATGTGGCTTTGCATTGTCTTGCTGAAATAAGCAGGGGCGTCCATGAAAAAGGTGGCGCTTAGATGACAACATATGTTGCTCCAAAACCTGTATGGACCTTTCGGCATTAATGGTGCCTTCACAGATGTGTAAGTTACCCATGCCTTGGGCACTAAATAAATTAAATAAATAAATGGGTTGTACTTGTATAGTGCTTTTCTACCGTCAAGGTACTCAAAGCGCTTTGACACTACTTCCACATTCACACACACATTCACGGAAATGCTGATTATCGGTCCTGCTAGACACCGAACTCTATTTAATAATACAACTCTAACATTTGACAACCAAACAATTAAACAAGGCGACACGGTAAAGAATCTGGGTATTATCTTCGACCCAACTCTCTCCTTTGAGGCACACATTAAAAGCGTTACTAAAATGGCCTTCTTTCATCTCCGTAATATCGCTAAAATTCGCTCCATTCTGTCCACTAAAGACGCTGAGATCATTATCCATGCGTTTGTTACGTCTCGCCTCGACTACTGTAACGTATTATTTTCGGGTCTCCCCATGTCTAGCATTAAAAGATTACAGTTGGTACAAAATGCGGCTGCTAGACTTTTGACAAGAACAAGAAAGTTTGATCACATTACGCCTGTACTGTATATACCTTTATATACATATATACATACATATATACCTATACTGTATATACCTTTATATACATATATACATACATATATACCTATACTGTATATACCTTTATATACATATATACATACATATATACCTATACTGTATATACCTTTATATACATATATACATACATATATACCTATACTGTATATACCTTTATATACATATATACATACATATATACCTATACTGTATATACCTTTATATACATATATACATACATATATACCTATACTGTATATACCTTTATATACATATATACATACATATATACCTATACTGTATATACCTTTATATACATATATACATACATATATACCTATACTGGCTCACCTGCACTGGCTTCCTGTGCACTTAAGATGTGACTTTAAGGTTTTACTACTTACGTATAAAATACTACACGGTCTAGCTCCATCCTATCTTGCCGATTGTATTGTACCATATGTCCCGGCAAGAAATCTGCGTTCAAAGGACTCCGGCTTGTTAGTGATTCCCAAAGCCCAAAAAAAGTCTGCGGGCTATAGAGCGTTTTCCATTCGGGCTCCAGTACTCTGTAATGCCCTCCCGGTAACAGTTCGAGATGCCACCTCAGTAGAAGCATTTAAGTCTCACCTTAAAACTCATTTGTATACTCTAGCCTTTAAATAGACTCCCTTTTTAGACCAGTTGATCTGCTGTTTCTTTTCTTTTTCTTCTATGTCCCACTCTCCCCTGTGGAGGGGGTCCGGTCCGATCCGGTGGCCATGTACTGCTTGCCTGTGTATCGGTTGGGGACATCTCTGCGCTGCTGATCCGCCTCGACATCTCTGCGCTGCTGATCCGCCTCCGCTTGGGATGGTTTCCTGCTGGCTCCGCTGTGAACGGGACTCTCGCTGCTGAGTTGGACCCGCTTTGGACTGGACTCTCGCGACTATGTTGGATCCATTGTGGATTGAACTTTCACAGTATCATGTTAGACCCGCTCGACATCCATTGCTTTCCTCCTCTCTAAGGTTCTCATAATCATTATTGTCACAGACGTCCCACTGGATCATTATTGTCACCGATGTCCCACTGGGTGTGAGTTTTCCTTGCCCTTATGTGGGCCTACCGAGGATGTCGTGGTGGTTTGTGCAGCCCTTTGAGACACTAGTGATTTAGGGCTATATAAGTAAACATTGATTGATTGATTGATTGATCCTTTAGAGATTGATGTACCTCGCCCCATCCTTTCTTGTGAAAGACTCAGCATTTTTTGGGGAAGCTGTTTTTTTACCCAATCATGGCACCCACCTGTTCCCAATTAGCCCGCACACCTGTGGGATGTTCCAAATAAGTGTTTGATGAGCATTCCTCAACTTTATCAATATTTATTGCCACCTTTCCCAACTTCTTTGTCACGTGTTGCTGGCATTATATTCTAAAGTTAATGATTATTTGAAAAAAATAAATAAAAAGTTTATGAGTTTGAACATCAAATATGTTGTCTTTGTAGCATATTCAACTGAATATGGCTTGAAAAGGATTTGCAAATCATTGTATTCTGTTTATATTTACATCTAACACAATTTGCCAACTCATATGGAAACAGGGTTTGTAAGTTACAAGGTGTCCTCTATGTTCAACAACACTTAGAAATACAGAAATAAGAACCGTCATGTGACACAAATGCGGTGTCCTGTCTTGGGACATGAGACTTTTAAAAATTATATTTCTATGTAAATATCTGTGCAACAATCTCCTGATGTAACCTTTTGAAAAGATACTTCTAAACACTTTAGACCTCGGCAGATACAACAATTGGATAACAATCCGATGTAATGATTAGCTAAATGAGTTAGATTAAGTACAGGCCAACATATTGTTCGGCAAACTAATAATAATAATAATAATAACTACTATAGCAGCCGCAACATTAATATGTGGGCTCTATTGATAACCTCACTAACAACTTTAACGACGCCCTGCGCGAAACCATTGATAACATAGCACCGCTAAAGTTAAAAAAGGCTCCGAAAAAGCGTACCCCGTGGTTTACAGAAGAAACTAGAGCTCAGAAATTATTATGTAGAAAGCTGGAACGCAAATGGCGCACGACTAAACTTGAGGTGCACCATCAAGCATGGAGTGATGGTTTAATAACTTATAAACGCATGCTTACCTTAGCTAAATATTACTCAAATTACTGAGGTGGCTAACCATGATGCGTGCAGTTTATCAAAGCAACAATCAAACAATCGGAAAATTCCTGTCGTATCAATTCCTAGATATGGTCGTAACTATACTAAACGCACTGGGCATAATAAACACAACATTATTAATATTGCTACTACGGATAATTTGATCAAAAACTCCTTAAAACAGCCCACTACCTATAATATAGGTTTTTTAAACATAAGATCATTGTCTCCTAAAACGTTGTTAGTTAATGATATCATCAGAGACAACAATCTTAACGTCATCGGTCTCAGCGAAACCTGGCTTAAACCAAACGACTTTTTTGCGCTAAATGAGGCATGTCCTCCTAACTTTACACATGCGCATATTGCCCGTCCGCTCAAAAGGGGAGGGGGGGTCGCACTAATATACAACGAAAACTTTAACCTTAGTCCTAACATAAATAATAAATATAAATCGTTTGAGGTGCTTACTATGAGGTCTGTCACACCGCTGCCTCTACACCTGGCTGTTATCTACCGCCCCCCAGGGCCCTATTCGGACTTTATTAATGAATTCTCAGAGTTCGTTGCTGATCTAGTGACACACGCCGATAATATAATCATAATGGGGGACTTTAATATCCATATGAATACCCCATCGGACCCACCGTGCGTAGCGCTCTAGACTGTAATTGATAGCTGTGGTCTCACACAAATAATAAATGAACCCACGCATCGCAACGGTAATACGATAGACCTAGTGCTTGTCAGGGGCATCACCGTTTCAAAAGTTACGATACTCCCGTATACTAAAGTATTGTCCGATCATTACCTTATAAAATTCGAGGTTCAGACGCATGTTCGTCAAACTAATAATAATAATAACTGCTATAGCAGCCGCAACATTAATACAGCCACAACGACAACTCTTGCTGACCTACTGCCCTCGGTAATGGCACCATTCCCAAAGTATGTGGGCTCTATTGATAACCTCACTAACAACTTTAACGACGCCCTGCGCGAAACCATTGATAACATAGCACCGCTAAAGTTAAAAAAGGCTCCAAAAAAGCGCACCCCGTGGTTTACAGAAGAAACTAGAGCTCAGAAATTATTACGTAGAAAGCGGGAACGCAAATGGCGCACGACTAAACTTGAGGTGCACCATCAAGCATGGAGTGATGGTTTAATAACTTATAAACGCATGCTTACCTTAGCTAAAGCTAAATATTACTCAAATCTCATCCACCGTAATAAAAACGATCCTAAATTTTTGTTTAGTACGGTAGCATCGCTAACCCAACAAAGGACCCCCTCCAGTAGCTCCACCCACTCAGCTGATGACTTTATGCAATTCTTTAGTAAGAAAATTGAAGTCATTAGAAAGGAGATTAAAGACAATGCGTCCCAGCTACAACGGGGTTCTATTAACACTGACACGATGGTATATACGGCGGATACTGCCCTCCAAAATAATTTCTCTCGTTTTGAGGAAATAACATTAGAGGAATTGTTACGTGTAAATGGAATAAAACAAACAACATGTTTACTTGACCCTCTTCCTGGGAAACTGATCAAGGAGCTCTTTGTATTATTAGGTCCATCAGTGCTAAATATTATAAACTTATCACTTTCCTCGGGCACTGTTCCCCTAGCATTCAAAAAAGCGGTTATTCATCCTCTTCTTAAAAGACCTAACCTCGATCCTGACCTCATGGTAAACTACCGACCGGTGTCTCACCTTCCCTTTATTTCAAAAATCCTTCGAAAAAATTGTTGCGGGGCTGGGGACATCTCTGCGCTGCTGATCCGCCTCCGCTTGGGATGGTTTCCTGCTGGCTCAAGCTGTGAACGGGACTCTCGCTGCTGTGTTGGATCCGCTTTGGACTGGACTCTCGCGTCCGTGTTGGATCCATTATGGATTGAACTTTCACAGTATCATGTTAGACCCGCTCGACATCCATTGCTTTCTTCCTCTTCAAGGTTCTCATAGTCATCATTGTCACCGACGTCCCACTGGGTGTAAGTTTTCCTTGCCCTTATGTGGGCCTACCGAGGATGTCGTAGTGGTTTGTGCAGCCCTTTGAGACACTAGTGATTTAGGGCTATATAAGTAAACATTGATTGATTGATTGATATTGGACACACCTTCTCATCAATATGGTTTCTTTATTTTCATTACTATTTCCATTGTAGGTTGTCACATCAAAAGTATGAATGAACACATGTGGAGTTATGTATTTAACAAAAAAAAAAGGTGAAATAACTGAAAACATGTTTTATATTCTAGTTTCTTCAAAATAGCCACTCTTTGCACACTCTTGGCATTCTTTCCATGAGCTTCAAGCACACCTGGGAAGTAAAGACCATTTCAGGTGACTACCTCTTGAAGCTCATGGAAACTAAGACTAACTAAACATTAATACAAAACATTAACTTTACACTATTAAAACAACGGCATACATGATTCATAGATGACAGCATAATATTTGGCTTATATGTTGTATATCTTATAAGACCTGACAGTACAAGCAAACAGTATCATAGAGCACTTGTTTACAGCCACTAAATAGCTGACTTATTAATGCATGAAAAAGTCCAACATGTCTTTCATAGATTAATGCTCCATCTGTGGACCCACTTGTAAATACATATAGCTTAACCACAACCTTGTTTTTTCCGCCCGAATGCAGCTGAGATAGTCCGAAAGGGACAAGCGGTTGAAAATGGATGGATGTGTTCTTTTGTGTCTTCTCCTGTTTGCATGAAGAGGGAATATTTGAGCGCAAACTGAACAATTATACGTTGTTACTGCTGTGTGTTCTCATGTGATAGGACAAATGACTCTGGCGACTATAGCTCGCTGGACAGACTGAACACTTGAATTGTTTTTCTCCCGTGTGAGTTCTTTTGTGTCGAGTCAAACCTTGTTTGGTAAAAAAGCTTTTCCCGCAAGCTGAGCAACAAAAAGGTTTCGCTTCTGTGTGTAGTCTGCTGTGTTTGGTCAAACTGCCCTTTTGAGAAAAGCTTTTCTCACAAACCACACAATTAAATGGTTTTTCTCCGGTGTGCGTTCTTATGTGTTGCATCATTTGGCTCTTTTGAAAAAAGCTCGTACCACAGATTGAACAACTAAATGGATTTTGTCCGGTGTGTTTCATTATGTGTAGCGTCAAACCTCGTCGCGTATGGAAGTTTTTACTGCACTTAGAACAATCAAATGGTTTTTCTCCGGTGTGTGTTCTCATGTGTTGCGTGAAACTGCCCTTTTTAGAAAAGTTTTTACCACAAACTGAACAATGAAATGGATTTTCTCCAGTGTGTTTTCTCATGTGTTGAGTCAAACTGCCCTTTACTTTAAAGTGTTTACCACAGACTGAACACGTGAACGGTTTCTCTCCTGTGTGCGTTCTCAGGTGTTGAGTCAAATGGGTCTTTAGAGGAAAGCGTTTCCCACAAACTGAACAATTGAATGGTCTTTCTCCTGTGTGCATTCTCATGTGTTGAGTCAGATTGCCCTTTAGAGAACAGCTTTTATTGCAAACGGAGCAATTAAATGGCTTTTCTCCGGTATGTGTTCTCATGTGGTCAGTCAAATGGCTCTTTTTAGAAAATCTTTTTGCACAAACTGAGCACCTTAAACGTGTCTTATCTCTGTTCTTTTTAGCGCATTTAGAGTGTTTGTTGTCAGTGTGAGTCCTCATATCAACTTCAGAATCTGTATCGCTGCTCAAAGTGACTTCAACCTCGTCTTCAGTCTCACTATCTGATAGTGGAGCTAAGAGGTTATCCGGTAGTGGTTTCTCTTCATCATCTTCAGTCTTCACAGAGAAAACAGGCAGTGGCAACTTGACGAGATCACCTCCCTCCCGAGTGATCCAAAGATCCTCCCTTTCCTCATCAAAGTTGGGGGGCTGTGAAGCCTCCTGCTTCGGAGCAGAGATCCACCCCGGCGACTGGGGTAGAAGTTCTTCTGGATGACCAATGTCTGCGGAACGCAAACACACTTTAGTTTAGACATGATCCATGAGATGTTTAGCCTTGAACTCCACACGCTTTCTTCTATGTGATGTATGTCAGGTGAGCGACGATCCGTCGACAAATATCTACAATAAAATTTGCCGCAGACTGATATATTTGATTTTTTATCCTGCACTACCACGAGCAAATGCAACAAAATTGTGTTCTTATCTGTACTGTAATCTTCAAATTTGAATGACAATAAAAAGGAAGTCTAAGTCTAATATATAATATGTACGATATGTACCGTAATTTGGTCATTTTAATCAATACCGGGACTCATTTTCCTCGGCGCACTGACTTCATCGCTCATAGCAACGCACTTCCTACTTCCAGCAACAAACTTGTGTTTGCTAATCCTTCAGACAAATGAGGATTCAGGACTTAATCTTTTTTGAAGCTGAACATACAGAGGATGAACTGCTGGCTATAGAAGCTGATCGAGCATGAAGCCACGGGCTTATTGTACAGTGGGGCAAAAAAGTATTTAGTCAGCCACCGATTGTGCAAGTTCTCCCACTTAAAATGATGACAGAGGTCAGTAATTTTCATCATTGCTACACTTCGACTGTGAGAGACAGAATGTGAAAAAAAAATCCAGGATTTTTAAAGAATTTATTTGTAAATTATGGTGGAAAAGAAGTATTTGGTCACTTCAAACAAGGAAGATCTCTGGCTCTGACAGACCTGTAACTTATTCTTTAAGAAGCTCTTCTGTCCTCCACTCATCACCTGTATTAATGGCACCTGTTTGAACTCGTTATCTGTATAAAAGGGGCGGCATGGCGTAGTGGGTAGAGCGGCCGTGCCAGAAACCTGAAGGTTGCAGGTTCGCTTCCCACCTATTGACATCCAATTTGCTGCCGTTGTGTCCTTGGGCAAGACACTTCACCCTTTGCCCCCAGTGCCGCTCACACTGGTGAATGAATGATGAATGAATGGTAGGTGGTGGTCGGAGGGGCCGTAGGCGCAAACTGGCAGCCACGCTTCCGTCAGTCTACCCCAGGGCAGCTGTGGCTACAGATGTAGCTTACCACCACTAGGTGTGAATGAATGATGGGTTCCCACCTCTCTGTGAGCGCTTTGAGTATCTAGTAATAGAAAAGCGCGATATACATCTAATCCATTATTATTATTATTATTATTAAAAGAGACCTGTCCATAGCCTCAAACAGTCAGACTCCAAACTCCACTATGGCCAAGACCAAAGAACTGACGAAGGACACCAGGAAAACAATTGTAGACCTGTACCAGACTGGGAAGGGTGAATCTACAATAGGCAAGCAGCTTGGTGTGAAAAAAATCAACTGTGGGAGCAATTATCAGAAAATGGAAGACATACAAGACCACTGATAATCTCCCTCGATCTGGGGCTCCACACAAGATCTCATCCCGTGGGGTCAAAATGTTCATGAGAACGGTGAGCAAAAATCCCAGAACCACACGGAAGGACCTGGTGAATGACCTGCAGAGAGGTGGGACCAAAGTAACAAAGGTTACAATCAGTAACACACTACGCCGACAGGGAATCAAATCCTGCAGTGCCAGACGTGTCCCCCTGCTTAAGCCAGTGCATCTCCAGGCCCGTCTTAAGTTTGCCAGAGAGCACATGGATGATACAGCAGAGGATTGGGAGAAAGTCATGTGGTCAGATGAAACCAAAATAGAACTTTTTGGTATAAACTCAACTCGTCGTGTTTGGAGGAAGAAGAATACTGAGTTGCATCCCAAGAACACCATACCTACTGTGAAGCATGGGGGTGGAAATATCATGCTTTGGTGCTGTTTTTCTGCTAAGGAGACAGGACCGACTGATCTGTGTTAAGGAAAGGATGAATGGGGCCATGTATCGTGAGATTTTGAGCCAAAACCTCCTTCCATCAGTGAGAGCTTTGAAGATGAAACGTGGTTGGGTCTTCCAGCATGACATTGATCCCAAAAACACCCCCCGGTCAACAAAGGAGTGGCTCCGTAAGAAGCATTTGAAAGTCCTGGAGTGGCCTAGCCAGTCTCCAGATCTCAACCCCATAGAAAATCTGTGGAGGGAGTTGAAAGTCCGTGTTGCTCGGCGACAGCCCCAAAACATCACTGCTCTCGAGAAGATCTGCATGGAGGAATGGGCCAAAATACCAGCTACTGTGTGTGCAAACCTGGTAAAGACCTATAGTAATTGTTTGATCTCTGTTATTGCCAACAAAGGTTATATTACAAAGCATTGAGTTGAATTTTTGTTATTGACCAAATACTTATTTTCCTCCATAATTTACAAATAAATTATTTAAAATTCCTACAATGTGAATTCCTGGATTTTTTTTCCACATTCTGTCTCTCACAGTTGAAGTGTACCTATGATGAAAATTACAGACCTCGGTCATCATTTTTTAAACCCAACAGTGGCAGAAACTTTTTTCCCCCACCTTCTGTACCCAAGATCAACTGGAAACTTCTCCGGCCGGCTGGACTAAACGGACAAAAGATCATGGACTACTATTGATCACGATGCACGCAGCACGTCATGCATTTTAGTACAACTGCAGTACATACACTTTCGAGCTAGCTGTGTACAAACAAAACATGAAATACTTTACAGATACTGTAATGATTGTTCATGTTTTTCACTCAGTTCAGATTAGTGTCTGATCACTAATCTGTGTTGTGCACTACAAACTCCCAAAAAAACTTCTAGCTAATGCTCAAGGCAAGGCGATGTGTTACTACGCTAGAAAAATAGTTCCTCAGTATTTGCTCTTACAATAACAGGATTTTGAGCTTGGTTATTAAACAGGTTGTTGCACACGAATAAAGTATCGATGGCGGTCTTTGAATGCATTTCTGGAGGGTTTCGAGGCAGTGTGGATTGCTCCCCTAAGATGTATTGCTAGCCGTATTTTACTACCATTCTTTTTGCATTCTTTGGAGAAGCAAAAAAAACGCATGTTCTTGTATCATAAGGATCGTGAGCAAAAATCCCCCCCCAAAAATTGCAGTTCCCCTTTACTCTTAAAGCCCAAGCTGTTTGTTTACACACTTTTTTATTTCTCTTTGCTATTCAGGCTTATTGAACCCTAATTAGAATAAAAACTAAGACTCATTTTTGATATGATGTACTTAGTCCATAAGTACACAAACGTGTCCTTCATGTTGAGTGACATGCTAATTCTTATTTTTACACTTCCATCCATCCATTTCCTACTGCTTATTCCCCTTTGGGATCGCTGGTGCCTATCTCAGCTACAATCGGACGGAAGGCGGGGTACACTCTGGACAAGTCACACTCACACACTAGGGCCAATTTAGTGTTGCCAATTAACCTATCCCCAGGTGCATGTCTTTGGAAGTGGGAGGAAGCCGGAGGGAACCCCACGCATTCACGGGGAGGACATGCAAACTCCACGCAGAATGATCCCTAGCCCGGGATTGAACCCTGACTACTGAGGACCTTCGTATTGTGAGGCAGATGCACTAACCCATGGGTGTCAAACTCTGGCCCGCGGGCCAAATTTGGCCCACCGTGTGATTTAATTTGGCCCTTGAGGCGATATCCAGTTAACATTACAGCTGTCCCGCCGTTAGTACACAGCAACGGTGCGGCTGTAACACCGCAATTTCTCACACTTGCCAATCCTCCCGAAGTTCAGTGCCCCTCCCGAAAATCTCCCGGGGCAAGCATTCACCAGATTTTCACCAGGACAACAATATTGAGGGCGTGCCTTAAAGGCACTGCCTTTAGCGTTTTCTACAACCTGTCGTCACATCCGCATTTCCTCCATACAAACAGCGTGCAGGCCCGCTCGCATAATATATGCGGTTATTACACACACATAAGTGAATGCAACGCATACTTGGTCAACAGCCATACAGGTCACACTGAGGGTGGCCGTATAAACAACTTTAACACTGTTACAAATATGCGCCACACTGTGAATTCACACCAAACAGGAAAGACAAACACATTTCTGGAGAACATCCGCGCTGTAACATAACATAAACACAACAAAACAAATACCCAGAATCCCTTGCAGCACTAACTCTTTCGGGACACTACAATACATTTTGATATTTACCTCAGAAGGCTGCAATTAGAAAAGAGGCATTACATTTGTATTCAAAATGTATTTGAAAAGCCATTGATATTTTTTAATTATTATTATTATTATTTGAAGCTCGATTTTGCACGTCACTATGAACTTACTGTATATGAGCTTTAATTGTTCAATATTCATTGCAAAACTTGTTTGGGTCCCTATTAAAAGGTTAATTTGTTCAACCTTGGCCCGCGGCTTTGTTCAGTTTTAAATTTTGGCCACCTCTGTATTTGAGTTTGACACCCCTGCACTAACCCCTCTTCCACCGCGAAGCCCTTATTTTCACACATTTTCCCCCCAAATTCCATTGTATGTAATACTCTTCTGACACCACCAGACGGCAGTATAAGTGTCCACATAAGCGGCCATAAGACCCCAATTCAGTAGTGTACACAATTTTGGAAATAAGAGCTAAAAAGGTGCTGTCCACGCATGTGGCCACTACGCCTTTAGAGGATTTTTAAGATAGTCGATGACTAGGCGACTATCAAAATAGTGTGTTTGTGTGTGTGTGGTGTTTCATGGCCATTCGTTTAGTGCCTTGCCAGAATGATGGATCAATCCGTACAATTTTTTTGCGCAAACTAAGCACCTCAAATGTGTTTTCTATCGATTTATTTTTAGAGTACTCAGAGTGTCTGTTGTCAGTGTGAGTCCTCATATCACCTTCTGCGTCTGTATCGCTGCTCAAAGGTTCTTGAACTTTGTCTTCAGCCTCACTGTCTGATCGTGGCGCTGAGAGGTGGTCTGGTTGTGGTTTCTCTTCATCGTCTTCAGTCTTCACAGAGACGACAGTCAGCGGCAACTTGGTGAGATCAGCTTCCTCTCGTCCTAGAAGACACTCTCCCTCCCGAGTGATCCAGAGTTCCTCCTCTTCCTCTTTAATGTAGGGGGGCTCTGGATCCTCCTGCTTCAAAGTGGAGATCCTCAGCGGCGACTGGGGGAGAAGTCCTTCTGGATGACCAGTCAGCTGCTGGACGTCTGCAGGACACAAACAGACACAGTTTTAGTTCAGACATGATCCATGAGAGGTTTCTCCTAGAACTTCCTACACACTTTCTTCTATGTACTGCATGTGTGTGTAGTGTTTCATGGACATTCATTTAGTGTCTTGCCAGAATGATGGATCATTGTGTATATTTTAAATGTACAAAAAAATATTTCAGCTCCACAACACTTCCAAACATCTTAATAATCTGATAGTTATTAAGATGTATGTCAAGCGGATATGTCAAGTAGTGTCTTCCTAAAGAAGGGGGTGTATTACCTCCCTGCTTGGTACTCAGCATAAAAGGTTGGAATTGGGGGTTAAATCACCAAAAAGGATTCCCGGGCGCGGCAACCGCTGCAGCTCACTGCTGCCCTCACCTCCCAGTGGGCGAACAAGTGGGAGAGTGGCCGTGCGCAACCCGAGGGTCCCGGGTTCAAATCCCACCTAGTACCAACCTCGTCACGTCCGTTGTGTCCTGAGCAAGACACTTCACCCTTGCTCCTGATGGGTGCTGGTTAGCGCCTTGCATGGCAGCTCCCTCCATCAGTGTGTGAATGTGTGTGTGAATGTGGAAGTAGTGTCAAAGAGCTTTGAGTACCTTGAAGGTAGAAAAGCGCTATACAAGTACAACCCATTTATCATTTATGGGTGAAATGCAGAGGACAAATGTCACCACACCTAGTGTGTCTCTGACAATCATTGCTACTTTAACTTTATGTGGTGACGTAAGAATAGAATGTCCAAATACAACAATTTAGACATGGTGATCGACCTTGTGAGCCAGCAAATAAAAATATATCATTACTATATCCACAAAACACAACAATCCTGATATTTTCCTTTATTTCGGACGACCAAAATAACCACAACTACCAAAGCAGATGTCCTTCAAACACGTGAGACATTGCCAACAAAACAAGATATTATTTATATATTATTTACCCCAGCACCTCCAAAACCCTCAAATCTAGACTCCAAACATCCCAGAATAAGCTTGTCCAGTTACTTTTAAACCTCCACCCCAGATCACACCTCACTCCAACCCACTTCTCCAAAGTGGGCTGGCTCAGGGTGGAGGACAGAGTCAAACAACTTGCACTGAGCCTAGTCTATAAAATCTGCTACACCTCCTTGATACCGAAGTACATGTCAAACTACTTCCTTAACCGCCATAACCACAACACCAGGGGGAGCTCCACAAACCACGTTAAACCCAGATTCCGATCTAACAAAGGTCTTAACTCATTCTCTTTCTATGCCACATCAATGTGGAATGCACTCCCAACAGGTATAAAAGTAAGTGCATCTCTATATTCCTTCAAAACCGCTCTAAAACAACACCTCCAGGCAACTTCAACACTTTACTAATACCCTCCTCCATTCACATCCCATCTCCCCGGATTATAAACAACTGAAATGTACTTCTAATGTATATACTTGTTCTTATGCTATGTGAACTCACTATGTTCTCTGCTGGCTGTACATATCCTACTAAGTAAGACCTACACTGTTTCAATGTCCACATTTCTCTGTTGATGCAATTGTTGATGACTGAAGTACTGATATCAACCAAAGCTCCTCATCCCACCCCCCGGATTGTAAATAATGTAAATAATTCAATGTACATACTATGATGATTAACTTGTGTGATGACTGTATTATGTTGATAGTATATATTTGTACCAGGAATTGATGAAGGTGGACCCCGACTTAAACAAGTTGAAAAACTTATTGGGGTGTTACCATTTAGTGGTCAATTGTACGGAATATGTACTGTACTGTGCAATCTACTAATAAAAGTATCAATCAATCATTATCACTAGAAGTGAATTATATTTATATAGCCCTTTTCTCTATTGATTCAAAGCGCTTTTACCTAGTGAAACCCGATATCTAAGTTACATTTAAAGCAGTGTGGGTGGCACTGGGAGCAGGTGGGTAAAGTGTCTTGCCCCAGGACACAACGGCAGTGAATAGAATGGCCGATGCGGGGATTGAACCTGGAACCCTCAAGTTCCTGGTATGGCCACTGAGAATCAGAATCAGAAACACTTCATTAATCACTGAGGGGAAATTGACAATTTCAGCAAAATCTCATTGAAGATCAGACAAACATTACAGGGAGACAGAACAGGATCAAACATTACAGGGAGACAGAACAGGATCAAACATTACAGGGAGACAGAACAGGATCAAACATTACAGGGAGACAGAACAGGATCAAACATTACAGGAAGACAGAAAAGGATCAAGCATTACAGGGAGACAGAACAGGATCAAGCATTACAGGGAGACAGAACAGGATCAAGCATTACAGGGAGACAGAACAGGATCAAACATTACAGGGAGACAGAACTGGTTCAAACATTACAGGGAGACAGAACTGGTTCAAACATTACAGGGAGACAGAACAGGATCAAGCATTACAGGGAGACAGAACAGGATCAAACATTACAGGGTGACAGAACAAGATCAATTATTACAGGGAGACAGAACAGGATCAAACATTACAGGGTGACAGAACAAGATCAAGCATTACAGGGAGACAGAACAGGATCAAACATTACAGGGAGACAGAACAGGATCAAACATTACAGGGAGACAGAACAGGATCAAACATTACTTGGAGACAGAACAGGATCAAACATTACAGGGAGACAGAACAGGATCAAGCATTACAGGAAGACAGAACAGGATCAAACATTACAGGGAGACAGAACAGGATCAAACATTACAGGGAGACAGAACAGGATCAAACATTACAGGGAGACAGAACAGGATCAAACATTACAGGGAGACAGACAAACATTAGTGAAGTGAAATGAAGTGAATTATATTTATATAGCGCTTTTCTCTAGTGACTCAAAGCGCTTTACATAGTGAAACCCAATATCTAAGTTACATTTAAACCAGTGTGGGTGGCACTGGGAGCAGGTGGGTAAAGTGTCTTGCCCAAGGACACAACGGCAGTGACTAGGATGGCGGAAGCGGGGATCGAACCTGCAACCCTCAAGTTGCTGACACGGCCGCTCAACCAACCGAGCTATACCGAGCTACTACAGGGTGACAGAACAAGATCATGCATTATAGGGAGACAGAATAGGATCAAACATTACAGGGAGACAGAACAGGATCAAACATTAAAGGGAGACAGAACAGGATCAAACATTACAGGGAGACAGAACAGGATCAAACATTACAGGGAGACAGAACAAGATCGCTGACGGGTCTGCCAACTTCCGGCGCCCCTTACAAAAAAGGTGAGCTACAGGTAAACAATGGGAAGGGGTGGGGGGGCAAAAAAAAAATCGGTCCGAGGGGGTCCAGACTGAGACCAAGGGAAAAAACAACTCATAGCCAACCTGAGCTGTGGGCAATTATTTTGACATTCACACTAATCATACTTTCTTCATTTTGACTTTTGCATTCTTTCATCTCCTCTGATTTGAACTCCACAGCGACTTGTCCAGGGTGTACCCCGCCTTCCACCAGATTGTAGCTTATCTCCCCGAAGGAGATAAGCGGTAGTAAATGGATGGATGCCTTCTTCAAGCTAACAATCATGGCGGCTCTTTGTTTACCTGCTTCAACAAAGTCAGCTCATTTCTCATCAAAGCTCTTTTCAGGACTTCGAGCAGCTTTTAAATGGCGAAACTTCAACTTCTTTACCTTTATCTGCAGTTTTCATCCTTTTCTCCGTTGGTGATTGTCTTTCAGCCATCTTGCTAGCATAGCAGCAGTCGTCCGTCTTCTATCAAGTCTTCGATCTTCACTTCAGATCACGCTCCTTCGCTCCAAACTCCACTTTTGCTTTTGGGACTTTAATAACAAAATACATAGTTGAGGAATGTATAGCTACGTTTGCTTTTAGAGAAAAGATTTAACTTCTCCGAAAAGTAACAGCCTCTCAAGCCGCCATCTTGGTCGTCACGATCTGTTTGCGCATGCGTTTCATTTGCAAGGCGCACGCGCAAACACAACTTCCTGCCGCGCTTCTTCTTCTTCTTCTTCTTTTGTTTTTATGGCGGTTGGCAAGCAACCTTCTGGTGTGCATTACCGCCACCTACTGTAATGGAGTGTGGACCGAGGTGGATCCCTACTCTATATTCTTTTACTTAACCCAGTGTTTTTTAAATATGTGTATATTGCTTTATATCCTATGTTTTCTGAATGCAATCCTAATATATCTCCCACTTCTAACCTAATATTTTCTTTTGCTAACTTATTTTCCAGTATTTCTCTTTCTCTATTATATTTCCTACATTGTATTAAGACATGGTCAACATTTTCTATCTGGTGGCAAAAATCACACAGCCCTGTAGTATGTTTGCCTATCAATTTTAGTGAACTATTTAGATATGTATGCCCTAATCTCATTCTAGTCATAATGTCTTCTTCCTTCCTATTTCTACCCCCTCCTCTCATTACACCTACTTTCCTCTGGACTTTGTAAAACTCTCTACCTTTTGTTTCCTTATTCCAATTATCCTGCCACTTTTTATTGTGTTCTATCTTAATTATGCTCTTCACTTCTTCTTTACTGTGCTTCATCTCCATGTTTACTTCTGTTTTAGTGGTTGCTTGTTTTGCGTATCTATCAGCTAACTCATTTCCCTCAACTCCTACATGAGCAGGAACCCAGAGAAATGTTACCACACCTCCCGCTTTATTTATTCTGTAGATTGCCTGAACTATTTCATAAACTATATCTTGTCTTGTTTCTGATGTTATGTTTTTTATGCTCGTCAATGCACTGCTGGAGTCCGAGCACACGACTACTTTCCTAGCTTTGTTTTCCTCTATCCAGTTAACTGCCATATAAATTGCTACCAATTCCCCCGTAAAAACAGATAGTTTATCACTAATTCTTTTATTCAACACTATATTTCTCTGTGGGATAACTGCAGCAGCTCCTACTTTACTATTTATAGTTTTTGATGCATCTGTGTATATCATAATATTATCAAAAAACATTTCCTCAATCCGTTGTTCTATTTGGTAACTATTTAAATGTCTATTCTTCAGTAACTGCATGTCTACCTTTGGGTTTTCATACATCCACGGTGGTATTGCAGGAATTGGTACTGTAGGGCTCACTTTAATATTGTCAATTTGTGTTTTTTTACATATATCTCCTATTATCCACCCAAAACTATTCATTTTTTTCTTCCCTTTTTCTTGGCAATTTATTAGCACTTGACGGGTTGGATGTCCTTGCTTGGATCCTTTTAAGTTTGCCCAATAAACTGCTGAGAGTTGATCTCTCCTCATGTCCAAAGGTTTTTCATTCATTTCTACTTGTAATGCTGCCACTGGAGTAGATTTAGTAGCTCCACAACATAATCTTAACGCCTGCGACTGGATCCGGTCTATTTTCTCAAGTAGAGTTTTTGAAGCAGATTGATAAATAATGCATCCGTAGTCGATAACAGACCGAATTAAAGTGATATATATTGTTTTCAATGTTAACCTATCAGCCCCCCAATCTTTACCCCTCAAAGCCCTCATTATATTTAACACCTTTTTACTTTTCTCCATTATCTTGCTGATGTGGGTTGACCAGTTAATATTTTTATCAAACCATATTCCTAAATATTTAAAAACTTGTACCTCTTCTATGTTTTCTCCATAGAGTTTTATTTGGAGCTTGTTTTGTATTTTCCTCTTCGTAAAATGTATGACTTTTGTCTTTCCAACAGAGAATCTTAAACCCCAAGCCGTCCCCCAGTCTTGAACATTATTTACCGCTTTTTGAATCTTCTTTTCTATATAATTTGTATTTCTACCTCTCTTCCACATCACTCCATCATCAGCAAACAATGCCACCTCCACTAACCCTTCCACTTCACTAAATACTTCATTTATCATGATGGAAAATAGTACTGGACTTATTATACTCCCTTGTGGGGTCCCATTTTCCACTTTGTATTCTCTACTATATTCATTTTCTATCTTTACTAATAATGTTCTACTTGTTAAAAAGTCTTTTATCCATCTGTACATTCTTCCTCTAATCCCAATCCTATTTAGTTTCATCAGCAACCCCTGTTTCCACAACATATCATACGCTTTCTCTATGTCAAAAAATACCGCAATTATACTTTCTTTATTTATTTGTCCCTTTCTAATTTCCTCTTCCAGCTGCACTGCTGGGTCATTTGTGCTTCTTGCTTTGCGAAAACCACTTTGGTAGTTTTTTATAATTTCTTTTGACTCTAAATAATATATTAATCTTTCATTAATCATTTTTTCCATTACTTTGCCCAAATTTGAGGTCAATGCAATCGGCCTATAATTTCCTGCCTCTTCCGGATCTTTCCCTGGCTTGCATATTGGAATTATTACAGCGGTTTTCCACTCATCTGGTAATTTTCCTTCTTCATATATCCTATTATATAATTTCAAGACCACTTCTTTGCCGATGCTACCTAAATTTTTGATCATTTGATAACTCACCAGGTCTTTCCCTGCCGTCGTATTTTTAACTTTTTTTAAAATTCGAACCATTTCATCCAAAGAAAATGTCATATCCACAGTGTTGATAAAACTATTATCGTTGTCTTCCTTCATTTCCTCAATATTTACACTAATTGTTTCTTCTCTCTTTTGTTTTTCTACATTTTTCAAATTATCATTACTGTGCACTTTAACAAAGGTTTTTGCTAAAAGTTCTGCTTTTTCTTTATTTCCTACCACACTCCGCATTCCATCTTTCATCACATGATTTTTATGTTCTTTTCTGAGCCCTGACATTCTCTTGATCATTCCCCACACTTGGCTTAAAGGAGTAGTTCTATTTAGTGTTTCACAAAAAGTTCTCCAATGGTGTTTTCTTGTTTTTTTAATAACATACCTTACTCTAGCTTGATGCCTTTTATACTGGATCATGTCTTGGAAATTATGTGTTCTTCTCAATATTCTAAATGCTCTATTCCGTTCTTGTATTGCATCTGTGCACTCTTGTGTCCACCACGGCACTATCTTCCTTCTTCTCCCTATACTATTCCTTGGTATGCTCTGTTCGGCTGCTTCTATTATGCACTTTGTAATATCTGTATTTAATTGTTCAATATCTTGATTTATATCTACTTCCTTTAAAGTTATGTCGGTAATTTCCCTAAATTTCTCCCAGTCACCATGATTATACTTCCATCTTCCTTCTATCCTAGTGCTTTCTGTCCTATGATTTATGTTTATGTGAATGACGATTGGATAGTGATCACTTCCCATTGTGCTGTATTTATTTACTTCCCACTCCACCTTTCCTGCTAACCCTTGTGACACTAGTGTTAAATCTATTGCTGTTTCTTTACCCGTGACGACATCTAACCTTGTTCCCGACCCATCATTCACACACACCAGTTCTTTTTCCTCCAAAAGTGCTTCCAATGTATCCCCATTCCAGTCATCCCTTTCACCCCACATTGTGCTATGTGCATTAAAGTCACCACACCAAATAATATTGCCACTCCAGTGCTCCATTATTGTTTCTAGTTGGTGAATTTCTAATTTCTTGCATGGATTATAGAAGTTTAGTACTTTGTATCTTTCTTTATTATTCCATACTTCTACTCCTACTATCTCTAGTTCTTGTTTTACTTTTAATATTGAATAATGCATATCTTCCTTAATAAATATGGCACATCCTCCTCCTTGCCCATCATTCCTATCTTTACGTATCGTTATATATCCTTTTATTATAAAGTTTAATTTTGGCTTCAGCCATGTTTCTTGAATACATATTATATGTGGTTTATTTTTCATATTATTAATATATCCCTTTAATTCCTGTCCGTTTGCTATCAGACTTCTGGCATTCCACTGAACAATTAACATGGCGTTGGATTGTGGTAACATGACTCGGTCTCGTCTACTCTCTGTAGCTCACCTTGCACCTGTTCCCAGGATAATTCTTTTAAATTTAAAAACTTTGCTGCTGCTTTGACAATTATTTTGATTTTCTCAGTCTTGTTTCTAGCCTGTTCTGTACAATTTATTACATAAGCCAGGAATACAACTAGTTTATCCATGGAAATTCCTGTATTTGCTGCCTCTTGTTTTTTATTTCTTGAACTATTTTCACTTCTGTCCTGTTCTGCACTTTCTTGATTTCTTATTTTAACTGCCTCTGCATAAGTAATATTTCGTTCAACTCTGATTTGCTGTACTTCTGTTGCCTGTTTTCTTATGATGCAGCCCCCATACGCTGCTGTGTGATTCCCGCCACAATTACAACACTTGACCTGTTCATTTTCTCCACATTGTCCATATTCATGCTCCCCTCCACACCTTCCACATCTCATTTTAACATGACACACACTAGCTATGTGCCCATAGCGTTGGCACTTGAAACAACGTACTGGGGGTGGCACGTAAGCTCTAACATAGAAGCTTAGATACCCAATCATGATTCTCTCTGGGAGGACCTCCTCTGCAAATTGCACTAGCACGGATTCGCTCTCAGTCTTTTCACCGTTCCTAAATGCCATCAATCTTTTCATCGTAGTGACAGTTCCTCCTTTTATTTCTCTTTTCAGATCATCTAAATTTTCTCCTCTTGGGATTCCTGTCACGACTCCTCTTGCCCCCTTCCGTTCTCCCACTTCGATTTTTTCCTTTATTATTTTGTTGCACAGTTTTTGCAATCGCATTGCTTTGTTCTTTTGCTCTCCATTTTTGCATTTAATCAACAGCCGTCCGTCCCTGAGCACCTTCGCTATCTCCACCTCTCCAATGTCCTTCTTTAATCCCTTAACCAGAGTCATCAAACTAATGTCATTCATATCTTGGTTTGATTTAAATGTATAAATTATCTTATATTCATCCATCATAACCCTTTTCCTCTTATCAACCTCTTCATCGTCTTCATGCACTCTTTTAGTACTCGCCTTTCCTTCACTCCCTCCTCTCCCCTTCTTTCCTCTCTCCCCTCTAGTCCTATCCATTTCCATACTATCCTCATACATCCCGTCACTATCCCCTTCCATCTCGATCCAGTCACAAAACAGCTTATGCTCAACCGCCAAAACAGATTTAGATACTCTCGCCGCCGCCAAATTCACTCCAAATGTTTGGTAGTTCCGCCTGGTCTCCTTCCGCCCTCACCGACTCAAGACTCCCGCCGCGCTAATACAGTTTACGCCTTTTGAGACGTAAACATTTTTTTTTTTTTTACAAACAAACATAAAGCATATGCGTCGAGGATTTGGATAGCATTTTTTCCCCCAAAATGGAACACGTAGTACACAAAATTATTAACGGGAAATACAAGCTTATTTAGTCATATCTACGTTTTAAATTTGACATTAGTTTGAGCGGAAGGCAAGAGATTACACTTCCGGTACGAACTATTTTTAAATCGTTTTTTTTTCTTCTCTCTTTTTTACTTTTAATGTCTACTTCCGTATAAAATAGATTAGTAGTATAATATAAAATAATATATAGTTTCCCTTTTCGGGGGTTGAATGAAGTCTATCCTATTGCGTACAGAATAGATTAGCATTATAATATAAAATAATATATAAAAACTCTTTTAAATATTTTTTTTCCTCTCTTTTTTTTACCTTTAATGTCTACTTCCGAATGAAATAGATTAGTATTATAATATAAAATAATATATCCTATCCTATTCTATGCTAAACTTTAAAATAAGTCATGAGCTGACAAATAGGTGCAAGAAATATTAAAATAAATCATGGAATTAAATGGTGAAATAAGCAATTTAATCATGGAATATAAACATCTAAATATTATTTATTTATCACATTTAATGTATTAATTAAATGTTGTTTTGCATTAAATAATTATTGACTGCTGAGTTCACACCTTTTGAGTCATAAACATTTTTTTACAAACATACATAAAGCATATGTGTAGAGGGTTTGTGTAACTTTTTTTTTCTAAAATGGAACACATAATACACAAAATTATTGGCGGGAAATACAAGCGTATTTAGTCATATCTACCTTTTAAATTTGACATAAGTTGGAGCAGAAAACAAGAGGATACACTTCCGGTACGAACTCTTTTAAATATTTTTTTTTCCTCTCTTTTTTTTTACCTTTAATGTCTACTTCCGTATGAAATAGATTAGTATTATAATATAAAATAATATATAATTTCCCCGTCGTGGGATGAATAAAGTCTAGCCTATTCTATGCTTAACTTTAAAATAAGTCATGAGCTGACAAATAGGTGCAAGAAATATTAAAATAAATCATGGAATAAATGGTGGAATAAGCAATTTAATCATGGAATATAAACATCTAAATATTATTTATTGATTACATTTAATGTATTAATTAAATGTTGTTTTGCATTAAATAATTATTGACTGCTGAGTTTACGCCTTTTGAGTCGTACATTTTTTTTTACAAACATACATAAAGCATATGCGTAGAGGGTTTGTATAACTTTTTTTTTTTAAATGGAACACATAATACACAAAATTATTGGCGGGAAATACAAACTTATTTAGTCATATCTACCTTTTAAATTTGACATAAGTTGGAGCAGAAAACAAGAGGATACACTTCCGGTACGAACTTTACCTTTAACGTCTACTTCCGTATTAAATAGATTAGTATTATAATATAAAATAATATATCATTTCCCCGTCGGGGGATGACTTAAGTCTATCCTATTCTATGCTAAACTTTAAAATAAGTCATGAGCTGACACATATGTGCCAGAAATATTAAAATAAATCAAATAAATCATGGAATTAAATCATGGAATATAACAATCTAAATATTATGTATTTATTACATTTAATGTATTAATTAAATGTTGTTTTGCATTAAATAATTATTGACTGCTGAGTTTACGCCTTTTGAGTCGTAAACATTTTTTACAAACAAACATAAAGCATGTGTGTAGAGGGTTTGTATAGCATTTTTGTTTTTCTAAAATGGAACAAGTTAGAAACTAAATTATTAGCAAACAAAGCTTATTTAGTCATATCTACGTTTTAAATTCGATATTAGTTGGAGCGGAAGACATTAGGATACACTTCCGGTATGAACTATTTTTAAATATTATTTTCTGTCTCTTTTTTTTTTACCTTTAACGTCAACTTCCGTATGAAATAGATTGTTAGTATAATATAAAATAATAGATAATTTCTCTGTTGTGAGATGAATAAAGTCCATCCTAATCTTTGCTATATTTGAAAATAAGTCAAGAGCTGACACATAAGTACAAGAAATATTAAATTAAATTAATAAAAATCATGGAATCAAATATTGAAATAAGCAATTTAAACATGGAATATACATTATTGTTTTATTATTTATTACTTTTAGTGTATTAATTAAATCTTTAACATTAAATAATAATTGAATGCTGGGTTTATCCTCCAAAAGAGGGGGACTTGCCCAGACAAAAATGGTTTTGCCCTACTGTGGAGCAAAACAGGTCCAGTAGAGGCAATTCGGGGGTGGGGGTTGGGTTGGGTTAGCACCAAGTGCTCAGACTCGAGCCGACCAAAGAAAGTCTGTGACTGAAGCTGCTCGGGTGAGAGGCCAAACATCTTTGGGGAAAAACTGAAGTGTTTAATTGAAATCCAAAGAATGCCCTGAGATCACAAAGTCCTGATTAGTGAGTACAAACAAGAGCTTTACAAAACGTCATTTACCAACTTCCTTAAAACCGGGACTCATTGAATGATTCTTAAACCCAATAAAGACCAAATTAATTTAGAGAATTGGAGGCTAAACGACGCCAAGACGTCCTAAGTTGGGAATGAATACCGTAATCGGTGAAGAAGTTCATGGAATTTATTATTATTTCCGGTGGAATAATCAATTTCAGTCCGTACACTATCATACAATCTGATGACCCGTGAATAAACACACACAAACTTAACAGCTGACTGTTTTTTCTCCCGTGTGTGTTCTCATGTGATGAGACAGATGGCTACGTTGAGTGTAGCTTCTAGCACAAACCGAACAACTGAAAGCTTTTTCTCCGGTGTGTGTTACTAAGTGCCTTGCCATGGCTGAGTTGTGCGTGAATCGTTTACCGCAAACTGAACAACTGAAGGCTTTTCCTCCGGTGTGTGTCATCGCGTGTCGAATCAAGCCGGGTCTCGAAAGAAAGCTTTTACCACAAACCGAACAATAGGATGTCACTCTTGTGTGCGTTCTGCTGTGTTCGGTCAAGTTGAACTTTTGAGAAAAGCTTTTGCCACAAACTAAACAACCGAACGGTTTTTCTCCCGTGTGCTTTCTCATGTGCTGAGTCAAATGGCCCTTTAGACAAAAACCTGTACCACAAATTGAGCAAAGAAATGATTTTTGCCCAGTGTGTTTCATTATGTGTTGAGTCAAACCTGGTCTGGAAAAGAAGCTTTTACCACAATCTGAGCAAATAAATGGCTTTTCTCCTGTGTGTGTCCTCGTGTGTTGAGTCAAACTGCCCTTTTGATTGAAGCTTTGACCACAAACTGAGCAATTAAATGGCTTTTCCCCCGTGTGTATTCTTATGTGTTGAGTCAAACTGCTCTTCACAGAAAAGCTTTTGCCGCAAACTGAACATCTACATGGTTTTTCTTCTGTATGTGTCTTGCTGTGTCTGGTCAAACCGCTTTTCACAGAAAAGCTTTTACCACAAACTGAACAAACAAATGTTTTTTCTCCGGTATGCGTCGTCATGTGTCTCGTCAAATTGCTCTTTTTTGTAAAGCTTTTAGCACAAACCGAGCAGCTCAAATACTTTTTAGAGCATTGTGAGTGTTTGTTGTCTATTTGAGTCCTGATATCACCCTCACAGTCTGTATCGCTGCTTAAAGGCACTTCAACTTTGTCTTCAGCCTCACTATCTGATAGTGGAGCTAAGAGATTGGCTACTTGTGGTTTCTCTTCATCGTCTTCAGTCTTCACAGAGACAATAGTCAGAGGAAACTTGGTGAAATCAGCTTCCTCCAGCCTTAGAAGACAGTCTCCCTCCTGGGTGGTCCAGTGTTCCTTCTTTTCTTCTTTAAAGTGCGGGGGCTGTGACGTCTCCTGCTTAAAGGTGGAGCTCCCCCCTGACAGAGGGGACATTTCTTCTGGATGACCAATCAGCTGCTGGACGTCTGCGGGACACAAACACACTTTAGTTCAGACATGATCCATGAGATGCTTCTCCTTCAACTTGCTTCACATTTTCTTCGATGTACTGTATTTACCTGTAAGTGTCCAGCGTAGGGCTGGGCGATATGGCCTTTTTTTAATATCTCAATATTTTTAGGCCGTATCACGATACACGATATATATCTGGATATTTTGCCTTACCCTTGAATGAACACTTGATACATTTAATTTATGTATTATATGGATTGTAGTCAGCTGGAGAGGTGTCTTAATGAAATTAAACAATGGATGTCCGCTAACTTTTTGGAACTCAATGCCAAAAAATGGAAATGCTGATTATCGGTCCTGCTAGACACCGACCTCTATTTAATAATACAACTCTAACATTTGACAACCAAACAATTAAACAAGGCGACTCGGTAAAGAATCTGGGTATTATCTTTGACCCAACTCTCTCCTTTGAGTCACACATTAAAAGTGTTGCTAAAACGGCCTTCTTTCATCTAAAATTCGCTCCATTCTGTCCACTAAAGACGCTGAGATCATTATGCGTTTGTTACGTCTCGCCTCGATTACTGTAATGTATTATTTTCGGGTCTCCCCATGTCTAGCATTAAAAGATTATAGTTGGTACAAAATGCGGCTGCTAGACTTTTGACAAGAACAAGAAAGTTTGGTCATATATACCTATACTGTATATACCTTTATATACATATATACATACATATATATATATATACTGTATATACCTTTATATACATATATACATAAATATATACCTATACTGTATATACCTTTATATACATATATACATACATATATACCTGTACTGGCTCACCTGCACTGGCTTCCTGTGCACTTAAGATGTGACTTTAAGGTTTTACTACTTACGTATAAAATACTACACGGTCTAGCTCCATCCTATCTTGCCGATTGTATTGTACCATATGTCCCGGCAAGAAATCTGCGTTCAAAGAACTCCGGCTTGTTAGTGATTCCCCAAGCCCAAAAAAAGTCTGCGGGCTATAGAGCGTTTTCATTTCGGGCTCCAGTACTCTGGAATGCCCTCCCGGTAACAGTTCGAGATGCCACCTCACTAGAAGCATTTAAGTCTCACCTTAAAACTCATTTGTATACTCTAGCCTTTAAATAGACTCCCTTTTTAGACCAGTTGATCTGCCGTTTCTTTTCTTTTTCTCCTATGTCCCACTCTCCCTTGTGGAGGGGGTCCGGTCCGATCCGGTGGCCATGTACTGCTTGCCTGTGTATCGGCTGGGGACATCTCTGCGCTGCTGATCCGCCTCCGCTTGGGATGGTTTCCTGCTGGCTCCGCTGTGAACGGGACTCTCGCTGCTGTGTTGGATCCGCTTTGAGCTGGACTCTCGCGACTGTGTTGGATCCATTATGGATTGAACTTTCACAGTATCATGTTAGACCCGCTCGACATCCATTGCTTTCCTCCTCTCTAAGGTTCTCATAGTCATCATTGTCACCGACGTCCCACTGGGTGTGAGTTTTCCTCGCCCTTATGTGGGCCTACCGAGGATGTCGTAGTGGTTTGTGTTCTGGTTTGTGCAGCCCTTTGAGACACTAGTGATTTAGGGCTATATAAGTAAACATTGATTGATTGATTGATTGATTGATTGATAATCACAGCAGTATGATGATTCTATGTGTCTACATTCAAACATTCTTCTTCATACTGCATTAATATATGCTACTTTTAAACTTTCATGCAGAGAGGGAAATCACAACTAAAAGTGTATTTATTAAACAGTTATCAAGCAGTGGCACAAACATTCATGTCATTTCCAAAACAGAAAGTGCAAGATTGTCAGAAACATTTTAAAACTAGCTATGAGTGCACTTTTGTGCATGATGTCACTAAGATGACATATCAAAACAACACGAAATTAAAGTGCACATTTTGGTACAGAACGCCACTACAATAGTTTAAAACAAATAAAGTGCACTTTTGTGCATGATGTCACACAAGATATTTCAATAAGTGTCAAATAAAAATGAGCTGCATAAAAGGAAATCAAATCGCTATGTGGTAGGTTCCTGCGGACTATATGAATGGGCGAAAATAAACATAGGTTGCTGGACTTCAAGGAAAGAGCAGAACCTTGTCAAGGAACATCAGAAGACATGGACAGCATGTGAGCAAAGGGTCTGAATACTTATGACCATTTTTTTTTCTATAATACATTTTCAAAAATGTCAATATTTCTGTTTTTTTTTCTGTCAAGATGGGGTGCAAAGTGTACATTCATGAGAATTAAAAAGACATCTATTGATTTTAGCAAATGGCTGCAATGAAACAAAGAGTGAAACACTTAAAGGGGTGTGAATACTCTCCGTACCCACTAATATATATATATATATATATATATATATATATATATATATATATATATATATATATATATATATATATATAAATGATAAATGGGTTGTACTTGTATAGCGCTTTTCTACCTTCAAGGTACTCAAAGCGCTTTGACACTACTGTGTTATTATATTTTTTTTGCCTTTTGGTCCGGGACCCTTTGGGACTGTGTGACAAGGGGTGCCACTTTTGTGACCTCTGTGGTGCTTTTTTTTTGTGGACTTCTGGATCTGCCTCCTGGGAGCCTTTTGGCCATGGAGACCAGCTGCTGGGTCTCTGCCACACCGGAGTCCGTTTGGAGGGACTGGAGGAGATGCAGATGAGGGGACAGGGCTGCGGAGCTAGCACTGAGCTACTGGGACGGAGAGGCTTCGCGGTGTCTTGACTGGGTGAGCAGGTGTCGGACACCTCAGTCACCTTGGACGTATCCTCGCTCATCTATGCGGACTGGACACTGGCCAAGAGTGGAGTCGGCTGTCTTGGTTGCTTTGTTGGGTCTGCTCCTGTCTCTGGCCATGCTCCCTCCTCCCCAGCGGACGATGGCGTGGAACACCGCAGAGGCCACCACAGTGGATATGTTTATTTTACTTTTTATTCATAGCTGTATGTAGAAGTGTCTGGTTGTATCTGCTGCTTTAATGTCTTTAATGTCCTATGTGTTCTTTGATGTTTGATGTTTCCCTCTTACACACATGGAAGAGGGATGTGTACTATGGCTATGAGTTGTTGTTTTTTTTGTTTGTTTTTTTTTCCCTTGGCCTCAGTCTGCACCCCCTCTCCAAGGCCCAGGCTAAGACCGATTTTTTTTTTTATTTCATTTTAATCTTCTATTTTTCCCCCCGCCCCCTTGTTTACCTGTATCTCATTTTTTTTTGTAAGGGGCGCTGGGAGCCGGCAGACCCGTCAGCGATCCTGTTCTGTCTCCCTGTAATGTTTGTCTGATCTTGAATGGGATTGTGCTGAAAATTGTAATTTTCCTGAAGGAACTCTCCTGACGGAATGAATAAAGTACTATCTAATCTAATCCACATTTACCCATTCACACACACATTCACACACTGATGGAGGGAGCTGCCATGCAAGGCGCCAACCAGCACCCATCAGGAGCAAGGGTGAAGTGTCTTGCTCAGGACACAACGGACGTGACAGGTTGGTTCTAGGTGGGATTTGAAACAGTGACCCTCGGGTTGCGCACGGCCACTCTTCCACTGCGCCACGCCGTCCCAATAAGTGTCTATATATATATATATATATATGTATACTTTGTTCATCCCTTCTCTAACATCGCTTCTTTAGTAGAATTATTTTCTTCACACAAGCTCTTCCACTTTCTTAATTTGACTTTTGCATTCTTTCATCTCTGCGATGAGGTGGCGACTTTATCAGGGTGTAGGCCGCCTTCCGCCCGATTGCAGCTGAAATAGGCACCAGCGCCCCCCACGACCCCAAAGGGAATAAGCGGTAGATTTATAGATGGATGGATGGATTCTTTCATCACCTCTGATGTGAACTCCACTGCCTTCTTCAAGCTAACAATCATGGCGGCTCTTTCTTCACGTTCTTCAACAAAGTCGGACTTTAAACGGCTTAAAATTGATGAAACTTCAAGTCACTCACCTTCTTCCTTCGTCCTGATCTCCGTTTGTAATTTACATGACGTCACCATCTTAGCGTAGCAGTAGTCGTCCATCTTCTATCACGTCTTCAATCTTCACTTCACGTAACACTCCATCGATTTAAACTCAACTTCTGTTTCGTGGGCATCAGAAAAGACGATTTTTTTGAGACTCTATACAGCTGTTAGATGGTAAATGTCAAACTTTGGCCGCTCAGTCCTGCATCTCCGTCCATCTTTCAGCTGCCCGGTCCGTTTGCACATGCGCCCAAAAGTCACCAACTTCCGTTTCCTACTTTACGGCCCTTTATGTATTTTTCTTCAAAATAAAAGCATTGTAATACTTTTTAAAAACAAAGTATCTACTGATAACCTTATACTGTCGAAAATTACACAAGAATGTAAACAAGGTTTATTCATCAACATTTTTAAAAGGCGGTCCCCTCCAAGGTTTGTCATTGTCCTATTGGGTTGAGTTTTTCCTTGGCCTGATGTGGGATCTGAGCCGAGGTTGTCGTTGTGGCTTGTGCAGCCCTTTGAGACAGTCGTGATTTACGTAAAAATATCTGTTTTACCCAGTGTTTTCATGCTTTTTTTCCCCATATTATCCATGTTCCTGTTTTATCTAGTGCAGGGGTAGGGAACCTATGGTTCTAGAGCCAGATGTGGCTCTTTTGATGACTGCACCTGGCTCTCAGATAAATCTTAGCTGACATTGCTTAACACGATAAGTAATGAATAATTCCACCGGTAATCAGTGTTAAAAATAACGTTCAAAATATAAAAAAATTCTCATGCATTTTTATCCATCCATTCCGTTTTCTACTGCACCTGTTCAAAAAGTCAAGAACGGTAAGAAGTATTTTATTCATTATTAGTTAGCTGCAGAATAAAAATTGTATTCAAAAGAATAAGAGACGTGTTATACCCTAATGTTGGTTTTACATAAAAAGGCACATATTTAGTTGTATTCAGTATTACAAAAAAAAATATTATATGGCTCTCACGGAAATACATTTTAAAATATTTGGCTTCCATGGCTCTCTCAGCCAAAAAGGTTCCCGACCCCTGATCTAGTGTTTATCTAGTGTTTTTCATTTGTATTTTAAAGGGGAACATTATCAGCAGACCTATGTAAGCGTCAATATATACCTTGATGGTGCAGAAAAAAGACCATCTATTTTTTTAACCGATTTCCGAACTCTAAATGGGTGAATTTTGGCGCATTAAACGCCTTTCTGTTTATCGCTCTGGAGGCGATGACGTCAGAATGTGACGTTGCCGAGGTAACACACCCACCATTTTCATTTTCAACACATTACAAACACCGGGTCTCAGCTCTGTTATTTTCCGTTTTTTCGACTATTTTTTGGAACCTTGGAGACATCATGCCTCGTCGGTGTGTTGTCGGAGGGTGTAACAACACTAACAGGGAGGGATTCAAGTTGCACCACTGGCCCCAAGATGCCAAAGTGTCTGCCGCCAGACCCCCATTGAATGTGCCAGAGTGTCTCCACATTTGACCGGCGATGCTAAGACAGACATGGCACAGAGATGTATGGATAACCTGCAGATGCATTTGCAACGATAGTCAACGAAATCACAAAGGTGAGTTTTGTTGATGTTGACTGCCAGCTAATCGATGCTAACATGCTACGCTAATCGATGTTAACATGCTATTTACCGGCGATGCTAAAGCAGACATGGCACAGAGATGTATGGATAACCTGTAGATGCATTTGCAACTATATTACTTTTCCTTCCACCCACATTTAATGCGAAACAAACACTTACCAATCGAAGGATTTAAGTTGCTCCAGTGTCACAAGATGCGAAAGTCCTGATCGTTTGGTCCGCACATTTTACCGGCGATGCTAACGCAGCTATTCGGCCATGCTATGGCTATGAATAGCGTCAATAGCTATTTGCTGAATAGCTTCAGTTTCTTCTTCAATATTTTCATACTCCAACCATCTGTTTCAATACATGCGTAATCTGTTGAATCGCTTAAGTCGCTGAAATCCGAGTTTGAATCCGAGCTAATGTCACTATATCTTGCTGTGGTATTCCCATTGTTTGTTTACATTGGCAGCACTGTGTGACGTCACAGGGAAATGGCCAGTGTCTTCGCAGAGAGCGAAAATAAGGCACTTTAAAGCTTTATTTAGGGATATTCCGAGACAGGTAAAATTTTGAAAAAAACTTCAAAAAATACAACAAGCCACTGGGAACTGATTTTTTTATTGTTTTTAACCCTTTTGAAATTGTGATAATGTTCCCCTTTAATTTTTTATTATATATTCTAACTTTCCAATTTTTTTTTCATACTTTGTAGTAGTTTGAGATTTTAACACATGTAAACTGCGTTACAAATGGAATTCATTATTATTTATTATCATCATTATTGAACAGTAACACTGTGTTTGAATGTAGGAAAATAAAACTCTTTACATAATTCAACTGATTATTTGGCGTACTAGGTTGTGCCAGAGTTTGAGAATGACTGGTTTAAATCCATTCATCCATCCATCCTTTTTCTACTGCTTGTCCCTTAGATTGATTGATTGATCGATCGATTGAGACTTTAATTAGTGGATTTCCCAGTAGAGTACATATTCCGTACAATTGACCACTAAATGGTAACACCAGAATAAGTTTTTCAACTTGTCTAAGTCGGAGTCCACGTTACTCAATTCATGGTAAAAAAAAAATATATATATATATATATATCTGTTGTGTTGCAATGTCTTAATTATGCCAATAGTGGCCACTGTGTGTGTCCTTTTTTTCACTTTGTGTTGAGGGCTTCCTGTTTCCACTGCTGTCTTGTTCTATCAAGAAGTAGAGGTGGGAGATAATAAGTACTTTGCAAGTCTCAAAGCTTTAAAAAAAAAAAACCTCACAAGTAAAGACATACAAATTTGAAGTGAACTTTTTGACATTTGCGCGTCCACAAGCCTTAAGTACTCATTAGTGTTTACATTCACCGAATAACATAGCAATTAGCAATGTAACAGTGTGCTGCGCGACTGTGACGTCACCAAAACAAACGTTTTGGCGGGACAGTCCATTTTTGTCACGGCGGTTCAGAAATATTGTTTGTTCATTATATAATGTTGTTTTGTATGTATAGTGTTATATCGCATTGTTAAAAAAATAAAGATTTTTTTTTTTTAAATATCGGGGAGTGACGTAGTTTTGCGCATGCGTGGACCGACCTTATAAGGACCGAGAGCAAGATGGCGGACCGAAAGCCTGTGTCTTCATAGGCCTGAACGGGAAATGGAATTACAGGAAGTATATCCATAAATACCTCAAAGATTCATCTTTTCTAAAGCACACGAACCGTAAGTCGAGTTTGGAGCGATGGAGTGTGACCTGAAGTGAAGATTGAAGAGGTGCTAGAAGATGGACGACTACTGCTATGCTAAGATGGCGACGTCATGTCAAAGAGAAAGTGAAAGACAATCAACAACTTCCAGCAAATCACCAACTGAGATAAAGACGAAAAGTGCAAGTAAAGGTGGGTGAGTTGAATTGTCCAACCACGTCATTTTGGGAAGTGTAAAGAGCATAAATGAGCTGGCTGTGTTGAAGAATGTAAAGAAAGAGCCGCCATGATTGTTAGCTTGAAGAAGGCAGTGGAGTTCACATCAGAGGAGATGAAAGAATGCAAAAGTCAAATGTAGAAAGTGGAAGAGCAAAACAAGCGCTAGTTGTTAATGATTTGAAAGATAAACCTTTTGGTGAAGAGTAAGAGATGTGCAGTGTGTGAAGAGAAGACTGGACCACATGTCTACAGCAACCTGCAGAGGACTGCAGCTCATTCAGATCAGGAATTAAGACATGCACCTGGGGATAGGTTGATTGGCAACACTAAATGGTCCCTAGTCTGTGAATGTTGCCTGTTTATCTGTGATGAGGTGGCGACTTGTCCAGGGTGTACGTTGCCTTCCGCCCGAAATTAGCTGAGATAGGCTTCAGCACCCTCTGCGACCCCGAAAGGGATAATCGGTAGAAATGGATGGATATATATATATATGTTTATATGTATGTATATATATATATATATATATATATATATATATATATATATATATATATATATATATATATATATATATATATATATATATGTATGTATGTATGTATGTATGTATATGTCCACCCATCCATTTTATACCGCTCATTCCCTTTTTGGGGTCAGCTACAATCGGGCGGAAGGCGGGGTACACCCTGGACAAGTCGCCATCTCATCACAGGGCCAACACAGATAGACAGACAACATTCACACACTAGGGACCATTTTAGTGTTGCCAATCAACCTATCCCCAGGTGCATGTCTCTGGAGGTGGGAGGAAGTATATGTATGCGTGTGTATGTATATATGTCCAGGCCTGGGTGTACCCCGCCTTCCGCCCGATTGTAGCTGAGATAGGCACCAGCGCCCCCCGCAACCCCAAAGGGAATAAGCGTTAGAAAATGGATGGATATATATATATATATATATATATATATATATATATATGTTTATATGTATATATATATATATATATATATATATATATATATATATATATATATATATATATACATATACATATACATATACATATGTATATATATATATATATATATATATATATATATATATATATATATATATATATATATATATATATATATATATATATATATATATATATATATATATATATATATATACATGTGTATATTTATATATATATATATATATACATACATACATGTGTATATTTATATATACATATTTTATATATATGTATGTGTATATGTATTTTATATATATATGTATGTATGTATATATATGTAGGTGTGGGAAAAATCACAAGACTACTTCATCTCTACAGAACTGTTTCATGAGGGGTTCCCTCAATCATCATATTGCGCTCTACCACGGTATCGAGCACTATTCTCTGGATAATCCAATCAAGACATATATATATATATATATACATACATACATACATACATATACAGTGTTGGGACAAACGGCCATACTTTCAGTGGTAACTAGTAGTCTAAAGCGTTATTTTTTTATATTCATTAACTCAGTTACCGTCACTACATGATACGTTACTGCGTTATTTACGTAATTTTTTTTATGTATTATCGCTACAAAACATTAGAAGATCTGATTGTGTTTTACTGCAGAGCTGCAGAAGAGGCGCGCTCTGTGTGTGTGCGTGTGTGTGTGCGTGTGTGTGTGCGTGTGCGTGTGTGCGTGTGCGTGTGTGTGTGCGTGTGTGTGTGTGTGGAAAGATGTTGGTTTTGGGGGTCTAGGGGCAGGGGGTGTCTGTGTTTACTAACAAGACATCATTGTTGAGCCAAAGCCGAGTTTCTTAACATGGAGATATTCTCACTACTTTTCTTTTATCGAGCAATATGAAAATTACATTTGAGTTCAATGTAAGTTGTGTCTTTGATCAAAGATCCTATCTACGGCCCAAAACAGCAATTCAAATATGCTTGAACAGCTACAAAAGCAACATGCCTCGACAAAGCCAAGTAAAAAGAGTCACAGACTCCGATGCCACTTCACCTCCACCTAAGGATTTTAACGGAGGGACTTAAGCTAGCCTGGACAACATTGATAGAGCCATTGCAGCGTATTTGCTAGAGGACATGCAGGCTATTTCTACAGTGGAGTCACCCGCTTTCAGGCAGCTAATTAGCATGAGACCGGCGTCAAACAGCAAATGGCACGGAAAACATTTTCCACGTACCTGGACACAGTGGAGAGTGAGTACATAAACCTGGAAAGCGAGCTAAAAAGCACTCCAAACTTTGCCTCTGCTCATCATTCAGCACTGAAGGTACACACACTGTCAAATCTCTTATGAACTCTTTCATTCTAGACTTCTAGAGTGTTTGATTATCACATCCCTATAAGTGTATGGACTATTAAGTTCACAAACATAAAGAGGGATCCTAGTGGGCCAGGCCGATCTTTCCTTATCTCTCAACTAAAAGTAGGGAAATGTGTAGAGCAGGGGTCACCAACGCGGTGCCCGTAAGGACCAAATGAGTTGCCCGCTGGCCTGTTCTAAAAATAGCTCAAATAGCAGCACTTACCAGTGAGCTGCCTCTATTTTTTTAATTTAATTTGTTTACTAGAAAGCTGGTCTCGCTTTGCTCGACATTTTTAATTCTAAGAGAGACAAAACTCAAATAGAATTTGAAAATCCAAGAAAATATTTTAAAGACTTGGTCTTCACTTGTTTAAATAAATTCATTTATTTTTTTTACTTTGCTTCTTATAACTTTCAGAAAGACAATTTTAGAGAAAAAATACAACTTTAAAAAGGATTTTAGGATTTTTAAACACATATACCTTTTTACCTTTTTAAATTCCTTACTCTTCTTTCCTGACAATTTAAATCAATGTTCAAGTAAATTATTTATTTTTAATGTAAAGAATAATAAATACATTTTAATTAATTTTTTTATTTTAGCTTCTGTTTTTTAGACGAAGAATATTTGTGAAATATTTCTTCAAACTTATGATAAAAATTCAAAAAAATCATTCTGACCAATCTAGAAAATCCGTAAAATCAAATTATTTCAAAGTCTTTTGAATTTCTTTTAAAAATTTTGTTCTGGAAAATCTAGAAGAAATAATGATTTGTCTTTGTTAGAAATATCGCTTGGTCCAATTTGTTATGTATTCTAACAAAGTGCAGATTGGATTTTAACCTATTCAAAACATGTCATCAAAATTCTAACATTAATCTTAATCAGGAAAAGTTACTAATGATGTTCCATTAATTATTATTATTATTATTTTTTTTCAAAAAGATCCAAATTAGCTAGTTTTTCTCTTCTTTTTTTCGGTTGAATTTTGAATTTTAAAGAGTCGAAATTGATGATAAACTATCCATCCATCCATTTTCTACCGCTTATTCCCTTTCGAGGTCGCGGGGGGCGCTGGCGCCTATCTCAGCTACAATCGGGCGGAAGGCAGGGTACACCCTGGACAAGTCGCCATCTCATCGCAGATGATAAACTATGTTTTCATTTTTTTCGTGTTTTCCCCTTTTTTAATTTTTTGAAAAAGGGGAAAACACGAAATAAAAAAATTAAATTTTGAAACATAGTTTATCATCAATTTTGACTCTTTAAAATTCAGAATTCAACCTAAAAAAAGCAGAGAAAAACCAGCTCATTTGGATCTTTTTGAAAAAAAAAAAATAATAATTAATGGAACATCATTAGTCATTTTTGAATTTTAAAGAGTCGAAATTGATGATAAACTATGTTTCAAAATTTATTTTTCATTTTGTTCGTGTTTTCCCCTTTTTTAAACCATTCAATTAAGTGTTTTTTTCATCATTTTTTCTCTACAAAAAACCTTCCGTAAAAGGAAAACAAATGTAAGACCGAATGACAAAACAGAAATACCCTTTTTTTATATATATAGATTTTTTTATTAAAGGTAAATTGAGCAAATTGGCTTTTTCTGGCAATTTATTTAAGTGTGTATCAAACTGGTAGCCCTTCGCATTAATCAGTACCCAAGAAGTAGCTCTTGGTTTCAAAAAGGTTGTTTACCCCTGCTGTAGAGTGTCCTGGGCTTCAGTTCAGTGTTGATCTCCTAAAGACAGGATTTTATTTCAGAATTTCTTAAGAGAAAAAAAAATGCCTGGTTAGGCTTTGTGTATGTCGTGTGTGTGCCTTTCTTGGGTTAATCCAGGTTTGCAGCTATGTTGTGACATGTTGTTATTATGCTGTTTGTTAAATATGTGTTTATTTTTTTTAAACATGTCTCAAAACAACAGCTACAAAAACAATGAAGGCGCACAGCTTCAGTCCAGAGTATACTAAGTAAACAATAACATAGTCCCGGCGACTTGTCCAGGGTGTACGCCGCCTTCCGCCCGATTGTAGCTGACATAGGCGCCAGCGGCCCCAAAAGGCAATAAGCGGTAGAAACTGGATGGATGGATGGATAACATAGTCCTCCTTTAGTGCAAGACTGCCTGGTAGAGATGCGCGGATAGGCATTTATATCATCCGCAACCGCATCACCAAAGTCGTCATCCACCCGCTGTCCACCCAAACCATCATTTTATCAGAACCGCAACCGCCCGCCACCCGCCCGTTGAAATACACCAGAGGTCGGCCACCTTTACCACTCAAAAAGCAATTTAAACCCGTTTCACAGAGTTAAGTAGACAATGAGAGCCGAATATCCAATAGTGTTCATCCTGATTACACGAATAAGGGCGTGCTGTGAAGCCGTTGCCTTTGACACCTTCAACAACATGTACGAACCGTTTACCAGTCCAGCAACATGTTGTATGCAGTTTCCGCAGATACACGTACAAGATTGAAGGGCATACTGGGTGACACAGAGTACACTGATGGTTGCGATATAAACAATTTTAACACTCTTACCAATATGCGCCACGCTGTGAAGCCACACCAAACAAGAATGACAAACACATTTCGGGAGAACATCCTCACAGCAGCACAACGTAAACGCAACACAACAAATACCCAGAATCCTTTGCATCCGTGACACTTCCTGAATATATTTAATGGCGGGGGTGTAAAATATATTCAGGAAGTGTCACGGATGCAAAGGGTTCTGGGTATTTGTTGTGTTGCGTTTATGTTGTGTTACTGTGAGGATGCTCTCCCGAAATGTGTTTGTTCTCCCGAATTCTTGTTTGGTGTGGCTTCACAGCGTGGCGCATATTACTAAGCGTGTTAAAATTGTTTATATCACAACCATTAGTGTACTCTGTGTCACCCAGTATGCCTTGCAGTCGTGTGTGTGTAACTGCGGAAGCCACACACAACATGTTGCTGGACTGACAAGCAGACCGTACATGTTGTAGAAGGCGACAACGCCAACGGCTTCATAGCACGCCCTAACACTTATTAACTGGGTGACTGCCGGCAGTCATTCTAGAGAAAGTTTGCGTCTCCTATTGTCTTCATCGCTTTGTGACACGGGTCCTGAATGGCTATTTGAATGGTAAAGGCTACCGATCCCTGATCCATGTATATCAAATAGTTCCGCATGGTTCAACCGCCACCCGCCCGAATCTAATTAAAATCTATTTTTTCGTCATGTCATCCTCCCGACCCGCGCATCTCTACTGCCTGGCAGACTGTATAACAGGAATTTATAAACTGGGCTCAATCTGCCCTGCTCTAACGTATTTGTATGAGTAACACAAATGTGCTGCAAGCTAGTGGTGAGTGCTTGAAGTGGCCTAGCAGTCAACCAGAGCTTCTGAAATACTGCGTTGAGACATAGGGCACCATCTTCCGCTTGTATGGATCGTGTATCTCCTTATGATTCTTGAAGAGGAGGGAGATCAAACTGCTCATTTTAAAGGAAGACGTCTTGGTTCCTCCTTGCATAACCTACTTTTTGCAGTCATTGCAAATTGCCAGTTTTTTTTTAATCCTAAATAATCCCAAACCATAGACATGGTGTCGTTAGTCAGTCACCAATCTCGCTGGCTTGTTAGCCACGGCTACAGCACCGGCAACAACACTCTCTTGTTGTTGTTATGCTGCGCTTGCGGCGGTTTGATGAGGTCATCAAGCGTCGCCAGTAAACCTCCTGTGTTGTGTGTGGGAGAGGGGAGAGTTGTGTCTGCTGACTGGCAGACACAACTGCTCTGTACTCACCACTCTGTACAGCGGCGTTTTAAAAAGTTGTACTTTTTGAAACCGATACCGATAATTTCCGATATTACATATTAAAGCATTTATCATCCCTAAAGTAATAACTTCTTACTTAAAGCATGAAAAAAAAATCATGTGACCATATCATTATGTCAAGATAAAGGCACTAGCGTTTACTTCATTTACCATCAATCAATCAATCAATCAATGTTTATTTATATAGCCCCAAATCACAAATGTCTCAAAGGACTGCACAAATCATTACGACTACAACATCCTCGGAAGAACCCACAAAAGGGCAAGGAAAACTCACACCCAGTGGGCAGGGAGAATTCATATCCAGTGGGACGCCAGTGACAATGCTGACTATGAGAAACCTTGGAGAGGACCTCAGATGTGGGCAACCCCCCCCCCCCTAAGGGGACCGAAAGCAATGGATGTCGAGCGGGTCTAACATGATACTGTGAAAGTTCAATCCATAGTGGCTCCAACACAGCCGCGAGAGTTCAGTTCAAAGCGGATCCAAGACAGCAGCGAGAGTCCCGTCCACAGGAAACCATCTCAAGCGGAGGCGGATCAGCAGCGTAGAGATGTCCCCAACCGATACACGGGCGAGCGGTCCATCCTGGGTCTCGACTCTGGACAGCCAGTACTTCATCCATGGTTATCGGACCGGACCCCCTCCACAAGGGAGGGTGGGACATAGGAGAAAAAAGAAAAGAAGCGGCAGATCAACTAGTCTAAAAAGGAGGTCTATTTAAAGGCTAGAGTATACAGATGAGTTTTAAGGTGAGACTTAAATGCTTCTACTGAGGTAGCATCTCGAACTGTTACCGGGAGGGCATTCCAGAGTACTGGAGCCCGAACGGAAAACGCTCTATAGTCCGCAGACTTTTTTTGGGCTCTAGGAATCACTAATAAGCCGGAGTCTTTTGAAGGCAGATTTCTTGCCGGGACATATGGTACAATACAATCGGCAAGATAGGATGGAGCTAGACCGTGTAGTATTTTATACGTAAGTAGTAAAACCTTAAAGTCACATCTTAAGTGCACAGGAAACCAGTGCAGGTGAGCCAGTATAGGTATATATGTATATAAAGGTAAATACAGTATAGGTATATATGTATGTATATATGTATATAAAGGTATATACAGTACAGGCGTAATGTGATCAAACTTTCTTGTTCTTGTCAAAAGTCTAGCAGCCACATTTTGTACCAACTGTAATCTTTTATTTACGAACATTTTGAAACATATTGAGCAAAAAGATCTCTTTTTTTTTCCTACTTAGAAACATGCACTTGTTATTAGTGAGAATATACTTATTTTAAGGTATTTTGGGGTTCATTGAGGTTGGCTAATTAGGGACCGATGTACCTTTGAGACAGAGGACACTATTGAATTTCTAAGGTTTTATCATTATTTATTATTATTTATTCTTTATTATTATACCCCCGCCTCTTTAAGCTGTAATTTGACCCCCTTAACATGCTTCAAAACTCACCAAATTTGACACACACATCAGTCCTGGCGAAAATTGCGATCTAATCAAAAAACAAACCCCAAAACTCAAAATATTGCTCTAGCGCCCCCTAGGAAGAAAACAGACAAAACTGTCTGTAACTTCCAGTAGGATTGTCGTAGGAACATGAAACAAAAACCACTACGTAGGTCTCAGTTAGACCTATATTTCATCCACAGAGACCCCCCGGCGAAAATAAACAGGAAGTTTGCTATTCCCACTTCAATACAAAAGTTGGCTAAAAAAATGGCGCATTTTTTCAAACATTATATCCTCTGAGGTCGTGTGTCGTTTCGGCTTCAAATAAGCACAGAAGAGAGATTGAACCCTTCTGATTAAAAGTTAAAGAAATAGTTTTAATTACTACCCCTATTCCGTCCTACGTGTCTGTGTCCGTGACGTAAACAAGTTGACAGATAGTTAACATGAAGATCCCAAGGAAATGGAAGAAAGAGTCCAGGCCTTTTATCTTTAAGAAGCTTTAGTGGTTTTCACAGAGAATGCACGTTTCCTTTCTTCTTGTCTAATTGCTCATTTCTTTCTTTGTTTTCTCTTTTCCTTGTTTTGATTTTGTTTTCGTTTTGGTTTTTCTTTTTTGTAAAACTGTATAAAGAGACACAAAATATATGTCAAATAAACACTACTAAGTAACAACGTGTCCATACATTTTTGCTGCACAACATGTTTTCACACACACACACACACGCACGCACACACACACACACACACACACACACACACACACACACACACACACACACACACACACACACACACACAGCCCATACAATAGCATGTAAACAGTGCTCATAAATGTGTGTAAATAGTCCTAACACTCAAAGCCACACATGAATGAGATTTACATATGGAATGCTTGTAAACAACACAGGATAATATACATTAAATACTGAAGAGGAGAGACACAAACATTGCACTCTCCTTTAGAGGAGTGAGCAAAGAAGCTAAATGCTAAGTAGCAACAAGCTAAAACAGGAGAACAAGCTATCGTCACACAGTACTATTTTTTTTACATTTACAGGCACACACAACGTCTTCATGTTACTCATAAAACGTTGACTTTAAGGTTTTACTACTTACGTATAAAATACTACACGGTCTAGCTCCAGCCTATCTTGCCGATTGTATTGTACCATATGTCCCGGCAAGAAATCTGCGTTCAAAAGACTCCGGCTTATTAGTGATTCCTAGAGCCCAAAAAAAGTCTGCGGGCTATAGAGCGTTTTCCGTTCGGGCTCCAGTACTCTGGAATGCCCTCCCGGTAACAGTTCGAGATGCTACCTCAGTAGAAGCATTTAAGTCTCACCTTAAAACTCATCTGTATACTCTAGCCTTTAAATAGACCTCCTTTTTAGACCAGTTGATCTGCCGCTTCTTTTCTTTCTCCTATGTCCCCCCCTCCCTTGTGGAGGGGGTCCGGTCCGATGACCATGGATGAAGTACTGGCTGTCCAGAGTCGAGACCCAGGATGGACCGCTCGTCGGGACCCAGGATGGACCGCTCGCCTGTATCTGTTGGGGACATCTCTACGCTGCTGATCCGCTTGAGATGGTTTCCTGTGGACGGGACTCTCGCTGCTGTCTTGGATCCGCTTGAACTGAACTCTCGCGGCTGTGTTGGAGCCACTATGGATTGAACTTTCACAGTATCATGTTAGACCCGCTCGACATCCATTGCTTTCGGTCCCCTAGAGAGGGGGGGTTGCCCACATCTGAGGTCCTCTCCAAGGTTTCTCATAGTCAGCATTGTCACTGGCGTCCCACTGGATGTGAATTCTCCCTGCCCACTGGGTGTGAGTTTTCCTTGCCCTTTTGTGGGTTCTTCCGAGGATGTCGTAGTCGTAATGATTTGTGCAGTCCTTTGAGACATTTGTGATTTGGGGCTATATAAATAAACATTGATTGATTGATTGATTGATTGATTGATAAAACAGACACAAGACTCACAGACAATGTTTCCAAGGCACTTTGTGGAAGAAACAACAAACTTTAAGTGCTGAATCACGTGAATACGTCTCGTGTGTTAACAAATGAGCGTCAGACTGTCACGCGCAGACTTCCGGAAACCAGAGGAAGGAGCAACTCGCCTTCAAAATAATGGTCCCCTCTTAATACCGAATAATGTTACATCACAACCCCTGTTTGGATTTTATGAGCCCGCAAAGAACCATTGCGCTGCTGCTGTTGTCACAAAATGGCGGCTTTCTGCTCAGACAAAACTGTAGGACTGTCGTACACATATAAAACAAAAACCTCCATATAGGTCTCACTGAGACCTATATTTCATACACTGACTACCCCCAACTAAAATCAACAGGAAGTTTGCTATTCCCACTTCAATACAACAACTGCATTACATTCACCATGCATCAGAGTCTCAAAATGGCGGCACCAAGGCGTCCTTATAAAATCTCAAAGCCACTTTACAACTGTTATTACTATGAGACTGATGTGTATGCAACTTTTTGTCTGCTTAATAATCCATCCATCCATCTTCTACTGCTTATCTGGGCTTGGGTCACGGGGGCAGCAGCCAAAGCGGTCCCGTCCATCGCTGCTTGCAGCTTTAATTTGACTTGCAAGCCAAATGTTCTTGTTTTATTGGCAGATAAATTTGCTTAGTTCAAGTAAAATACCAAAAATGTTTGTATTTTTTTTCTTGTTTTTGAACACTGACTTTTTGCAATGTGTTTGTGTCTCGCAGATGTGGAACAGCTGATTGGTCATCCAGAAGAACTTACCCCTCAGCCGCAAGGGGAATGTTCCACTTTGAAGGAGGAGGATCCACATTCCCCTCACATTAAAGAGGAAGAGGAGGAGCTTTGCATCACTCTCGGAGCGGAGGAAGCTGATCTCGCCAGGTTGCCACTGACGGTTGTCTCTGTCAAGACTGAAGATGATGAAGAGAAACCACCTGAGACCTTTCCTTGGTCGTTCCCTGCCAACGTCCAGCAGCTGATTGGTCATCCAGAAGAACTTCCTCCTCGTCAGCAGGGTGGGGACTTCACTTGGAAGCAGGAGGCTTCACAGCCACCCGACCTAAAACAGGAAGAGGAGGGAGGGTGCCTTCTGGAGCCAGAGGAAGCTGATCTCACCAAGTTACAACTGATTGTTGTCTCTGTGAAGACTGAAGATGATGAGGAGAAACCTCAACCAGACAACCTCCTAGCTCCACTTTCAGATAGTGAGGTTGAAGACGGGGTTGAAAAACCTTTGAGCAGCGATACAGACTGTGAAGGTGATATGAGGACTCAAACTGACGACACAAACTCTAAAAACCATTTGAGCTGCTCAGAGTGTGCGAAAAGCTTTATGAAAAAGAGTAATTTGATCCAACACATGAGAATACACACAGGAGAAAAAACATTTAATTGTTCAGTTTGTGGTAATAGCTTCACTCAAAAAGGAAATTTGAGTCAACACATGAAAACGCACACAGGAGAAAAAACATTTAATTGCTCAGTTTGTGGTAAAAGCTTTTCTTTAAAGTGCAATTTGACTCAACATGTGAGAATGCACACCGGAGAAAAACCATTCAATTGTTCAGTTTGCGGTAAAAACTTTTCTATGAAGGGCAGTTTGACCGCACACACGAGAACACACAGTGGTGAAAAGCCATTTGGTTGTTCCGCTTGTAGCAAAAGCTTTTTTCGAAAGGGCAGTTTGACTCAACATATGAAAAAGCACACTGGAGAAAAGCTAATTTATTGTTCAATATGCGGTAAATGCTTCATCACCAACAGCCATTTGACTGAACACATGAGAAAGCACACCGGAGAGAAACCATTCAGCTGCTCAGTTTGCAGTAAAAGCTATACTCAGAGAAGCAATTTGTCTGAACATATGAGAACACACCGGAGAAACATCTGTGAGTTGTTCAGTTAGCGGTAAAACGTTTCTTCAAAATGGAGACACTGTGAGACTTAAAAGAACACACGGGAGAAAAAACAATCAGCCCTTAATTTTGTGTCCAAAATAAACTCAAAGGAACATTTTTTTTGAGAGAATAAAATGATTAGTAGCTCAGGTTTTGACTACACTGTCTTCACAAAGTTTGACAGAATAGAATAGAATAGAATAGAATAGAATAGAAAGTACTTTATTGATCCCTGGGGGAGTACCACAGTTCGCTCACAATGGACAATAATAATAAGAAATAATATAATTTATGTCATATATTATATATATATAATATGTAATATATGAATAATATAAATATATTCTACATATATTCTACATTTAAAGGCTTACTGAAACTAGATGTTCTTATTTAAACGGGGATAGCAGGTCCATTCTATGTGTCATACTTGATCGTTTCGGGATATTGCCATGTTTTTGCTGAAAGGATTTAGTAGAGAACATCGACGATAAAGTTTGCAACTTTTGGTCGCTAATAAAAAAGCCTTGCCTGTACCGGAAGTAGCAGACGATGTGGGCGTGACATCACGGGTTGTGGAGCTCCTCACATCTGAACATTGTTTACAATCATGGCCACCAGCAGCGAGAGCGATTAGGACCGAGAAAGCAACGATTTCCCCATTAATTTGAGCGAGGATGAAGGATTTGTGGATGAGGAAAGTGAGAGTGAAGGACTAGAAGGAAAAAAAAAAGACGAGGGCAGTGGGAGCGATTCGGATGTTATTAGACACATTTACTAGGATAATTCTGGAAAATCCCTTATCTGCTTATTGTGTTAGTAGTGTTTTAGTGAGATTATATGGTCGTACCTGAAAGTCGGAGGGGCGTGGCCACGGGTGTGGTGACCACCAATGTCTCTGAGGGAAGCAACGTTTCTCGACGAGGCAAGGCAGCCGGACTGAGATTTTTTTTTTTCCCCCTCCTCCATGGTGTAAGCATCTGGCGGCCGGTGGAAGGAGGCAGCTGCAGAAGGGACGACGCAAGCTCTCCGCTCATGTCTATGGTAAGAGCTGACTTAATACCACAGTTTTCTCACCGAAACCTGCCGGTTGACACGTGTTAGGGAACCATGTTCGCTTGGCCGCTCTGTTCCATAGTAAAGCTTCACCGTCATCTTTCGGGAATGGAAACAAGGAAACACCGGCTGTGTTTGTGTTGCCAAAGGCGGCCGCAATACACCGCTTCCCACTTACAGCTTTCTTCTTTGACGTCTCCATTATTAATTGAACAAATTGCAAAAGATTCAGCAACAGAGATTTCCAGGATACTGTATAATTATGCGATTAAAGCAGACTACTTATGGCTGTGATCGGTGCTGGATCAAAATGTCCGCTACAATCCGTGACATCACGCGCACGCGTCATCAGACCGTGACGTTTTCGAAGGAGTGATTAATGAAACACTGAAGTGTTGTGAGCGTATATTTAAGGTTTAGCGGCAAAAATACAAGGCAGCTCATCAAACACAGCAGCAACCTTTCTCTGGTTTTTTATTGCTTTATCATTAATTTAAATTGTTTTATGTACTTTATTGGGAACTTTGAAATAACATGAACCAAAATCCCTCATTTAGAGTTAGAATGATACTAAGATACACCACAAAATGGATGGTGGAGTTCTCCTCACTTTCCCTTATAATAGTCTCAGGCCCTTATTTTGGTGGCTGCATGCATTTGAATGGCATAAAAAATATTGTTTAACTTGAAAAAAAACTCTGTTTCCGTGGAATAACATGCAATAAAAAAGTGTGTTTTACAAATTAGTTTTGAAGAAAGTTTTATGGAAAGAGTGTTATATGAAGAGAAGATTGACGACTCGACTCTGTTGACGTGCCACTATTTTGAAAAATAAAAACGGAAGTAGGTGACTTTTCGCGCATGCGCACAGAGATCGCGCAGCGCCTAGACTTTGGAGCCGACCAAGATGGCGGACTGAGCGGCTGTGGCTTCCCGGGTAAGTCTTAAATGTACCTTCTAAAAGCAAATCCGGTAACAAATACCTATTTTGTCTTTTCTAAAACACACAAAACGGAAGTTGAGTTTGGAGCAATGGCGTGAAGATTGAAACATTGATAGAAGACGGACGACTACTGCTATGCTAAGATGGCGACGTCATGTCAAAGAGAAAGTGAAAGAGAATCTTCCAGCAAATCACCAACAGAGAAAAAGATGAAAACTGCAGACAAAGGTAATTGACCTAAAGGTTTTAATTACGTAATTTGTGAGGCCTGTAAAGAAGGTCGATGATGAATGAGCAGACTAGCTTGACCCTTGTGTGGTGTTCGGGTCTGTGGGACCCCATTTAATCTTTTATTAAAAGAAAAATTACACAATTAAATTTTCAAACTGAGACTCGCTGAATTCGGCTCATTTTCTGTGAAGAACATATATAAGAATACATATTTAAAGGCCTACTGAAATGAGATTTTCTTATTTAAACGGGGATAGCAGGTCCATTCTATGTGTCATACTTGATCATTTCGCGATATTGCCATGTTTTTGCTGAAAAGATTTAGTAGAGAACATCCACGATAAAGTCCGAATACTTTTGGTCGCTAATAAAGCCTTGCCTGAAGTAGCAGACGATGACGTCACCGGTGTGAGAGCTCCTCACATCCTCACATTGTTTATAAAGTGAGCCTCCAGCAGCAAGAGCTATTAGGGCCGAGAAAGCGACAATTTCCCCATTAATTTGAGTGAGGATGAAAGATTCGTGGATGAGGAAATTTAGAGTGAAGGCCTGTAAAAGAAAGAAAAAAAAGGCGAGGGCAGTGAGAGCATTCAGATAATTTTAGACACATTTACCAGGATAATTCTGGGAAATCCCTTATCTGCCTATTGTGTTGCTAGTGTTTTAGTGAGTTAAATAGTACCTTAAAGTCGGAGGGGTGTGGCCACGAGTGTTTTGTTGCCAGAGTCTCTGAGAGAAGTCACGGCAGCAGGAGGACGCTGGCTCCGCTGATCTGCGGTAAGAGGCAACTTATTTCCAAAAATTTCTCACCGAAAACTGCCGGTTGACATGTAGTCGTGATCCATGTTTGCTTGACCGCTCTGATCCATAGTAAAGCTTTACCTCCAGGAACTTTAAAGGGGAACATTATCACCAAACCTATGCAAGCGTCAATATATACCTTGATGGTGCAGAAAAAAGACCATATATCTTTTTAACCGATTTCCGAACTCTTAATGGGTGAATTTTGGCAAATTAAACGCCTTTCTGTTTATCTGTCTTTTAGCGATGACGTCAGAATGTGACGTCGCCGAGGTAACACACCCGCCATTTTCATTTTCACATTACAAACACCGGGTGTCAGCGCTGTTATTTTCCGTTTTTTCGACTATTTTTTGGAACCTTGGAGACATCATGCCTCGTGGGTGTGTTGTCGGAGGGTGTAACAACACTAACAGGGAGGGATTCAAGTTGCACCACTGGCCCCAAGATGCCAAAGTGTCTGCCGCCAGACCCCCATTGAATGTGCCAGAGTGTCTCCACATTTACCGGCGATGCTAAGACAGACATGGCACAGAGATGTATGGATAACCTGCAGATGCATTTGCAACGATTAACTCAACGAAATCACAAAGGTGAGTTTTGTTGATGTTGTTGACTTATGTGCTAATCAGACATATTTGGTCACGACATGACTGCCAGCTAATCGATGCTAACATGCTACACTAATCGATGCTAACATGCTATTTACGCTAGCTGTATGTACATTTGAAACTAGATACCCACATTTAATGCGAAACAAACACTTACCAATCGACAGATTTAAGTTGCTCCAGTGTCACAAGATGCGAAAGTCCTGATCGTTTGGTCCGCACATTTTACCGGCGATGCTAATAAGGCAGCCATGCTATGGGCCACTTCATTAGGTACACCCACGCTATGGCCGAATAGCGTCAATAGCTATTCGCTCAATAGCTTCAGTTTCTTCTTCAATTTTGTTTTCGCTATCTGCCTCCATACTCCGACCATCTGTTTCAATACATGTGTAATCTGTTGAATCGCTTAAGCCGCTGAAATCCGAGTCTGAATCCGAGCTAATGTCACTATATCTTGCTGTGGTAACCGCCATGTTGTTTGTATTGGCAGCACTGTGTGACGTCACAGGGAAATGGCCAGTGTCTTCACAGAGAGCGAAAATAAGGCACTTTAAAGCTTTATTTAGGGATATTCCGGGACCGGTAAAATTTTGAAAAAAACTTTGAAAAATAAAACAAGCCACTGGGTACTGATTTTTATTGTTTTTAACCCTTTTGAAATTGTGATAATGTTCCCCTTTAAACAAGGAAACACCATGTCTTTGTGTGGCTAAAGCAGGGGTCGGGAACCTTTTTGGCTGAGAGAGCCAAAAAGCCAAATATTTAAAAATATATTTCCGTAAGAGCCATATAATATTTTTTTTAACACTGAACACACCTAAAAACGTGCATTTTTAAGTAAGACCAACATTTCTAGAGTATAACAGGTCTCTTTTTCTTTGTAATAACATTGTTATTCTGAAGCTAACTGTGGAGGGGGCGTGACCTGCGGGCCTGCAGCGACACGTACGTAGATGGCCGACCTGGGCCTTGTTATCTAATCACCTGTCGCTCTGTTATAAGCAGCAGCCAGGAGGAGAGACGGGGTTGGGGCTGGAAATACAATTGCTCGAAAGCAACGGAGGGACTTATTGAAAAATAAAACAATATTGTAACCCTGAAACAGGCTCTCATGTCGGTGCTTTGGGGTCTGAAGAACCCCCAAGAGGGCAAGCCCCACACTAACCAATAATAAATACAATACTTCTTACCATTAATGCGACTTCTTGAACAGGTGCGGTAGAAAACGGATGGGTGGATTAAAAATGCATGAGAATGTTTTATAATTTTAACATTATTTTTAACACTGTGATTACAAGTGGAATCATTCATTACTTATCGTGTTAAGCAACGTCAGCTCAGATTCATCCGAGAGCCAGATGCAGTCATCAAAAGAGCCACATCTGGCTCTAGAGCCATAGGTTCCCTACCCCTGGGTTAAAGGCTAAAAGCGTCCCACCTCCATTTTTCTACTTTGACTTCACCATTATTAATTGAACAAATTGCAAAAGTTTCAGCAACACGGATGTCCAGAATACTGTGTAATTATGCGATGAAAAGAGACGACTTTTAGCCATAAGTGGTGCTGGCTAATACGTCCCCTCCAACCAATAACGTCACAAACACACGTCATCATTCCGCGACGTTTTCAACAGGAAACTCCGCAGGAAATTTAAAATTGTAATTGAATTTTTGTGTTGACCAACAATGTTGCAACCTTGTCTGGGAACCGCAGGTGCAGAAACACAAAAGAAGAATCCATGTGGGATGCGGAAACTGGCAGAGAAATTTTCCGTGCAACGTTCATCGATTGATTAATTGATTGATTGATACTTTTATTAGTAGATTGCACAGTACAGTACATATTCTGTACAATTGACCACTAAATGGTAACACCCCAATAATATTTTCAACTTGTTTAAGTCGGGGTCCACGTTAATCAATTCTTGGAATATTGTTGTTACTCAGCCAGCGTTTGAGGGTCTGATGGAATCAAACACGTTTATGTTCAAATACTGAACAGATGTTTATTGAGATGAGGTAAACATCTGTTCAGTATTTGAACATAAAAGTGTTTGATGGAGAGGCATTAAAAAACACAAATGGGCGGCATAGCTCGGTTGGTAGAGCGGCCGTGCCAGCAACTTGAGAGTTGCAGGTTCGATCCCCGCTTCCGCCATCCTAGTCACTGCCGTTGTGTCCTTGGGCAAGACACTTGACCCACCTGCTCCCAGTGCGCACCCACACTGGTTTAAATGCAACTTAGATATTGGGTTTCACTATGTAAAGCGCTTTGAGTCACTAGAGAAAAGCGCTATATAAATATAATTCACTCACTCACACAAATGCGAGGGGTCCATCAGACCCACGTACGCTGGCTGAGTAACAACAATATGAACATTACACAAGGGTTAAAGAAGGCTGGAGAGTTTAAATCGGAGGAGATGTGAAGCAGAATATAATTCAAGAAACTGGATCAAGGCTTCACGGTGGCAGAGGGGTTAGTGCGTCTGCCTCACAATACGAAGGTCCTGCAGTCCTGGGTTCAAATCCAGGCTCGGGATCTTTCTGTGTGGAGTTTGCATGTTCTCCCCGTGAATGCGTGGGTTCCCTCCGGGTACTCTGGCTTCCTCCCACCTCCAAAGACATGCACCTGGGGATAGGCCCCTCCCACCTCCAAAGACATGCACCTGGGGATAGGCCCCTCCCACTTCCATAGCCATGTACCTGGGGATAGGCCCCTCCCACTTCCAAAGACATGCACCTGGTGATAGGCCCCTCCCACTTCCATAGCCATGTACCTGGGGATAGGCCCCTCCCACTTCCAAAGACATGTACCTGGGGATAGGCCCCTCCCACTTCCAAAGACATGCACCTGGGGATAGGCCCCTCCCACTTCCAAAGACATGTACCTGGGGATAGGCCCCTCCCACCTCCAAAGACATGCACCTGGGGATAGGTTGATTGGCAACACTAAATGGTCCCTAGTGTGTGAATGTTGTCTATCTGTGTTGGCCCTGTGATGAGATGGCGACTTGTCCAGGGTGTACCCTGCCTTCCGCCCGATTGTAGCTGAGATAGGCGCCAGCGCCCCCCGCAACCCCGAAAGGGAATAAGCGGTAGAAAATGGATGGATGAAAACTGGATCAACAAAAGAACCAATTTTGTCAAGAAAGTATTGATTTGAAAGACGAGTTTCTGGGGAAGAGTAAGAGTGGAACTGCTCCTAAGATGTTTGTTCTCCTGGTTAGACGGACTCCAACTGATCTTAGACCAGATTTTATTAGCACAATCTTCAACTCCAACTGATCTTTGACCAGAGTTTATTAGCACAATCTTCGCTTGCTTTCCAGTGTTTTAACCTTCCTGCTTTCTCCAATTGAACAGTCAGATCTTCTTGAATGATTTAACAACGTTTATTCAAACAGTTCAATGTGTCAATCAATCAACTTTTACTTATGTAGCCTTAAATCACCAGTGTCTCAAAGGGCTGCACAATTCCAAAACAACAGATCCCACATCAGGGCAAGGAAAAACTCAACCCGATGGGACAATGAGAAAACTTGGAGGGGACCGCAGATGTGGGGGGGGCCCCCTCTGAGTGACCGGTGCAATGGACGTCAAGTGGATCTAGCATAATATTGTGAAAGTCCAGTCCTTAGTGAATCTAACATAATATTGTGGAAGTCCAGTCCATTGTGGATCTAACATGATAGTGTGAGAGTCCAGTCCATAGTGGATCTAACATAATATTGTGAAAGTCCAGTCCTTAGTGAATCTAACATAATATTGTGGAAGTCCAGTCCATTGTGGATCTAACATGATAGTGTGAGAGTCCAGTCCATAGTGGATCTAACATAATAGTGAGAGTCCAGTCCATAGTGGATCTAACATAATAGTGTGAAAGTCCAGTCCTTAGTGAATCTAACATAATATTGTGAAAGTCCAGTCCATTGTGGATCTAACATAGTATTTTGAGAATCCAGTCCATAGTGGATCTAACATAATATTGTGAAAGTCCAGTCCATAGTGGATCTAACATAATATAGTGAGAGTCCAGTCCATAGTGGATCTAACATAATAGTGGGAGTCCAGTCCATAGTGGGGATAACATGATAGTGTGAGAGTCCAGTCCATAGCGGATCTAACATAATAGTGAGAGTCCAGTCCATAGTGGATCTAACATAATAGTGAGAGTCCAGTTTATAGTGGATCTAACATAAAAGTGGGAGTCCAGTCTATAGTGGATCTAACATAAAAGTGGGAGTCCAGTCCATAGTGGATCGAACATAATAGTGAGAGTCCAGTCCATAGTGGATCTAACATAATAGTGAGAGTCCAGTCCATAGTGGATCTAACATAATATTGTGAGAGTCCAGTCCATAGTGGATCTAACATAATAGTGTGAGAGTCCAGTCCATAGTGGGGATAACATGATAGTGAGAGTCCAGTCCATAGTGGATCGAACATAATAGTGAGAGTCCAGTCGATAGTGGATCTAACATAATAGAGTCCAGTCCATAGTGGATCTAACATAATAGTGAGAGTCCAGTCCATAGTGGATCTAATGTAATAGTGAGAGTCCAGTCCATAGTGGATCTAACATAATAGTGTGAGAGTCCAGTCCATAGTGGATCTAACATAATATTGTGAGAGTCCAGTCCATTGTGGATCTAACATAATAGTGTGAGAGTCCAGTCCATTGTGGATCCAACATAATAGTGTGAGTTCAGTCCATAGTGGATCTAACATAAAAGTGGGAGTCCAGTCAATAGTGGATCTAACATAATAGTGAGATTCCAGTCTATAGTGGATCTAACATAAAAGTGGGAGTCCAGTCCATAGTAGATCTAACATAATAGTGAGAGTCCAGTCCATAGTGGATCTAACATAATACTGAAAGTCCAGTCCATAGTGGATCTAACATAATAGTGAGAGTCCAGTCTATAGTGGATCTAACATAAAAGTGTGAGTCCAGTCCATAGTGGATCTAACATAATAGTGAGAGTCCAATCCATAGTGGGGGCAGCGTGAGACCATTCGGACTAGGGACAGGTCAGCAGTGCAGAGGTGTCCCAAACTGATGCACAGAGGAGCGGTCCCCCCCGGGTCCCGACTCTGGATAACTAGCGTTTCATCCATGGCCACCGAACCTGTGCCCCCCGCCCCCCCTTTTGAGGGATAGGAGGGCAGAGCAGAAAAGAAACAGCAGATCAACTGGTCTAAAAGGGGGGGGGAGGGGGGTGAATTTAAAGGCTAGAGTATACAAATGAGTTTTAAGATGGGACTTAAATGCTTCTCAAGTTCTTCCGCCCTCCACCGCAACTCGTTTAGGGTTTTGCACAGTTCACCCTCACAAACGTCTTTTCCTCTGATTAATGAGTATGACGTCCATCAAAAGTAAACTGATGTTTCCGAATAATTAGTCCCAGTGCCAACAAAGATGTCGATGTTGGGATTGTCATTGCTCATACTGGTAAATATCTGCGGTTGCTCCTTCAGGATACACTGCCCCCTGGTGTTTTGGAAGAGAATTGCAAATCACGCACCAGCCCCCCCTGGAGGAGATGTGAAGAAAGTGTTTGCGAGTCCAAGGAGGAACATCTCATGGATCATGTCTGAACTAAAGTGTTTGTGTTTTGTCCCCCAGGTGTCCAGCAGCTGTTTGGTCATCCAGAAGAACTTCCCCCTAAGTCAGGAGGGAGCTCCACTTTGAAGCAGGAGACTCCACAACCCCCTCACTTTAAAGATGAAGAGGAGGAAGTTCGGATCACTCAGGAGGAAGAGAGTCTTCTAGGGTTGCAGGAAGCTGATCCCACCAAGTTACCACTGACTGTTGTCTCTGTGAAGACTGAAAATGATGAAGAAAAACCACAACCAGACAACCTAAAAGCGCCACTGTCAGTCAGAGAGCTGCCGAGAGGTAACCACTGTTGCGTCTGACCAGCCTTTCCTCACAGGGAATACAAGTCACTGGTCAATCCCGAGTTCTTTCAGATGACATAAATGCAGAGTAAGAAGGCGCATCAAGAGAGAATAGTAATATTATCAAGTTTTACTAAAGCTTCAGGAGACCAGCTCACACTAATACAGTCTTACCGTCATCTCGAATTGGTCTAACATTCAAACGGGAAGAGGCAACTTCTTAAATACAAAAACAGCCCCCACCCTGCCCAGAAAGGAATTGAGCCTCATTGTTCTAATACAGATAAGATAAAAAAGGGAGTACTCCAACTCCCACATTCCTTCGACCTTCAAGGTGAAGCACACAGTTTACTTGCGGACACAAACGCAGAAAACACTAGCTGCTCTAAACATGATTATGAATAAAGAAAGTTCTTAAACATTTATACATTCTCCACACCACGCATTCAGAAAGGAACAGCAGTGTTTTATATTTACATATTATGTAAATATTATATAAATATGTATATAAATATGTACATAAAGTGTTGTAATTATATTCCAACGCCGCGTTCTTCTTGGTCATTGCCATCCACTGGAATTTGGGACGTGCTCTCCTTGAGAGAGGATGAGGAGGTTGAGGTGTGTATGTGTGTGGGGGGGGGGGGGGGGGGGGGGTTGTATATTGTAGCCTCCTGGGAGCGTTAGTGCTGCAAGGGATTCTGGGTATTTTGTTGTGTTTATGTTGTGTTACGGTGCGGATGTCCTCCCGAAATGTGTTTGTCATTCTTGCTTGGTGTGGCTTCATCGGTGTGGCGCATATTTGTAACAGTGTTAAAGTTGTTTATACGGCCACCCTCAGTGTGACCTGCATGGCTGTTGACCAAGTATGAATTGCATTCACTTGTGTGTGTGAAAATTATTATGTGATTGGGCCGGCACGCAAAGGCAGTGCCTTTTAAAGGGGAACATTATCAGCAGACCTATGTAAGCGTCAATATATACCTTGATGGTGCAGAAAAAAGACCATGTGTTTTTTTAACCGATTTCCGAACTCTAAATGGGTGAATTTTGGCAAATTAAACGCCTTTCTGTTTATCGCTCTGGAGGCGATGACGTCAGAACGTGACGTCGCCTAGGTAACACACCCACCATATTCATTTTCACATTACAAACACCGGGTCCCAGCTCTGTTATTTTCCGTTTTTTCGACTATTTTTTGGAACCTTGGAGACATCATGCCTCGTCGGTGTGTTGTCGGAGGGTGTAACAACACTAACAGGGAGGGATTCAAGTTGCACCACTGGCAAGAAATCTGCCGCCAGACCCCCATTGAATGTGCCAGAGTGTCTCCACATTTGACCGGCGATGCTAAGACAGACATGGCACAGAGATGTATGGATAACCTGCAGATGCATTTGCAACGATAGTCAACGAAATCACAAAGGTGACTTTTGTTGATGTTGTTGACTTACGTGCTAATCTGACATATTTGGTCACGGCATGACTGCCAGCTAATCGATGCTAACATGCTATGCTAATCGATGCTAACATGCTATTTACGCTAGCTGTATGTACATTTGAAACTAGATACCCACATTTAATGCGAAACAAACACTTACCAATCGACGGATTTAAGTTGCTCCAGTGTCACAAGATGCGAAAGTCCTGATCGTTTGGTCCGCACATTTTACCGGCGATGCTAATAAGGTAGCCATGCTATGGGCCACTTCATTAGGTACACCCATGCTATGGCCGAATAGCGTCAATAACTATTCGCTCAATAGCTTCAATTTCGTTTTTGCTATCTGCCTCCATACTTCGACCCTCTGCTTCAATACATGCATAATCTGTTGAATCGCTTAAGCCGCTGAAATCCGAGTCTGAATCCGAGCTAATGTCGCTATATCTTGCTGTGGTAACCGCCATGTTGTTTGTATTGGCAGCACTGTATGACGTCACAGGGAAATGGATAGTGGTTCCGAAGATAGCGAAAATAAGGCACTTTATAGCTTTCTTTAGGGTTATTCCGGGACCGGTAAAATTTTGAAAACAACTTCAAAAAATACAACAAGCCACTGGGAACTGATTTTTATTGTTTTTAACCCTTTTGAAATTGTGATAATGTTCCCCTTTAAGGTTTGTAGGCGCTCTGTACTTCTCCCTACGTCCGTGTACCACTCCTTACAGCAGTGTTTTAAAAAGTCATGCATTTTACTTTTTGAAAGCGATACCGACAATTTCCCATATTACATTTTAAAACACTTATCGGCCGATAATATCGTCAGTCGGATATAATCGGACATCTCTACATATTGCTTGACATTTTCTGTCTTGACGGTTTAATGTTGTCCTCGGTCTACCAGCATGCTTGCGTCCCTCTTACAACCTACCAAGGTGGTTTTTTTAGTTGCTCCAGATTTTAGACACAGCTGACTGAGAACAATTAACATATTTTGAAACATTGGATGACTTCGACATCTTGAAAAAGTTTGGTTATCCTCTCCTTTGTTTCATTTGACATGATTCATATCAATCCACCCAGGGGTTGTATAAATATTCAAATTTGAAGGTTTCATAATTTTATATTAATTGGAAAAAAAGCCCCATGTGAAATTTAACTGTGAAGTTCATGTAGATAAAAACATCCTTTTTGGACCTGCCTTAAAAGGATCAAGAATCGTTGGCAACTGGAATCAAAATGAGAAATCTGAAGTTATGCTAACCCTAATAATTGCAGCGCTAAAGTGGGTTTGTGTTGTATCCTGCAGACATCAAGCAGCTGATTGGTCATCCAGAAGCACCTCCCCTTCAGCCGCAGGGAGGGAGCTGCACTTTAAAGCAGGAGGATCTGCAACCCCCACACTTTAAAGAGGAAGAACTTTGGGTTACTGAAGAGGGAGAGTGTCTTCTCGAGCCGAAGGAAATTGATGTTACCAAGATTCCGCAGACTGTTGTCACTGTAAGGACTGAACATGATGATGAAGAGAAACCACAACCACACGACGGGGTAGAGGTGACTTTGAGCAGCGATACAGACCATGAAGGTGATACAAGGACTCACACTGACATTAAACACTCTAAAATCTCTGAAAAGATAAGAGATACAAAACGTTTTAGCTGCACAGTTTGTGCTAAAGGCTTTTCCAAAAAGTGCAATTTGACTGTTCACATGAGAACGCACACAGGTGAAAAACCATTTCATTGTTCAATTTGTGATAAAAGCTTTTCTCAAAAGAGCTATTTGCCTCAACACATGAGAACACACACTGGAGAAAAACCCTTTAAATGTTCAGTTTGCGATAAAAGCTTTTCTCATAAGAGAGTATTGACTGAACACGTAAGTACACATACAAGAGAAAAACGATTTAATTGTTCAGTTTGTGCCGAAGGATTTTCTAATAAGAGCGTTTTGAGTGAACACAGAAGAACACACACAGAAGACAAACCTTTTAAATGTTCAGTTTGTGATAAAAGTTTTTCTCTAAAATGCAACTTGACCCAACACATGAGAACGCACACAGGAGAAAAACCCTTCAATTGTTCAGATTGCGGCAAAGGCTTTTCGCAAAAGAGCAATTTGACTGACCATGCGAGGAGACACACTGGGGAAAACCATTTAATTGTTCAGTATGCGGCAAAAGCTTTTCGAAAAAGAAAAATATGCTCGAGCACATGACGATACACTCTGGGGAAAGAACTTTCGATTGTTCGGTTTGTGATAAAAAATTCTCGCAAAAGAGAGTCGCGACCAACCACTTGAGGACACACACGGGCGACAAACCGTTTCAATGTTCGCTTTGCGATAAAAACTTTTCTCAGAAAAGCAGTTTGACTAGACACACTAGAAAACACAGGATAAACAAAAAAATGTCGTTGTTCATTTTGTGATAAAACTGCATTTAGTTAAACACATAATAAAGCATAAAAACTTTTCAGTTGTTCATTTTACAGCCAAAGTTTGTTAGCGATAAGCATGATTTAGTGTCCCTTTAGCTCCTCAGTTTATTTGAAAAGATGAACTCAGAAGACACATTTCGTAAGACACATGAAATTGCACACACACCAAAAAAACCTTTAGTTGCTTAATTTTTGGCAACATTTTACTCGTATGGCAACTTTTGAGTGCATTAAAATGCACTCAAAAAATAGTTTGTAGTTGTTCAGTTTACATACCGCCCTATATCATCGACTATGGAAATGTGCTTGTTTTCGTCACGCAGTTGTCGCAAACCTCACTGGAACGTAGGGCTGAGCAGTATGGCTGATACCTGTATCACCCTGTGGCTGATACCTGTATCACCATGTGGCTGATACCTGCATCACCATGTAGCTGTTTTATCTGTCGATAATGATAAATATTGATATTTTTTATGACCGTTGAACAATAAGGAGTTTTAGAAATCCATCCATCCATTTTCTATCGCTTATTCCCTTTTGGGGTCGCAGGGTTGTGCTGGTGCATGTCTCAGCTACAATCGGGTGGGAGGCGGGGTACACCCTGGACAAGTCGCCACCTCAACGCAGGAGTTTTAAAAATATATATTAAATACAAAAACTAGAGATGTCTGATAATATCGACCGATAAATGCTTTAAAATGTAATATTGGAAATTATCGGTTTCAAAAAGTAAAATTTAGGACTGAAACGCTGCTGTTTGGAGTGGTACACAGACGTAAGGAGGAGTATAGAGTGCCAATAAACCTTAAAGGCGATATTTACGGCTTTTCACTCACACAAGTGAATACAAAGCATACTTGGTCAACAGCCATACAGGTCACACTGATGGTGGCCGTATAAACAACTTTAACACTGTTACAAATATGCGCCAGACTGTGAACCCACACCAAACAACAATGACAAACACATTTCGGGAGAACATCTGCACCGTAACACAACATAAATACAACAGAACAAATTCCCAGAACCCCTTGCAGCACTAACTCTTCGTTACGCTACTATATACATCCCCCTCTTCCCCCTACCCCCGGTCACCTCAACCTCCTCATGCTCTCTCAGGTAGAGCATGTCCCCTATTCCAAGCTGCTGTTTTGAGGTATGTTAAAAAAAATAATGCACTTTGTGATAATAAATATGGCAGTGCCATGTTGGCATTTTTTTTTCCATAACTTGAGTTGATTTATTTTGGAAAGCCTTGTTACATTGTTGAATGCATCCAGCATCACAACAAAATGTGTTCATTCCACCACTGTATGTATATTGGTATCAGTTGATATCGGAATCGATAATTAAGAGTTGGGAGAAAGCGTAAGAAGAGCCTGCAGTGTCATGCCTACAGCTTAAAGCAACTGCGTGAGAACGTATTCTCTAATATCACATAATAGTCATTTTCTATATTGCACAGAGACAAACACGCGATATATCGAGTATATTCCAGGTATCGCCCAGCCTTAGGTGCGACAGTCTTAAAGGTGTGAACACTCCTTTTTTAACCACAGACTAATGAACGCATCTGATGCAGGTGTAAGCTTTGGAACTGAAAATGTAAAGAGTGATTCCAGATTTTAAAGGGGAACATTACCACCAGACCTATGTAAGAGTCAATATATACCTTGATGGTGCAGAAAAAAGACCATCTATTTTTTTAACCTATTTCCGAACTCTAAATGGGTGAATTTTGGCGAATTAAACGCCTTTCTATTAATCGCGCTGGAGGCGATGACGTCAGAATGTGACGTCGCCGAGGTAACACACCCACCATTTTCATTTTCTACACATTACAAACATTGGGTCTCAGCTCTGTTATTTTCCGTTTTTTTGACTATTTTTTGGAACCTTGGAGACATCATGCCTCGTCTGTGTGTTGTCGGAGGGTGTAACAACACTAACAGGGAGGGATTCAAGTTGCACCACTGGCCCCAAGATGCCAAAGTGTCTGCCGCCAGACCCCCATTGAATGTGCCAGAGTGTCTCCACATTTGACCGGCGATGCTAAGGCAGACATGGCACAGAGATGTATGGATAACCTGCAGATGCATTTGTAACGATAGTCAACGAAATCACAAAGGTGAGTTTTGTTGATGTTGACTGCCAGCTAATCGATGCTAACATGCTACGCTAATCGATGCTAACATGCTATTTACCGGCGGTGCTAAAGCAGACATGGAACAGAGATGTATGGATAACCTGTAGATGCATTTGCAACTATATTACGTTTCCTTCCACCCACATTTAATGCGAAACAAACACTTACCAATCGACGGATTTAAGTTGCTCCAGTGTCACAAGATGCGAAAGTCCTGATCGTTTGGTCCGCACATTTTACCGGCGATGCTAACGCAGCTATTCGGCCATGCTATGGCTATGAATAGCGTCAATAGCTATTCGCTCAATAGCTTCAGTTTCTTCTTCAATACTTTCATACTCCAACCATCTGTTTCAATACATGCGTAATCTGTTGAGTCGCTGAAATCCGAGTTTGAATCCGAGCTAATGTCGCTATAACTTGCTGTGGTATTCCCATTGTTTGTTTACATTGGCAGCACTGTATGACGTCACAGGGAAATGGCCAGTGTCTTCGCAGAGAGACGAAAATAAGGCACTTTAAAGCTTTATTTAGGGATATTCCGAGACCGGTAAAATTTTGAAAACAACTTCAAAAATTACAACAAGCCACTGGGAACTGATTTTTATTGTTTTAACCCTTTTGAAATTGTGATAATGTTCCCCTTTAAACATTCTCCCAAGTTTGGTGTGTCTATAATGTTTTGACAGGGGTTGTATAAATAATCAAGGGCAAAGGTTTGAATTTTTTTCATTCAGGTTGAAAATAGCCCCATGTGAAAATGTAAAGTCCATAAAATGAATAAATAATTTTTGACTCCTCCACTTGAAAGAGTCGAGACTTGTTGAAAACTGGAATCAATTCGAGGAATTGGAATCAAATCCGCAATTGTCCAATTTGAAACAACCTTAATCATGTCAGAGCTGAAGTGTGTTTGTGTCCCGCAGACGTCCAGCAGCTGATTGGTCATCCGGAAGGAATTCCCCTTCAGCCGCAGCGTGGGAGCTCCAGTTTGAAGCAGGAGGTTCCACGCTCCCCCCACATTAAAAAAGAAGAGGAGGAACTCTGGATCACTCAGGAGGGAGAGTGTCTTCTCGGGCCGCAGGAAGTTGATCTCACCAAGTTGCCACTGACTGTTGTCTCTGTGAAGACTGAAGATGATGAAGAGAAACCACAAGTAGACAACCTCTTAGCTCCACTATCAGATAGTGAGGCTGAAGACGAGGTTGAAGTAACTTTGAGCAGCGATACAGACTGTGAAGGTGATATGAGGACTCACTCTGACAACAAACATGCTAAAAGCTCTAAAAAGGTAAGCGGTAAAACCCGTTTTAGCTGCTCAGTTTGTGCTAAAAGCTTTTCCCGTAGGAGCAATTTTACTCAACACATGAGAACGCACACAGGGGAAAAACCATTCAGTTGTTCAATTTGCGGTAAAAGCTTTTCTCAAAAGAGCCATTTACCGGAACACATGACAACACACACCGGAGAAAAAATGTTTAAATGTTCAGTTTGTGGTAAAAGATTTTCTAACAAGAGAGGTTTGACAGAACACTTAAGAACGCACACGGGAGAAAAACCTTTCAAATGTTCAGTTTGTAATAAGAGTTTCTCTCAAAGGACTAATTTGACCCAACACAACAGAACACACACAGGAGAAAAACCGTTCAGTTGTTTTGGTTGCGGTAAGAGCTTTGCGCAAAAGAGCAATCTGACTGAACACATGAAAGTACACACGGGAGTGAAACCTTTTAATTGTTCAGTTTGTGATAAAAGATTTTCACTCAAGCACCACATGACTGAACACATGACGACGCATACGAGAGTGACACCATTTAATTGTTCAGTGTGTGGCAAAAGCTTTTCTCAAAAAAGCAACCTGACCAAACACAATAGGACACATACAGGATGAAAATATGAAAAAACTATTTTTCAGTTTGTGATAAAAAGAAAATTGACTCACCACATAATGAGACAGAAAAAAAAACTTCCAGTTCTCTCTGAAAGACTTGCATGGTGTAGCGGTACGAATAAAGTACTATTGAACGAATAACGATACCATGCAGTCTTTAAAAAAAATTTGAAAATACCTGTACCTTTTTTCCCTCCACCTGAATGCTGCCGTGGGGCTGTGAAGTCCAGAGACAAGGTGCATGTTGTTGACTGTGTCAAAACGCACACACAAAGCGCATACAAGCAGAAACTGTGTGGAGAGGAAGAATGACCCCCAAAAATGTAAATTTTACTGGGTGTTAGAGGAGTGGTCCCCAACCACCGGGCCGCGGCTCGATAGGTACCGGGCCGCAGAAATGTTTTAATATTTTTTTAATAATTTAAAAAACACAAGATACACTTACAATTAGTGCACCAACCCAAAAAGCCCCCCTTTTTCATGGCCAAAAATTAAATAAATAAATAAATAAACACCCCTTCAAATTGAAGGCTAAAACTGACGCTTTAAACACGGAAGCTGCTGCTTTAAGACCTGCCTCGCCAAAGGAGGCAATACAATATTGCCACCTTAACTTCAAACCCAGGTAAACATTCCAAAAACAAACAATCAGACCTGCTGAAGAGCAAAGAGTGACGGATAATGTCGTCAACTGTTGTGCACAATTAGATACGTCGAGCCAATTATTGGCGTAAACTAAAGCAAGTGAAATGACAGAATTTGGTCCCACATTCCTACAATTTGTGTTTTATCTTAGACAATGTGTGTTTCACCTCCAACATGCTTTATCTGTGTGCTTTTAGCCGTGGACTTGTCTTTAGTATTTACTAATGACTTTTTATTTTTTCCGAAAGCACAGACCAAGAGTGGCAAACATAAATCCTGAATCTTTTAAAATATTGTCAATAAACATCTCTATTCTAACCTAATCCTCAATTATGTCACTCTATATGTAACACGGGCGCTTGTCAATTGTTCTTTTGGTGCAATAAGGCCGGTGTGTTTAATGCCTTTTCATTTGGTTTGTGCAGCCCTTTGAGACATTTGTGATTCAGGGCTATAGACAGGTAAGTAAACTTTGATTGAATTTGTATTCTAATCTCATAAAATGTAAATGCAGTAAGACATTTCTAATGTGTCGTAAGATTGTCTGTTAAAATGAAGCCAATAATGATGATATTTTGTGGTCGCCTTTATTTTGAAAAGTATCACAAAGCAGTTTGGTAGGAGTCGACGAAATGGCTCAGGAGAACACACACAGGAGAAAAACTATTTAGGTGCTCAGTTTAAATCTAGAATAATATTGTGAGAGTCCAGTCCATAGTGGGTCGAACATAATAGTGTGAGAGTCCAGTCCATAGTGGATCTAACATAATAGTGTGAGAGTCCAGTCCATAGTGGATCTAACATAATAGTGTGAGGGTCCAGTCCATAGTGGATCTAACATAATAGTGTGAGTCCAGTCCATAGTGGATCTAACATAATAGTGAGAGTCCAGTCCATAGTGGATCTAACATAATAGTGAGAGTCCAGTCCATAGTGGATCTAACATAATAGTGTGAGAGTCCAGTCCATAGTGGATCTAACATAATAGTGTGAGTCCAGTCCATAGTGGATCTAACATAATAGTGAGAGTCCAGTCCATAGTGGATCTAACATAATAGTGTGAGAGTCCAGTCCATAGTGGATCTAACATAATAGTGAGAGTCCAGTCCATAGTGGATCTAACATAATAGTGTGAGAGTCCAGTCCATAGTGGATCTAACATAATAGTGAGAGTCCAGTCCATAGTGGATCTAACATAATAGTGTGAGAGTCCAGTCCATAGTGGATCTAACATAATAGTGAGAGTCCAGCCCATAGTGGATCTAACATAATAGTGAGAGTCCAGTCCGTAGTGGATCTAACATAATAGTGAGAGTCCAGTCCATAGTGGATCTAACATAATAGTGTGAGAGTCCAGTCCATAGTGGATCTAACATAATAGTGAGAGTCTAGTCCATAGTGGATCTAACATAATAGTGAGAGTCCAGTCCATAGTGGATCTAACAGTATAATGACAGTCCAGTCCATAGTGGATCTAACATAATAGTGTGAGAGTCCAGTCCATAGTGGATCTAACATAATAGTGAGAGTCCAGTCCATAGTGGATCTAACATAATAGTGAGAGTCCAGTCCATAGTGGATCTAACATAATAGTGAGAGTCCAGTCCATAGTGGATCTAACATAATAGTGAGAGTCCAGTCCATAGTGGAGCTAACATAATAGTGAGAGTCCAGTCCATAGTGGATCTAACATAATAGTGAGAGTCCAGTCCATAGTGGAGCTAACATAATAGTGAGAGTCCAGTCCATAGTGGATCTAACATAATAGTGAGAGTCCAGTCCATAGTGGATCTAACATAATAGTGAGAGTCCAGTCCATAGTGGATCTAACATAATAGTGAGAGTCCAGTCCATAGTGGATCTAACATAATAGTGTGGGAGTCCAGTCCATAGTGGATCTAACATAACATTGAGAGTCCAGTCCATAGTGGATCTAACGTAATAGTGAGAGTCCAGTCCATAGTGGATCTAACATAATAGTGAGAGTCCAGTCCATAGTGAATCTAACATAATAGTGAGAGTCCAGTCCATAGTGGATCAAACATAATAGTGATGGTCCAGTCCAAAGTGGGGCCAGCAGGAGGTGTTGTGTGTGTGATACCAGAATCCTTCATGAGTTGGAAAGATGCTAAGACCAGCAGCCACACAACTTTGATTGGTTGAGAACAACATCAAGCAATTTCATTCGGAACACACTAAATGTGTTCAGGTGATCAATCGCCCACAAGAAGTGGGGAAAGAAGCTTGTTCCGTAAACAGCCTTCCAACGAGAGAAAGAAGGAAGGAGTCAGCTGAACCAACAACAACTTGGCAACAGAGGAGAAACTCCCCTGTGGGAAGAAACCTTGGACAGAACCTGGACTCTGTGGGGTGGCCGTCTGTCTCGAGCAGTTGGGTAAAGCGAGAGAGAGAGAGAGAGCACATCCATCTAAAATAATTAGTCATTGTGTTAGAAAGTGAGATTCATTCACAGCCTGTTGTTGTTGTTTTTTTACCCCAAAATAAAACAAAACATTTGGTTTGCACTCTGGGTTCGTGAATATAGAATTTTCCTAGTAGACATAACAATTTTCTCCAAGTCTTTATGACAAAGATAGATTGTAAAAATGGAACGTAACCTCGTTACGATGAACATAAGTGTATATAAGGATGAAACAAAATAAATGCTAAATCGACCATGTTTGAAGATGATCAAAGGAGCATTCTGAGAAACATCCTGGTTGGAATTTGGATGAAGTGAGTTTCAAAAGTAGAATGTGTGAGTGAGTTTGACGTGTGAAAAAGTCAGAAATCTCTCAAAATTAAAATTAGGGAAGGAGTTCCTCCAGAAGGCCACGCCCTCTGGTGGACAAATTGTACACCTACGCTAAGATAGTAACGTTGTTTTCATTTTTTTAACGTGTTTTTTTATTTTATTTTATTTTATTTACTCTTTGAGATCACCGTCAGCTAATTTCGAGAACTGTTTTTGTTTTATTTAATATATTTCTGAAAATCAATTGCCTTAAAATAGGAAACGGAAGTGGCTGACGTTTGGCGCATGCGTAAAGAGATCAACAGCTCAGACCAAGATGGCGGACTGAGTGGTTTTACATTTACGTTCTAACAGCGAATTTAGTCACAAATACCTCACATATTTCTCTTTTCCTTATCCAACGAAACGGAAGTTGAGTTTGGAGCGACAGAATGTCTTCTGAAGTGAAGATTGAGGACGTGATAGAAGATGGACGACTACTATATGCTAAGATGGTGACGTCATGTCAAAGAGAAAGTGAAAGAACTTCCAGCAAATCACCAACGGAGATGAAGATAAAAATCAAAGACGAAGGTGAGCGTTTTGACGTTTCCAACAACGTAAATCATCAATCCCTGAAAAAGAGCGTTTCTAAACGATAACGGTGAAGCTCTGCTAGCGGTGCCTTTAAAAACTCAGCGAGCTAGCGGCTAACGTCCCCCCACAGGGTTTTAACTACTTCTAAATCACCTATATTTCCTACAAATATCATCCATGCAGCTAAACATGCTTCACTACACATCGTAGGAGGATGTATAGCTCGGTTGGTAGAGTGGCCGTGCCAGTAACTTGAGGGTTGCAGGTTCGATTCCCGCTTCTGCCATCCTAGTCACTGCTGTTGTGTCCTTGGGCAAGACACTTTACCCACGTGCTCCCAGTGCCACCCACACTGGTTTAAATGTAATTTAGATATTGGGTTTCACTATGTAAAGCGCTTTGAGTCACTAGAGAAAAGCGCTATATAATTCACTTCACTTATATAATTCACCTCACAATAGCTCAACGCTAACAGCGAGCTAGCAATCCTGAAAGTAAACACAAGGATATATATATATTGTCAGGTTCAAACACCGATGACACCTATTAGACTAAGACAAGAAGCAAGGAATCAGACAGAGACAGGATTCAATTTAGCTCATGGTTAGAGGGCGTCGACCTGCACCCTCGTGCAGTGTCGTCCAACGCTCTTAGGAGGGAGCTCCACGCCTCCTCGTCTATTTGGGTATTTCCTGATTACATGGCTGCAGCTTTTTTTTAGGGGAGTGGGGGTCATAAACAGCTGCCGCACTCGGTCATAAACAGTTTGAAGTAAAGGTGCCTGGAGCGGTGTCAGGTATGCTCTTTGTAGATCTCGGGTCATGACAAGGTCTTCCTGTGGCTGACCAATAGATCAAAGAAACCGACACCTCCACGCCGCATCCCATCGCACACAGTGGAATTTTGCTTGAAAAGGACAAAGACAGCTTTTGTCTTCTCGCAGGGCAGCCTGAACAAGTTGTAAAACAAGTTGTGTGGTAACTTATATACAATTATTCTGACATGTATATATATATATTTACATACACAAATATCTACTGTAACTATACCAAGTACAAGAGCTATTTATGGTCATTACTTTAATGATAACATCAATATTCTTTATTATGACAAAATCTTTTTTTTTTTTTATAAACTTAGGAAATCCGTGCCTGGCCTCGTATTTCCTATGATCCTGTAACTACTTGGTGTTGGATCCATACCCAGATTTGTAGTATCATTAAAATTTTTATGTAAAGTATCAAAAAACAAAAGAATAAGTGATTATTACATTTTAACAGAAGTGTAGATAGAACATTTCAAATCAGAAATTAAAGGGGAACATTATCACAATTTCAAAAGGGTTAAAAACAATAAAAATCAGTTCCCAGTGGCTTGTTGTATTTTTGGAAGTTTTTTTCAAAATTTTACCAGTCTCGGAATAACCCTAAATAAAGCTTTAAAGTGCCTTATTTTCGCTCTCTGCGAAGACACTGGCCATTTCCCTGTGACGTCACACAGTGCTGCCAATGTAAACAAACAATGGGAATACCACAGCAAGATATAGCGACATTAGCTCGGATTCAAACTCGGATTTCAGCGACTTAAGCGATTCAACAGATTACGCATGTATTGAAACAGATGGTTGGAGTATGAAAGTATTGAAGAAGAAACTGAAGCTATTGAGCGAATAGCTATTGACGCTATTCATAGCCATAGCATGGCCGAATAGCTGCGTTAGCATCGCCGGTAAAATGTGCGGACCAAACGATCAGGACTTTCGCATCTTTTGACACTGGAGCAACTTAAATCCGTCGATTGGTAAGTGTTTGTTTCGCATTAAATGTGGGTGGAAGGAAACGTAATATAGTTGCAAATGCATCTGCAGGTTATCCATACATCTCTGTGCCATGTCTGCTTTAGCACCGCCGGTAAATAGCATGTTAGCATCGATTAGCGTAGATTGTTAACATCGATTAGCTGGCAGTCAACATCAACAAAAGTCACCTTTGTGATTTCGTTGACTTTATCGTTGCAAATGCATCTGCAGGTTATCCATACATCTCTGTGCCATGTCTGTCTTAGCATCGCCGGTCAAATGTGGAGACACTTTGGCACATTCAATGGGGGTCTGGCGGCAGACACTTTGGCATCTTGGGGCCAGTGGTGCAACTTGAATCCCTCCCTGTTAGTGTTGTTACACCCTCCGACAACACACCGTCGAGGCATGATGTCTCCAAGGTTCCAAAAAATAGTCAAAAAAATGGAAAATAACAGAGCTGAGACCCGGTGTTTGTAATGTGTTGAAAATGAAAATGGTGGGTGTGTTACCTCGGCGACGTCACATTCTGACGTCATCGCTTCCATAGCGATAAACAGGAAGGTGTTTAATTTGCCAAAATTCACCCATTTAGAGTTCGGAAATCGGTTAAAAAAAATATATGGTCTTTTTTCTGCACCATCAAGGTATATATTGACGCTTACATAGGTCTGCTGATAATGTTCCCCTTTAAGCAGATATTAACAGTAAATGAACAAGCAGATCAATAATCCATCCATTTCTACCGTTTGTCCCTCATAATTTTGACATTTCAGAAATCAATAAGTCATTACGTCCAAGAAGCTGTAAGAGAGCGGGATAATCTATGTAAAATACATTGGAATGTTAGCGCCCTCTAGCCATCTGTGTACAGTAAATGTTGTAAATAGACCATTTAACCACATGGGAGAATTGGGCCCTAGGGTAAATGTCCATGAAACACTACACACACACACACACACACACACACACATACAGTACATGGAAGAAAGTGAATAGACTAGTGAGTTCAAGGAGAAACATCTCATGGATCATGTCTGAGCTGCAGTTTGATTGTGTTATTTGTGTCTCGCAGACGTCCAACAGCTGATTAGTCATCCAGAAGAACTTCCCCTTCAGTCGCAATTGGTGAGTTTCATATTGAAGGAGGAGGATCCACAGCCCCCACGTATCAAAGAGGAAGAAGATGAGACACAGCCCCCTCACTTTAAAGAGGAAGCGGAGAAACTGTGGATCACTCGGGAAGGAGACTGTCTTCTAGGACGAGAGGAAGCTGATCCCACCAAGTTGCCACCGACTGTTGTCTCTGTGAAGACTGAAGTTGATGAAGAGAAACCACAGAGTGGTCATTTAGAAGAACTTCCATCTCAGCCACAGGGCGAGTGCTCTGTTTTGCGTCCTTGGCCCCGCCACATTAAAAAAGAAGAACCGGAGAAACTCTGGATCACTCAGGAGGGAGAGTGGCTTCCAGGACCGCAGGAAGCTGGTCTCACCAAGTTGCCACGGACTCTTGTCTCTGTGAAGACTGAAGATGATGAAGAGAAACCACAACCAGGCGACCTATTAGCGCCACTATCAGATAGTGAGACTGAAGACGAGGTTGGAGTATCGTTGAGGGGCGATACAGACTGTGAAGGTGATATGAGGACTCACACTGACCACATACACTCTGAATGCTCTAAAAAGATAAGAGGTGAAATTAGTTTCAGCTGCTCTGTTTGTGCTAAAAGTTTTTCGAAAAAGGGCAATTTGTCTGTGCACTTGAGAACGCACACAGGAGAAAAACCATTTAATTGTTCAGTTTGTGCCAAAAGCTTTTCTCAAAAGAACCATTTATCTGAACACATGACAACACACACAGGGGAAAAAACCTTTAATTGTTCAATTTGTGGGAAAACTTTCTCTCTGAAGAGCAATTTGACTAAACACATGAAAACACACACAGGAGAAAAACCGTTCAATTGTACAGAGTGCGGTAAAAACTTCACGAAAAAGGGCAATTTGACTGAACACGCGAAAATACACAAAGGAGAAAAACCATTTAAGTGTTCGGATTGCGGCAAAGGCTTTTTACAAAAAGCCAATTTGACTGAACACATGAAAATACACACGGGAGAGAAACCGTTTAATTGTTCGGTCTGCGATAAAAGGTTTTGCAAAAAAAGCACCTTGATTAAACACAAAAGAAAACACACAGGGTAGAAATAAACATGCAATTATTTGGGATAAAGAGAGCAGCTGCAGAGTTACAATCAGACCAGGGTTTTTTGAGGAAGTGTCGGAGTAGTTTAGTTTATGTTGCACTCCAGTCTGTATGCTATACAACTATTTGTGTGGATGCAAATAGAAGTTGGCTTCATTCTCAAGTCATCTGGCCTCCTTCCTATCCAGACAAATTTACAATAAAATAGCTGCTGACACCCTGACAGAGCAGGAAGCTTAAATACGTCACAAATTATTGAACTATTTATATGTCACATAATATTGGATTCTTTCTGTTGTCGCACACATTTTTTTTGCAATAAAATGATTTTCATTGTGACTTTTTTGAAGCTCTTCTTTTTTCCCCCAACTCTTATCTTACAGGGGAACATTATCACAATTTCAAAAGGGTTAAAAACAATAAAAATCAGTTCCCAGTGGCTTGTTGTATTTTTTGAAGTTTTTTTCAAAATTTTACCGGTCTCGGAATATCCCCAAATAAAGCTTTAAAGTGCCTTATTTTCGGCTCTCTGCGAAGACACTGGCCATTTCCCTGTGACGTCACACAGTGCTGCCAATGTAAACAAACAATGGGAATACCACAGCAAGATATAGCGACATTAGCTCGGATTCAAACTCGGATTTCAGCGGCTTAAGCGATTCAACAGATTACGCATGTATTGAAACAGATGGTTGGAGTATGAAAGTATTGAAGAAGAAACTGAAGCTATTGAGCGAATAGCTATTGACGCTATTCATAGCCATAGCATGGCCGAATAGCTGCGTTAGCATCGCCGGTAAAATGTGCGGACCAAACGATCAGGACTTTCGCATCTTTTGACACTGGAGCAACTTAAATCCGTCGATTGGTAAGTGTTTGTTTCGCATTAAATGTGGGTGGAAGGAAACGTAACATAGTTGCAAATGCATCTGCAGGTTATCCATACATCTCTGTACCATGTCTGCTTTAGCACCGCCGGTAAATAGCATGTTAGCATCGATTAGCGTAGCATGTTAGCATCGATTAGCTGGCAGTCAACATCAACAAAACTCGCCTTTGTGATTTCGTTGACTATCGTTGCAAATGCATCTGCAGGTTATCCATACATCTCTGTGCCATGTCTGTCTTAGCATCGCCGGTCAAATGTGAAGACACTCTGGCACATTCAATGGGGGTCTGGCGGCAGATTTCTTGCCAGTGGTGCAACTTGAATCCCTCCCTGTTAGTGTTGTTACACCCTCCGACAACACACCGACGAGGCATGATGTCTCCAAGGTTCCAAAAAATAGTCAAAAAAACGGAAAATAACAGAGCTGAGACCCGGTGTTTGTAATGTGTTGAAAATGAAAATGGTGGGTGTGTTACCTCGGCGACGTCACATTCTGACGTCATCGCCTCCAGCGCGATAAACAGAAAGGCGATTAATTTGCCAAAATTCACCCATTTAGAGTTCGGAAATCGGTTAAAAAAATAGATGGTCTTTTTTCTGCACCATCAAGGTATATATTGACGCTTACATAGGTCTGCTGATAATGTTCCCCTTTAAAGATGATTATCTTACCATGAATTGATTAACGTGGACCCCGACTTAAACAAGTTGAAAAACTTATTGGGGTGTTACCATTTAGTGGTCAACTGTACGGAATATTGGATTAGATTAGATAGTACTTTATTCATTCCTTCAGGAAAATTAAAATTTTCAGCACAATCCCATTCAAGATCAGACAAATATTAAAGGGAGACAGAACAGGATCAATTATTACAGGGAGACAGAACAGGATCAATTATTACAGGGAGACAGAACAGGATCGCTGACGGGTCTGCCGGCTTCCGGCGCCCCTTACAAAAAAGGTGAGATACAGGTAAACAAGGGAGGAGGGTAATGGGAGAAGAAAATAGAAGATTAAAATAAAATTAAAAAAATCGGTACTGTGCAATCTACTAATACAAGTTTCAATCAATCAATCAATCAGTTTGATTGAAGGGTTGTCACAAGTTCGGCCAATTACTATTTTTTATGGACTTTTTTTCTTCTTCTTTTTTTAGCTTTTGGAGGAGTGGGACGTTTCAATTATTAGTTCAGATTTGCATTTATTTTGACACAAAGAGAATAAACATGAGTTTAGATTTGACCTGAAAGGGATAAAAGTATAATAATTGCCTAATTTTAGAGTTTGATAGTTTGTAACGTAATCCATCCATCCATTCATCAATTTTCTACCGCTTACCAAAAGCTCAAGAAGTTCAGGAGCTGTATAGAAAGAGTTCGGAAAGGAGAACCTCTGTACTTGGGAGTATTTTCAGAGGATAATTGTTGTTCATTTTACGAACTATTGTCATCTGTTTGAAATTTGTATTAGCAGTGAAATCTAGGAATAACTTCATTTTATTTATGTAACATTTTCCCAACAAAAATAAATTTTAATGATAATTTCTAGGTATTTTACAAATATACCAAAAAATATTAGGTATAATAAGTGGGAACACCTATGTACCTTTTGTTTACAATTAAACTATTATTTACTCTGGTAATGAGACTCTTACACTATTATGTTGGATCCACTATGGACTGGACTCTCACTATTATGTTAGATCCACTAAGGACTGGACTCTCACTATTATGTTAGATCCACTATGGACTGGACTCTCACTATTATGTTAGATCCACTATGGACTGGACTCTCACACTATTATGTTAGATCCACTATGGACTGGACTCTCACTATTATGTTAGATCCACTACGGACTGGACTCTCACACTATTATGTTAGATCCACTATGGACTGGACTCTCACTATTATGTTGGATCCACTATGGACTGGACTCTCACTATTATGTTAGATCCACTATGGACTGGACTCACACTATTATGTTGGATCCACTATGGACTGGACTCTCACTATTATGTTAGATCCACTATGGACTGGACTCTCACACTATTATGTTAGATCCACTATGGACTGGACTCACACTATTATGTTAGATCCACTATGGACTGGACTCTCACACTATTATGTTAGATCCACTATGGACTGGACTCTCACACTATTATGTTAGATCCACTATGGACTGGACTCTCACTATTATGTTAGATCCACTATGGACTGGACTCTCATTATTATGTTAGATCCACTATGGACTGGACTCTCACTATTATGTTAGATCCACTATGGACTGGACTCTCACTATTATGTTAGATCCACTCTGGACTGGACTCTCACACTATTATGTTAGATCCACTATGGACTGGACTCTCACACTATTATGTTAGATCCACCATGGACTGGACTCTCACTATTATGTTAGATCCACTATGGACTGGACTCTCACTATTATGTTAGATCCACTATGGACTGGACTCACGCTATTATGTTGGATCCACTATGGACTGGACTCTCACTATTATGTTAGATCCACTATGGACTGGACTCTCACACTATTATGTTAGATCCACTATGGACTGGACTCACACTATTATGTTAGATCCACTATGGACTGGACTCTCACACTATTATGTTAGATCCACTATGGACTGGACTCTCACACTATTATGTTAGATCCACTATGGACTGGACTCTCACTATTATGTTAGATCCACTATGGACTGGACTCTCATTATTATGTTAGATCCACTATGGACTGGACTCTCACTATTATGTTAGATCCACTATGGACTGGACTCTCACTATTATGTTAGATCCACTCTGGACTGGACTCTCACACTATTATGTTAGATCCACTATGGACTGGACTCTCACACTATTATGTTAGATCCACCATGGACTGGACTCTCACTATTATGTTAGATCCACTCTGGACTGGACTCTCACACTATTATGTTAGATCCACTATGGACTGGACTCTCACTATTATGTTAGATCCACTATGGACTGGACTCTCATTATTATGTTAGATCCACTATGGACTGGACTCTCACTATTATGTTAGATCCACTATGGACTGGACTCTCACTATTATGTTAGATCCACTCTGGACTGGACTCTCACACTATTATGTTAGATCCACTATGGACTGGACTCTCACACTATTATGTTAGATCCACCATGGACTGGACTCTCACTATTATGTTAGATCCACTCTGGACTGGACTCTCACACTATTATGTTAGATCCACTATGGACTGGACTCACACTATTATGTTAGATCCACTATGGACTGGACTCTCACTATTATGTTAGATCCACTATGGACTGGACTCTCACTATTATGTTAGATCCACTATGGACTGGACTCTCACACTATTATGTTAGATCCACTATGGACTGGACTCTCACTATTATGTTAGATCCACTATGGACTGGACTTTCACTATTATGTTAAATCCACTATGGACTGTCCCAAGAGCTAGCTTCTGTTCTCGGTTCGCAGCCGAGTGTGAAGCGACCGGAATGAGAATCAGCACCTCCAAGTCCGAGTCCATGGTTCTCGCCCGGAAAAGGGTGGAGTGCCATCTCCGGGTTGGGGAAGAGACCCTGCCCCAAGTGGAGGAGTTCAAGTACCTAGGAGTCTTGTTCACGAGTGAGGGAAGAGTGGATCGTGAGATCAACAGGCGGATCGGTGCGGCGTCTTCAGTAATGCGGACGTTGTACCGGTCCGTTGTGGTGAAGAAGGAGCTGAGCCGGAAGGCAAAGCTCTCAATTTACCGGTCGATCTACGTTCCCATCCTCACCTATGGTCATGAGCTTTGGGTCATGACCGAAAGGATAAGATCACGGGTACAAGCGGCCCAAATGAGTTTCCTCCGCCGTGTGGCGGGTCTCTCCCTTAGAGATAGGGTGAGAAGCTCTGCCATCCGGGAGGAACTCAAAGTAAAGCCGCTGCTCCTTCACATCGAGAGGAGCCAGATGAGGTGGTTCGGGCATCTGGTCAGGATGCCACCCGAACGCCTCCCTAGGGAGGTGTTTAGGGCACGTCCAACCGGTAGGAGGCCACGGGGAAGACCCAGGACACGTTGGGAAGACTATGTCTCCCGGCTGGCCTGGGAACGCCTCGGGATCCCCCGGGAAGAGCTAGACGAAGTGGCTGGGGAGAGGGAAGTCTGGGTTTCCCTGCTTAGGCTGTTGCCCCCGCGACCCGACCTCGGATAAGCGGAAGATGATGGATGGAAGGCACTATGGACTGGACTCTCACTATAATGTTAGATCCACTATGGACTGGACTCTCACACTATTATGTTAGATCCACTATGGACTGGACTCTCACACTATTTTGTTAGATCCACTATGGACTGGACTCTCACTATTATGTTAGATCCACTATGGACTGGACTCTCACTATTATGTTAGATCCACTATGGACTGGACTCCCACTATTATGTTAGATCCACTATGGACTGGACTCTCACACTATTATGTTAGATCCGCTATGGACTGGACTCTCACTATTATGTTAGATCCACTATGGACTGGACTCTCACTATTATGTTAGATCCACTATGGACTGGACTCCCACTATTATGTTAGATCCACTATGGACTGGACTCTCACACTATTATGTTAGATCCGCTATGGACTGGACTCTCACTATTATGTTAGATCCACTATGGACTGGACTCTCTTACAATTATGTTAAGACATGTTCTAAGTCTTTTACACATTTCAAAGTCATTTTCTAAGTATTTAAGACCTTTTCTAAGTCTTTAAGACATGTTCTAAGTATTTTACACATTTTCTAAGTCTTTAAGACATTTTCTAAGTCTTTTACACATTTTCTAAGTCTTTAAGACATTTTTGAAGTCTTTAAGACATTTTCTAAGTCTTTAAGAATTTTTCTGAGTCTTTTACACATTTTCCAAGTCTTTAAGACATTTTTGAAGTCTTTAAGACATTTTCTAAGTCTTTTACACATTTTCTAAGTCTTTAAGACATTTTGTTAGTCTTTTACACATTTTCTAAGTCTTTAAGACATTTTCTAAGTCTTTTACATATTTTCTAAGTCTTTAAGACATTTTCTAAGTCTTTTACACATTTTCCAAGTCTTTAAGACATTTTTGAAGTCTTTAAGACATTTTCTAAGTCTTTTACACATTTTCTAAGTCTTTAAGACATTTTTGAAGTCTTTAAGACATTTTCTTAGTCTTTTACACATTTTCTAAGTCTTTAAGAATTTTTCTGAGTCTTTTACACATTTTCTAAGTCTTTAAGAATTTTTCTGAGTCTTTTACACATTTTCCAAGTCTTTAAGACATTTTTGAAGTCTTTAAGACATTTTCTAAGTCTTTTACACATTTTCTAAGTCTTTAAGACATTTTGTTAGTCTTTTACACATTTTCTAAGTCTTTAAGACATTTTCTAAGTCTTTTACATATTGTCTAAGTCTTTAAGACATTTTCTAAGTCTTTTACACATTTTCCAAGTCTTTAAGACATTTTTGAAGTCTTTAAGACATTTTCTAAGTCTTTTACACATTTTCTAAGTCTTTAAGACATTTTTGAAGTCTTTAAGACATTTTCTTAGTCTTTTACACATTTTCTAAGTCTTTAAGAGATTTTTGAAGTCTTTAGGACATTTTTGAAGTCTTTAAGACATTTTCCAAGTCTTTTACACATTTTCTAAGTCTTTAAGACATTTTTGAAGTCTTTAAGACATTTTCTAAGTCATTACGACAGCCATCCATCCATTTTCTTCCGCTTATTCTTTTTGGAGTCCAGGGGGGCGCTGGTGTCTATCTCAGCTAAAATTGGTCGGAAGGCGGTGTACACCCTGGACAAGTCGCCACCTCATGTTACGTCATTTTCTGAGTCTTTAAGACATTTTCTGAGTCTGTTGCACATTTTCTAAGTCTTTAAGACATTTTCTGAGTCTTTAAGACATTTTCTAAGTCTTTAAGACTTTCGTATCATAAAAACAGAACCACTTCTTCCTGAACATCAAAAAGTGTTTCACAAGAACTTAACAACACAACAAAATATTTGGGCGACAGGACACTCAAAATATAAATAATAAAATGATAAAAAAGAACATTCTGGTGAAACATACTGGATGAATTTGGATAAAATTGGGGGACGAAAATAGAATGTGTGAAGGATTTTGACGCCCAGTTCAAGTTTATTCCTATAATGTCAAAATCTATCATCCATCCATTTCCTACCGCTTGTCCCTTTTCAGTCAAAAATCTTTCAAAATGAATATTAATTGCTATTATTAATAATAATTAATAACAACAGTTTTCATTTTCCTAAAGGAACTCTCCTGAAGGAATAAATAAAGTACTATCTATCTATCTATCTATCTATCTATCTATCTATCTATCTATCTATCCATCCATCCATCCATCCATCCATCCATCCATCCATCCATCCATCCATCCATCCATCCATCCATCCATCCATCCATCCATCCATCCATCTATCTATCTATCCATCCATCCATCCATCCATCCATCCATCCATCCATCCATCCATCCATCCATCCATCCATCCATCCATCCATCTATCTATCTATCTATCTATCTATCTATCTATCTATCTATCTATCTATCTATCTATCTATCTATCTATCTATCTATCTATCTATCTATCTATCTATCTATCTATCTATCTATCTATCTATCTATCAATCAATCAATCAAGTCCGGTCTCCACCACTTCTTCAATATGATCTCTCCTTTACACAAAGTGTAAGCGCATCTTCTTCAACACCCCACCCTTATATAGACCTCTTACGTCACAGTCCTACGGCAACACTGGAGGGACAAAACTCCTCCTCTTTACCTAACATTTCTCCGGTAAGTTGGGACACTCTGAATTGTTTGTTACATATTTATCTATTAAGGGAGGAATGTATCCAGCCTGCAACTCTTTGGTGGACAAGTGTTCCCTATTTGCAACGTTACAGAAAAGTAGATGATATTATATTTTGAATTAAAAAAAAAATGCGGTAAAATACAAGCTGATTCTTTTGTGCCTTTAAAAAAGATCTGGAACTTTACATTAAAACGCTCTCTACCTCTAACAACAAAAAAGCTGTGAAAACGATGATGCTGTGTTCCAAATTTAAGTTGTTTGATGAATCTGAATAAGTCTACGGCTTTGCATTTTGTTTATTATATATATATATATATATATATATATATATATATATATATTTTTTTTTGTATTCTATTTTTATTATTTTGAACTTACAACCTCCTGGCGCTGTTTTGTACTGTTTTCATAATGTTTTATATTGTTGTTTGACTTACTGTTCGTAATTGTTGAAATTTATAAATAAACCTTTAAAAAAAAAAAAATACAAGCTGATATTTCGCGCATGCGCAAAAGGGAATTTGAGCCGACCAAGATGGCGGACTCAGCGACTGTGACCGTTACTTTCGTCACAAATACCTCAAATATTTGTCTTTCCTTTGTTCCGTCCAACGGAAGTTGAGTTTGGAGCGATGGGGTGTTACCGGAAGTGAAGATTGAGGACGTGATAGAAGACGGACGACGACTCCTCTGCTAAGATGGCGACGTCACGTAAAAGAGAAAGTGAAAGCGAATCAGCGCCGCCAACTTCCAGCAAATCACCAACGCAGGAAAAGATGACATTTGCAGATAAATGTGAGTGAGTTGAAGTTTCCAACAACGTTGTTTCCAAAAAATTAGCTGACGTCGTTGAAGAAAGCGAAGAAAGAGCCGCCATGATTGTTAGCTTGAAGAAGGCAGTGGAGTTCACATCAGAGGAGATGAAAGAATGCAAAAGTCAAATAAAGAAAGTGGAAGCGCTTGTGTAAAGAAAATAACTGTTTGGATGAAGGTGAAGCTATGAGGAAGCAGTGCCTGGGGAATCTGTGGTCAGTTCCTTGGTGGCAAGGCCCCGAGGTGGATGAGACCAGCTCGGAGTTCCTTAAGTCTCTGGATGCTTTGGGACTGTCTTGGGTGACAAGACTCTGCAGCGTCACGTGGACATTGGCAGAGCGGGGTGGTGGTTTCTCTCTTTAAAGGCCTACTGAAATGTCCTGGGTTCGAATCCAGGCTCGGGATCTTTCTGTGTGGAGTTTGCATGTTCTCCCCGTGAATGTGTGGGTTCCCTCCGGGTACTCCGGCTTCCTCCCACCTCCAAAGACATGCACCTGGGGATAGGCCCCTCCCACCTCCAAAGACATGCACCTGGGGATAGGTTGATTGGCAACACTAAATGGTCCCTAGTGTGTGAATGTGAGTGTGAATGTTGTCTGTCTATCTGTGTTGGCCCTGCGATGAGGTGGCGACTTGTCCAGGGTGTACCCCGCCTTCCGCCCGATTGTAGCTGAGATAGGCGCCAGCGCCCCCCGCGACCCCAAAAGGGAATAAGCTGTAGGAAATGGATGAAATGAGATGTTCTTATTTAAACGGGGATAGCAGGTCCATTCTATGTGTCATACTTCATCATTTTGCTGTATTGCCATATTTTTGCTGAAAGGATTTAGTAGAGAACATCCACGATACATTTCGCAACTTTTGGTCGCTAATAAAAAAGCCTTGCCTGTACCGGAAGTAGCAGACGATGTGCGCGTGACGTCACGGGTTGTGGAGCTCCTCACATCTGAACATTGTTTACAATCATGGCCACCAGCAGCGAGAGCGATTCGGACCGAGAAAGCAACAATTTCCCCATTAATTTGAGCGAGGATGAAAGATTAGTGGATGAGGAAAGTGAGAGTGAAGGACTAGAAGAAAAAAAAAAAGGCGAGGGCAGTGGGAGCCATTCAGATGTTATTAGACACATTTTGTGATAGAGTAGGTTACTCTGGATATGAAATGCTGGTCTGATATCTTCTTAGGACAAGGACTCCGGTCAGAGAAGAGGCCACAGAGAGGCTTTCAGGCACTCTTTAATGGTAAAGTTGAACAAGTGGGATTAATGTTTGGGTAGGTATGTGCGCGCGTGTGTGTGTGTGTGTGTGTGGTCTAAAGGGAAAACATACAAAGAATGATTAGGATACATTGATGCAATATAACATGCAATAATATAACAGGATATGTATAATATTATATCTAATATAATATCCTCTACAATGTCTAATAAAACAAATATACAAATAAATGTACATGGACTATTAAAGCAATCCAATAGAGATGAATGGGGAATAAGCACTGTTGATTAAGACAGCGCTTGAAACCTGCTCCGTGTCGCCATCTAGTGGTAAGATAAGGTAACTACTGTGTAACAAGAAATATTAACAGGGCGAAAGTTGAGCTGGCGAATTATATCGTCAAACAGAAACATTGTTGCAAACAAACACTCGGTTAAGGCTACCTCTAACACATTATAGGCATGTTAGCATTAATGACCGTGCTATACTCCACTTATACTTACATTTTAGTCAGGAACGCACACAAAGCTGTTTACACAATCACCCAAGAGCCCAAACTACGCAGAAACGCTACAAACAGGAAACGACGTCTCAGAACAGATCGCCAAATTAAGAGCACAGGAAATCTAACATCTGCGTCAGAATACAATAAGACTAAAACACTTTCTGACACATTTACTTGGATAATTCTGGAAAATCCCTTATCTGCTTATTGTGTTACTAGTGTTTTAGTGAGATTATACGGTACCTGAAAGTCGGAGGGGTGTGGTGACCGCCAGTGTCTCCAAGGGAAGCCACGTTTCTCGACGAGACAAGGCAGCCGGGCTGAGATTTTTTTTTTTTCCCCCTCCACGGTGTAAGGCATCCGACAGTCGGTTTCGGCCGGTGAGGGGAGGCAAGAGAGTCCACAGCTGCAGGAGGGACGACGCAAACTCTCCGCTCATGTCTACAGTAAGAGCCGAATGTAAACAAGGAAACACCGGCTGTGTTTGTGTTGCTAAAGGCGGCCGCAGTACACCGCTTCCCACCTACATCGTTCTTCTTTGACGTCTCCATTATTCATTGAATAAATTGCAAAAGATTCAGCAACACAGATGTCCAGAATACTGTGTAATTATGCGATTAAAGCAGACTACTTACAGTCGTGATTGGTGCTGGAAGAAAATGTCCGCTTCAATCTGTGATGTCACGCGCATGCGTCATCATTCCGCGACGTTTTCAACAGGATACCTTGCGTGAAATTCTAAATTGCAATTTAGTAAACTAAAGCGGCCGTATTGTCATGTGTTGCAATGTTAATATTTCATCATTGATATATAAACTATCAGACTGCGTGGTCGCTAGTAGTGGCTTTCAGTAGGACTTTAAGAAGGGGAACCTGAGGTTGTGTTCCGACTATGGTGGGATCACACTCCTCAGCCCTCCCGGTAAAGTCTATTCAGGTGTACTGGAGAGGAGGTTACGTCGGATAGTCCAACCTCAGATTCAGGAGGAACAGAGTGGTTTTGGTCCCGGTCGTGGAACTGTGGACCAGCTCTATACTCTCGGCAGGGTCCTTGAGGGTGCATGGGAGTTTGCCCAACCAGTCTACATGTGCTTTGTGGACTTGGAGAAGGCATTCCACCGTGTCCCTCGGGAAGTCCTGTGGGGAGTGCTCAGAGAGTTTAGGGCAGGGGTAGGGAACCTATGGCTCTAGAGCCAGATGTGGCTCTTTTGATGACTGCATCTGGCTCTCGGATAAATCTGAGCTGACATCGCTTAACAGGATAAGTAATGAATAATTCCACTTGTAATCACAGTGTTAAATTTGGCCATTCCCTGATTACATAGCTGAAGCTGCTTCTAAGGGGAGGAGTCACATTGCGCAGCAGCCTAGCACTGGTTCATAAACAGTTCAAACAAAATGTGCTTGGAGCGGTGTCAGGTTTGCCCCTTCTCTGCTCGTCCGCCTTATCTTCTTGGAGACTTTGGTTCCTGATACGGCTCCTCCCGTGGCTGTCCAGATCTGAAAAACAGACACTTCTACGGCAAGGCGCACTTACAAGCTGTCTGCCTTTGCTTGATAAGGACAAGCACAAGTGGATAGTACCCAGAGTCACCCTGACTGCAAGCAAACAAGTTGTGTGATAACTTATATACAATTATTCTGACAGTCTCTCTTGTTCAGTGGCCATGTTGGAATGTTGTCCCTCAACCTGAAATCTGGAAGTGCCTCAATAGTTGACGTGATTGCAACCCAGTAATTATTGTTTATTGATTTACCTAAGTCAAGGATAGAATTCTGCGTTTTTGCCTTAAGCCCATGGAAGAAAAGGGCCCTAAAAGAAACACTACACACACATGCAGTACGTAGAATAAAGTAGTGAATTCATGAGAAATGTTTCATGGATCGTGTCAGAATTAAAGTGTGATTGTGTGGTTTCTGTCCTGCAGACGTCCAGCAGCTGATCGGTCATCCAGAAGAACTTCCCCTTCGGCCGCAGAGGCGGAGCTTCACTTTGAAGCTGGAGGATCCGCAGCCTCTTCACATTAAAGATGAAGAAGAGGACACAGAGTTCCCCTACTTTAAAGAGGAGGAGGAGGAACTCTGCGTCACTCAAGGGGGAGAGTGTCTTCAAGGGCCGCAGCAAGCTGGTTTCCCCGGGTTCCCACTGACTTTTGTCTCTGTGAAGACTGAAGATGATGAAGAGAAACCACAACAAGAAAACTTCATAGCGCCGCTGTCGGATAGTGAGGCTAAAGACGGGGTTGAAGTAACTCTGAGCAGCGATACAGACTGTGAAGGTGATAAGAGGACTCACGCTGACAACAAACACTCTGAATGCTCTAAAGAGACGAGAGGTAAAAATAGTTTTAGCTGCTCGGTTTGTGCTAAAAGCTTTTCTAAAAAGTCCAATTTCAGTCGACACAGGAGAACGCACACGGGCGAGAAACCGTTTATTTGTCCCGTTTGTGGTAAAAGCTTTTCTCAAAAGAGCCATTTGTCTGAGCACACCAAAACACACACGGGGGAAAAAATATTTAATTGCTCATTTTGCGACAGAGGTTTCTCGCAAAACAGCAATCTGACCAAACACATGAGAACGCACACGGGAGAAAGACCTTTCAACTGTTCGGATTGTGGTAAAAGCTTTTCCAAAAAAAGCAATTTGACTGAACACATGAAAATACACAAAGAGGAGAAACCTTTTGATTGTTCATACTGTGGCAAAAGCTTTTCGAAGAAGGGAAATTTGACCGAACACATGAAAATACACACAGGAGAAAAAACATTCCATTGTTCAGTTTGTGATAAAAACTTTTCTCAAAAAAAGGTTTTGACTGAACACATCAGGACACACACAGGAGAGAAACCATTTATTTGTTCAGTTTGCGATAAGGGCTTTTCACAGAAAAGCACTCTGACCAAACACAGCAGAACACACACAGATAATGAAAGACTTTAAAGTGTGGGCTGCAGGGGGCAGCGGTGGTTCTGCCTGCAAACTTAGAGCCGGGCCAAGTTAGAAAAAGTGACTGAGAAAGCATTGCAGTGGTTTCCTTTTTTGCTTTTGCCTCGCTCGCCTCTGTATGCCACACAACTGTTTTTTCCTGGATGTAAATAAAACGTCTGACTTGTTCATAGTCATCCTGCCTTCTTCCTGTCCCGACAGCTTCACAATACAATTGCTGTTCGACACCCTGAACTGAAGCATCAACAAATCAGTGACACGGAAGGAAACTATATATATGTCACATATTATTGGATTGATTACGGTGTTACACAAATTATATGCAATCATTTGCAGCTATTCTATTTTCTTCAAATATTATCTTAAGCAGTCCCCAAAGCCGCCACAAGATGACAGCAGTGTGACGTCATTATTGCGTGACGTGTTCAGTCAAATTGGATTATAAGGCGCACTGCCGATGAGCGGTCTACTCTATTTTCATACAAAAGGCGCACCAGATTCTAAGGAGCATGAAATAGGTCATTCTATTATTTTTTTTTCTCAATTTAGAACCCTTCCTTGTGGTCTAAATCAGTGTTTTTCAACCACTGTGCCGCGGCACACTAGTGTGCCGTGAGATATTGTCTGGTGTGCTGTGGGAAATTATGCAACTTCACCTAATTGGTCCAAAAAATATGTTTTGCAAATCAATAAATATAATAATGTGCCGTTGTCTAGTGCAGTGGTTCTCAACCTTTTTTCAGCGATGTACCCCCTGTGAACATTTTTTTAATTCAAGTACCCCCTAATCAGAGCAAAGCATTTTTGGTTGAAAAATAGATAATTAAAATCCAGCACTATGTCATCAGTTTCTGATTCATTAAATTGTATAAAAGTGCAAAATATTGCTCTTTTGTGGTAATCTTTTTTTGAACTATCGGGAAAAAAAAGATAAAAAAATAACTAAAAACTTGTTGAAAAATAAACAAGTGATTCAATTATAAGTAAATATTTCTACACATAAAAGTAAGTAATTATCTTTAGGGATTTTAAAAGAGATCCATCTGGATTCATCAACTTCATTCTAAACATTTCTTCACAAAAAAAAAAAAATGTTTTACATCAATATTTATGGAACATGTCCACAAAAAAATCAAGCTGTCAACACTGAATACTGCATTGTTGCATTTCTTTTCACAGTTTATGTACTTACATTCATATTTTGTTGAACTATTATTCAAAAAATATATTTATAAAATATTTTTAAATTGTTGCTATTTTTTAGAATTCTTTTTTTTTTAAATCTCACGTACCTCTTGGCATACCTTCAAGTACCCCCAGGGGTACACGTACCCCCATTTGAGAACCACTGCTCTAGTGCAGTGTTTTTCAACCTGTTTTGTTACGTAAAAGGTATGCAACGCTTAAACCAAAAATGAACAAAAGGCAAGTCTCGCTAGGAAAATGCACAGAAGCATAGGGAGGGCTATGCAAAACAAAAGTAAAACTGAACTGGCTACAAAGTAAACAAAAACAGAATGCTGGACGACAGCAAAAACTTACAGCGTGTGGAGCGGAGATGGCGGCCACAAAGTACATCTGCACATGACATGACAATGTCCAACTATTTACGTATAAAATACTACACGGTCTAGCTCCATCCTATCTTGCCGATTGTATTGTACCATATGTCCCGGCAAGAAATCTGCCTTCAAAGGACTCCGGCTTATTAGTGATTCCCAAAGCCCAAAAAAAGTCTGCGGGCTATAGAGCTTTTTCATTTCGGGCTCCAGTACTCTGGAATGCCCTCCCGGTAACAGTTCGAGATGCTACCTCAGTAGAAGCATTTAAGTCTCACCTTAAAACTCATCTGTATACTTTAGCCTTTAAATAGACCTCCTTTTTAGACCAGTTGATCTGCCGCTTCTTTTCTTTTTTCTCCTATGTCCCACTCTCCCTTGTGGAGGGGGTCCGGTCCGATCCGGTGGCCATGTACTGCTTGCCTGTGTATCGGCTGGGGACATCTCTGCGCTGCTAATCCGCCTCCGCTTGTGGTGGTTTCCTTCCTGCTGGCTCCGCTGTGAACGGGACTCTCGCTGCTGTGTTGGATCCGCTTTGGACTGGACTCTCGCGACTGTGTTGGATCCATTATGGATTGAACTTTCACAGTATCATGTTAGACCCGCTCGACATCCATTGCTTTCGTCCTCTCCAAGGTTCTCATAGTCATCATTGTCACCGACGTCCCACTGGGTGTGAGTTTTCCTTGCCCTTATGTGGGCCTACCGAGGATGTCCTAGTGGTTTGTGCAGCCCTTTGAGACACTAGTGATTTAGGGCTATATAAGTAAACATTGATTGATTGTTTGAAAGAAGGATAGCGTACACACAACTTAAATAGTCTTGATTGCGAAAACAAAGCAGGTGTGGGCAATAGAACTCAAAGGAAGGCGTGACGCTGCTACAGGAAAACACCAACAAAACAGGAAGGGTCACCAAAATAACAGCGCAAGACAGGAACTGTAGCACTACACATAGGAAACAACAACAAACTCAAAATAAGTTTTCATTAATAACCTTATCTGCTGGTGGTGTGCCTCTTTATATTTTTTCATGAAAAAAAATGTGCCTTGGCTCTAAAAAAATGTTGAAAAACACTGGTCAAAACCGGATTTTTTAAAATAATGAAAGGATTTTAAGTGCGCCTTATAGTCCGAAAAATACGGTATACTTATTTTTTATAGACTTCTTCAGCTTTCGGGAGAAATGGGAAGTTTCATATAATTTATTCAGATTTGTTTTTCTTTTGATCCTAAGAGCTGGATTATAAAAATAAGTTTATATTATATATATCTCCTTATCCGTGGCTCACTAGTGCAACAACAACGCCGGAAATGTGTCCCGTGAAAAACCGTCCAACCGTAACTCTCTAATAACTAAAGTTCCTTAGGTGAATAATGCAAACTCACAACACCAGCATGTTTTAGTGCTTTCACGGCGAGTTTACTGACAGATATAAGTAAGAACTTTACACGACTTTGTATTAGAAATGGCAACAGTGGAGGATGAATGTAACATAACAAGAAACTTATCGACTGCAGAGTCGGCACGGACTACGAAGGTGGAAGCGCGCAATTTTTCCGGACTTATGCAGATCCGAAACAAACATCAGCAGTTACCAAAAGGTAAGAAAAGTTGCTTTGGCATAAAATTGCGATTCAAAACGCCAGATAATATGTCTTAGCTTATACACACACCATAATAATACTCCTATGTTGAAGCACAGTACAATCCATCAAGCGGCGCGGCTTCATAGCTTACCAAAGTCCTACTAAAACATTTTGATAGATTTTTGAGCGCCGTGTGTAATGTTATATATTTTCAATTGAACATATAAAATGTTGGTGTTGTTTACTTGAGTCATATTGCAGTCTACACGTATCTCTTATGTGTGACTGTCATCATATTGCAGTCCACACATATCTCGTATGTATGACTGCCATCTACTAGTCACACTTATCATTTCACCATGTACCAAATAAAATAGCTTCGAGGTCGGTAAGCACAACCAAAATAATTCCATGCATTAGAAGCACCGGGTCAGTATTAAGAAAATGAAAGGATTTTACATGCACCTTGTAGTCCGAAAAATACGGTACTTAGTTTTTATAGACTTCTTCAGCTTTTGGGAGAAATGGGAAGTTTCATATAACTTATTCAGATTTGTTTTTCTATTGATCTTTGGAGCGGGATCATAAAAAGGAGTTGATATTTTAGCTCAGGAAGGTCCCGAATTCTATAGTCAGGGTTCTGAAAAGATAATATTTCTATTATTATTTTGAGGCATGACTCTCGTTCTTTTAAGAAATGATTTTCATCTGTTGGCAAGTTATGTTAGCTGTGAAGTTTTAAAGTAACCTTCTTTCATGTATGAAATATTTCCCGATAAAAGAAGAACATTATTGATCGGCAAAGGACCGTTGTTGTCTATTTGCAAAATATGATATTTACTAAAGTAAATGGGGACAAATATTTACATTTTTCTCACAGCTAAACTCTTATCTCCCCCGGTAAGAAATTATTTAAATGTTATAAGTAGACATCACTCAAAGAATCGTTACATTTTTGCCTAAAAAAAAATAAAAGGAAGCGTAGGGATTGGAACTCACTGACTTTGGCGCATGCGCAAACGGGTGGAGTACGTTTTTTTCTCAACTTTATATAAACAATTTGAGGCACACATTTTAATAATCCAAAAGTAAAAATAAACGGGGCTTCTATATATTATTTAAAAAAATACCTAAATTTTATAGATTTATATTTTACATGATTTTAAAAAAAAACCTGCAGAAAGCGGAAGAGGGTGACTTTGGTGCATGCGCAAACGGGTGGTGTAAGTTGGTTTTCTAAACTTTATTTAAATAATCCGATACACACATTTTAATAACCCGAACATAAAACTAAACCTGTCTTATATATATTATAAAAAAAATACGTAGGTTTATATTTTTATTTTTTCATGAAAAAAAAAAATGCAGGAAAACGGAAGTGGGAGACTTTTCGCGCACGCGCAAAAACATCGAGCAGCTCAAAGACTTGGGAGTCGACTGTGGCTTCATTTTGTGTTCTAACAGCACATTTAGTGACTCTTACATCACATATTCGTCTTTTCTGAAACCCACAGAACGTAAGTTTGGGTTTGGAGCGATGGAGTGTTACCTGAAGTGAAGATTGAAGACGTGCTAGAAGATGGACGACTACTGCTATGCTAAAATGGCGACGTCATGTCAAAGAGAAAGTGAAAGAGAATCAGCGCCACCAACTTACAGCAAATCCCCAACGGAGGAAACTTCAGATAATGGGGAGTGAGTTGAAATTCCCTACTTTGAAAGCTACCATACGCCCTGAAAATCACGTTGATGAGCAATTAGCCGACTCTGTTGAAGAATGTCAACAAGGACTGGACCACATGTCTGCCTCAAAGTGCAGAGGATTGGAGGTAATAAAGAACAAGAATCATTTCATTACTGTCAACTTTTCATTGGGAAGTTCTACACAAGTGTCGCAGCTCATTAAGTCAAAGAAAGTTACCAAAGCAAGACGTAATAATCTTCATTTGACTTTATCTGTTTGTTTGTATTCTAAAATGTTATTTAGATGATTAAAAGTTCAGGACTTAATAGGTAAGACTTTAAAAAAACACTCTTCTTAAATTGTATTTTTCATAAAGAAATTATTTCTTAAGACGTGGGGACTTCTTTTTAATCAAAACCAGAAGTAATTTATTAATCCCCGAGGGGAAATTGGGATTTTCATCACAATCCTATTCAAGATCAGACAAACATTACAGGGGGACAGAAAAGTAGTCTGCCAATTTCCGGTGCCTCTTGTAACGAAAAAAAGTGAGAAACAGGTAAACGTTGGAAAGGCCGGACTCCAGGGAGTGGGTCCAGACTGAGGCTAAGGAAAAAAAACTCATAGCAATAGTACACATAAACATGTATATAGAATCAACAAAACTTGCAACAGAGGGTAGGGAGTGGGAACTACGGAGGACGGCTACAGCTGTATTGCTAAGGGGAATCAAGCAATGGTTAAAGGGGAACATTAACACAATTTCAAAAGGGTTAAAAACAATAAAAATCAGTTCCCAGTGGCTTGTTATATTTTTTGAAGTTTTTTTCAAAATGTTACCCGTCCCCGAATATCCCTTAAAAAAAGCTTTAAAATGCTTGATTTTTGCTATTTGCGATTCCACTATCCATTTCCCTGTGACGTCACACAGTGCTGCCAATGTAAACAAACAATGGGAATACCACAGCAAGATATAGCGACATTAGCTCGGATTCCGACTCGGATTTCAGCGACTTAAGCGATTCAACAGATTACGCATGTATTGAAACAGATGGTTGGAGTATGAAAATATTGAAGAAGAAACTGAAGCTATTGAGCAAATAGCTATTGACGCTATTCATAGCCATAGCATGGCCGAATAGCTGCGTTAGCATCGCCGGTAAAATGTGCGGACCAAACGATCAGGACTTTCGCATCTTGTGACACTGGAGCAACTTAAATCCGTCGATTGGTAAGTGTTTGTTTCGCATTAAATGTGGGTGGAAGGAAACGTAATATAGTTACAAATGCATCTGCAAGTTATCCATACATCTCTGTGCCATGTCTGCTTTAGCACCGCCGGTAAATAGCATGTTAGCGTCGATTAGCGTAGCATGTTAGCATCGATTAGCTGGCAGTCAACATCAACAAAACTCACCTTTGTGATTTCATTGACTTTAACGTTGCAAATGCATCTGCAGGTTATCCATACATCTCTGTGCCATGTCTGCCTTAGCATCGCCGGTAAATAGCATGTTAGCGTCGATTAGCGTAGCATGTTAGCATCGATTAGCTGGCAGTCACGCCGCGACCAAATATGTCTGATTAGCACATAAGTCAACATCAACAAAACTCTCCTTTGTTATTTTGTTGACTTTATCGTTGCAAATGCATCTGCAGGTTATCCATACATCTCTGTGCCATGTCTGTCTTAGCATCGCCGGTCAAATGTGGAGACACTCTGGTACATTCAATGGGGGTCTGGCGGCAGACACTTTGGCATCTTGGGGCCAGTGGTGCAACTTGAATCCCTCCCTGTTAGTGTTGTTACACCCTCCGACAACACACCGACGAGGCATGATGTCTCCAAGGTTCCAAAAAATAGTCAAAAAAACGGAAAATAAAAGAGCTGAGACCCGGTGTTTGTAATGTGTTGAAAATGAAAATGGTGGGTGTGTTACCTCGGCGACGTCACATTCTGACGTCATCGCAAAAAAAGCGATAAACCGAAAGGCATTTAATTCGCCCAAATACACCCATTTAGAGTTCGGAAATTGGTTAAAAAGATAGATGGTCTTTTTTTCTGCACCATCAAGGTATATATTGACACTTACATAGGTCTGCTGATAATGTTCCCCTTTAAGGCGTGGGGGGGAGGGTGCAGTGTAGTTGTAGGCAGTGCAAGCAAAGTCCAACTCCCGGGTGTTGTTGAGGAGGGAACTCATAATGCTAAGACTAATTTTATTGACAGTTATAATTGTTTTACAAAAACAGAGAGAAATACAACAAAAAAAAAGTCTTAGATTGTTAGGATACTGATATTTTTGGGCTTGGACTCGCAGTCCATTTTCTCTCTTTGTAGCTTGTATCTTTGATGTAAGCTAACTCGCGACATGGATCTTAAAAGTAGCTATAAGCTACAGGAAAAGCTACTTGTTAAAAAAAAGTAGCTAAGCTCCCGTCAAGTTACTGGAAAATGTAGTTAAGCTGCGTAGCTTAGCAACATGTAGCTTGTAATTGGCCGCTGAAACACTACACACACACATGCAGTGCATAGGAGAAAGTGTGTAGCGATTTCAAGTAGAAACATCTCATGGATCATGTCTGAACTAAAGTGTGTCTATGTTGTTGGTGTCCTGCAGATGTCCAGCAGCTGTTGGGTCATCCAGAAGAAATTCCCCTTCAACTGCTGGGTGATGGCTCCATTTCAAAGCAAGAGGATCCCCACCCCACACATATTAAAAAGGAGGAGGAGGAGGATTCACAACCCCCCTACATTAAAGAGGAAGAGGAGGAGAGAGGGTGTCTTCTAAGACCACAGGAAGCGGATCTCAACAAGTTTCCACTGACTGTTGTCTTAGTGAAGACTGAAGATGATGAAGAGAAACCACAACCAGGCAACTTCTTAGCTCCACTATCAGATAGTGAGTCTGAAGACGGCGTTGAAGTAACATTAAGCAGCGATACAGACTGTGAAGGTGACACGAGGACTCCCAAAGACAAGAAACAATCGAAATGCTCTAAAAAGATAAGAGTCCAAAAAAGTTTCAGCTGCTCAGTTTGTCCTAAAATCTTTTCTAACAAGGGCAATTTTACTCAACACATGAAAACACACACTGGAGAAAAAACATTTGATTGTTCAGTTTGTGGTAAAACATTTTGCCATCAGAAAGTTTTGACTGAACACATAAGAATACACACGGGAGAAAAACCCTTTAAATGTCCGGTTTGCGATAAACCCTTTTCCCGAAAAAGAGTTTTGAGCCAACACATGAGAACGCACACAGGGGAGAAACCGTTTAATTGCTCAGTTTGCGACAAAAACTTTGCTCAAAAAAGAGCTCTGATCCAACACATGAGAACCCACACCGGAGAGAAACCGTTTAAGTGTTCAGTTTGCGATAAAAGCTTTTCACAGAAAAGCACTTTGAGCAAACACAGCAGAACACACTCAGGATATATGAACACATAATTAGAGGCAGGCAGAGTTACAACAACTGTCTTTTTTTCGCTCCCGTCTTAATGCCAGACTACTGTTTTTGCAGATGCAAATAAAAGTCTGACTTCTTCTCAGTCATCCTGCCTTCTTCCTGTCCAGACAACTTCACAATATAAAAATTGCTGCCGACACCCTGAACTGGAGCATCAACAATCGGTGGAAAGACAGCCGGAAGCTGTACATACGTCACGTGTAACTGGCTTGTTTATCTTGTCGCATGCATTCTTTCGTTTTGCGACTCTTCTATTTTCTTCAACTCTTATCTTAATCAGTCTGCAGTTCTGCCACAAGAGGGCAGCAGTGTTACAGCTTGAAGAGTTGTCAGTGTTCAGTCAGACACTTCATTTTAGAGGGACGTCTTTAGCTTTTGGAGGACATCTGATGTTTCAGATGACTTTGTTTTCTTTTGATCTAAAGATAATAATTATGAAATGAGTTTAGATTTAACCTCTAAGGGGAGAAAAAAAGTACAAAACTAGTCAATAATGAACTGTTGTCAGGTTTAAGCACCAAACTATTAAACAGAACAAGAAGCAAGGATTCAGGCAGAGACAGAGTTCAATTTTGCTCAATTTTCCAGCATCAAAAGTCTATTAGGACCGAGAAAGAGACAATTTCCCCATTAATTTGAGCGAGGATGAAAGATTTGTAGATGAGGATATTGATAGTGAAGGACTATAAGAAATCCCACCTCCAAAGACATGCACCTGGGGATAAGCCCCTCCCACTTCCAAAGACATGCACCTGGGGATAGCCCCCTCCCACCTCCAAAGACATGCACCTGGGGATAGGCCCCTCCCACCTCCAAAGACATGCACCTGGAGATAGCCCCCTCCCACCTCCAAAGACATGCACCTGGGGATAGCCCCCTCCCACCTCCAAAGACATGCACCTGGGGATAGGCCCCTGCCACCTCCAAAGAAATGCACCTGGGGATAGGCCCCTCCCACCTCCAAAGACATGCACCTGGGGATAGCCCCCTCCCACCTCCAAGGACATGCACCGGGGCATAGCCCCCTCCCACCTCCAAAGACATGCACCTGGGGATAGGCCCCTCCCACCTCCAAAGACATGCACCTGGGGATAAGCCCCTCCCACCTCCAAAGACATGCACCTGGGGATAGGCCCCTCTCACCTCCAAAGACATGCACCTGGGGATAGGCCCCTCCCACCTCCAAAGACATGCACCTGGGGATAGGCCCCTCCCACCTCCAAAGACATGCACCTGGGGATAGGCCCCTCCCACCTCCAAAGACATGCACCTGGGGATAGGTTGATTGGCAACACTAAAATGGTCCCTAGTGTGTGAATGTGAGTGTGAATGTTGTCTATCTGTGTTGGCCCTGCGATGAGGTGGCGACTTGTCCAGGGTGTACCCCGCCTTCCGCCCGATTGTAGCTGAGATAGGCGCCAGCGCCCCCAGCGACCTCCAAAGGGAATAAGCGGTAGAAAATGGATGGATGGATATAAGAAAAACTAATAAAAAAAATAAAGTAAAAAAAAAAAAAGGCGATTGCATTGGGAGCGATTCAGATGTTTTTAGACACATTTACTAGGATAATTCTGGGAAATCCCTTATCTTTCTATTTGTGTTGCTAGTGTTGTAGTGAGTTAAATAGTACCTGATAGTCGGAAGGGGTGTGTCCACGGGTGTGTTGACGCCCGTGTCTGAGGGAAGTCACGGCAGCTGCATGGACGGCGCAAGCTCGGCCGATCTCCGGTAAGAGGCGACTTTTTACCACAATTTTCTCACCGAAACCTGCCGGTTCGCTTGACTGCTCTGATCCATAGTAAAGCTTCACCTCCGGGAATTTTAAACAAGGAAACACCTTGTGTTTGTGTGGCTAAAGGCTAAAGCTTTCTTCTTTGACTTCTCCATTATTAATTGAACAAATTGCAAAAGATTCAGCAACACAGATGTCCAGAATACTGTGTAATTATGCGATGAAAAGAGACGCCTTTTAGCCGAAAGTGGTGCTGCGCTAATATGTCGCCTCCAACCAAAAACGTCACAAACAAGCGTCATCATTCCGCGACGTTTTCAACAGGAAACTCCGCGGGAAATTAAAAATTGTAATTTAGTAAACTAAAGCGGCCGTTTTGGCATGTGTTGCAATGTTAATATTTCATCATTGATATATAAACTATCAGACTGCGTGGTCGCTAGTAGTGGCTTTCAGTAGGCCTTTAAGTCGGTAGTATTTATATAGTATGTGTTGGATCCGCTTTGGACTGGACTCTCGCGACTGTGTTGGATCCATTATGTTAGACCCGCTCGACATCCATTGCTTTCCTCCTCTCCAAGGTTCTCATAGTCATCATTGTCACCGACGTCCCACTGGGTGTGAGTTTTCCTTGCCCTTATGTGGGCCTACCGAGGATGTAGTAGTGGTTTGTGCAGCCCTTTGAGACACTAGTGATTTAGGGCTATATAAGTAGTGAAGTGAAGTGAATGATATTTATATAGCGCATTTTCTCTAGTGACTCAAAGCGCTTTACATAGTGAAACCCAATATGTAAGTTACATTTAAAGCAGTGGTGGCACTGGGAGCAGGTGGGTAAAGTGTCTTGCCCAAGGACACAACAGCAGTGACTAGGTTGGCGGAAGCGGGAATCGAACCTGCAACCCTCAAGTTGCTGGCACAGCCGCTCTACCAACCGAGCTATACCGCCCCGTAAACATTGATTGATTGATAGTATTTGGGAGATGGACCATTAAAAACATCTGATAGTTAATTGACTTTTTTCCAAGCAATGTGGGGAAACATCCTGAATGAATTTGGATAGAAGTAAAATTCGTATTGTTCTTTGATTTAATTTGGGATGAGATGTGAATTATATTTATATAGCGCTTTTCTCTCTAGTGACTCAAAGCGTTTTTCCATAGTGAAAGCCAATATCTAAGTTACATTTAAAGCAGTGTGGGCGGCACTGGGAGTGTCTTGCCCAAGGACACAACGGCAGGGACTAGGGTGGAAGCGGGCATCGAACCTGGAACCCTCAAGTTGCCAACCGAGCGATACCGCCCCCATGTCTGCAATGCCAAGTTGACATAATAAGAAAACAATAATATAAATATAAGGGGAAGTGTTTCATCAGAACACAACACGGATTTAAGGGGGGAAAATTATTTTAATGAAAAAAACGGAAGTGGCTTACTTTTCACGCATGCGCAAAGAGACCCGCCAGCTGGAAGTCAAGATGGCGGACTAAGCGGGGGTGCTTTTCCGGAGAAGTTTGATATTGACCTTCTAACAGCAAACACAGCAACACACACCTCATACATTCCTCTTTTCTCAATCCCACCGAACCCCAGTTGACGTTTGGAGCGACGGAGACTTTTGTGCGGTGAAGACGTGAGAGCACATGGACGACTACTGCTATGCTAAGATGGCGACGTCATGGCAAAGAGAAAGTGAAAGACAATCAGCAACTTCCAGCAAATCACACACGGAGATGAAGATGAAAACTGAAGATGAAGGTGAGGGAGCTTTAGCTCATTTTGACGTTTAATGTAAGCCCTGAGAAGGGCGACTTTTCAACAATGTAAACAAAGGACCGCCATGATTGTTAGCTTGAAGAAGGCAGTGGAGTTCACATCAGAGGAGATGAAAGAATGCAAAAGTCAAATGAAGAAAGTGGAAAAGTAAAACCAGCGCTTGTGTAAAGAAAATAATGATGTGAAAGAAGATATTTGGGGGAAGATTAAGAGCCAAATGGCGTGTTAAAGGCCTACTGAAAGCCACTACTAGCGACCACGCAGTCTGATAGTTTATATATCAATGATGAAATATTAACATTGCAACACATGCCAACATGGCCGCTTTAGTTTACTAAATTACAATTTTAAATTTCGCGCAAAGTATCCTGTTGAAAACCTCAGTATGATGACGCGTGCGTGTGACATCTCGTATTGTAGCGAACATTTTTTTCCAGCCCCCAGCTATAAGTCGTCTGCTTTAATCGCATAATTACACAGTATTCATGACATCTGTGTTGCTGAATCTTTTGCAATTTGTTCAATTAATAATGGAGACGTCAAAGAAGAACGATGTAGGTGGGAAGCGGTGTATTGCGGCTGCCTTTCGCAACACAAACACAGCCGTTGTTTCCTTGTTTACATTCCCGAAGGTGAAGCTTTACTATGGAACAGAGCGGTCAAGCGAACATGATTCCCGACCACATGTCAACCGGCAGGTTTCGGTGAGAAAATGGTGGTAATAAGTCGGCTCTTACCGTAGACATGAGCGGAGCTTGCGTCCTTCCTCGTGCACCTGTCAAAGAGGCAGCTGCGACTTTCAGGCACGACAGTATAATCTCACTAAAACACTACTAACACAAAAGGCAGATAAGGGATTTTCCAGAATTATCCTAGTAAATGTGTATAATAACATCTGAATCGCTCCCACTGCCCTGTCTTTTTTTTTTCTTCTAATCCTTCTCTCTCACTATCCTCATCCACGAATCTTTCATCGTCGCTCATAATAATGGGGAAATCTTCGCTTCAGTAATGCGGACATTGTACCGATCCGTTGTGGTGAAGAAGGAGCTGAGCCGGAAGGCAAAGCTCTCAATTTACCGGTCGATCTACGTTCCCATCCTCACCTATGGTCATGAGCTTTGGGTCATGACCGAAAGGATAAGATCACGGGTACAAGCGGCCCAAATGAGTTTGGGTCTCTCCCTTAGAGATAGGGTGAGAAGCTCTGCCATCCGGGAGGAACTCAACGTAAAGCCGCTGCTCCTCCACATCGAGAGGAGCCAGATGAGGTGGTTCGGGCATCTGGTCAGGATGCCACCCGAACGCCTCCCTAGGGATGTGTTTAGGGCACGTCCAACCGGTAGGAGGCCACGGGGAAGACCCAGGACACGTTGGGAAGACTATGTCTCCCGGCTGGCCTGGGAACGCCTCGGGATCCCCCGGGAAGAGCTAGACAAAGTGGCTGGGGAGAGGGAAGTCTGGGCTTCCCTGCTTAGGCTGCTGCCCCCGCGACCCGACCTCGGATAAGCGGAAGATGATGGATGGATGGATCTTCGCTTTCTCGGTCCGAATCGCTCTCGCTGCTGGTGGCCATGATTGTAAACAATGTTCAGATGTGAGGAGCTCCACAACCCGTGACGTCACGCGCACATCGTCTGCTACTTCCGGTACAGGCAAGGCTTTTTTATTGGCGACCAAAAGTTGCGAACTTTATTGTGGATGTTCTCTACTAAATCCTTTCAGCAAAAATATGGCGATATCGCGAAATGATGAAGTATGACACATAGAATGGACCTGCTATCCCCGTTGAAATAAGAACATCTCATTTCAGTAGGACTTTAATATATCTGCTTATAAATTAAAGTACCATTGATAGTCACACTCACACACACACACACACACACACACACTAAGTGTGGCGAAATTTGTGAGGTGAGGGGGAGCAATGAGCAGCAGCGGTGGCCGCGCCCGGGAATAATTTTTGGTTATTTAACCCCCAATTCCAACCCATGATTCTGAGTGCCAAGCAGGGAGGTTGTTTGATTGATTGATTGATTGATTGATTGATTGATATTAGTAGATTGCACAGTTCAGTACATATTCCGTAAAATTGACCACTAAATGGTAACACCCCAATAAGTTTTTTAACTTGTTTTAAGTCGGGGTCCACGTTAATCAATTCATGGTACAAATATATACTATCAACATAATACAGTCATCACACAAGTTAATCATCATAGTATGTACATTGAATTATTTACATTATTTACAATCCGGGGATTGTTGGTGACTGAAGTGATCTGCAGGTTATCCATACATCTCTGTGCCATGTCTGCTTTAGCACCGCCGGTAAATAGCATGTTAGCATCAATTAGCATAGCATATTAGCATCGATTAGCTGGCAGTCAACATCAACAAAACTCACCTTTGTGATTTCTGTGACTTTATTGTTACAAATGCATCTGCAGGTTATCCATACATCTCTGTGCCATGTCTGTCTTAGCATCGCCGGTCAAATGTGGAGACACTCTGGCACATTCAATGGGGGTCTGGCGGCAGACACTTTGGCATCTTGGGGCCAGTGGTGCAACTTGAATCCCTCCCTGTTAGTGTTGTTACACCCTCCGACAACACACCGTCGAGGCATGATGTCTCCAAGGTTCCAAAAAATAGTAAAAAAAAACGGAAAATAACAGAGCTGAGACCCGGTGTTTGTAATGTGTTGAAAATGAAAATGGCGGCTGTATTACCTCGGCGACGTCACATTCTGACGTCATCGCCTCCGGCGCGATAAACAGAAAGGCGTTTAATTCGCCAAAATTCACCCATTTAGAGTTCGGAAATCGGTTCAAAAAATAGATGGTCTTTTTTCTGCACCATCAAGGTATATATTGACACTTACATAGGTCTGCTGATAATGTTCCCCTTTAAAGTAATTATATAAAATAGAGGGGGATTCAAAAAGTTTATACTTCTTCCCATTTCCCTTTAAAAATACGTTTGATATATTAATAAAAAAAAAAATTTCTTTTTTGTAAAATAATAACATTGCCATTGAGCACAGAATTGTTCACTGGAGATATGTTTGTCTATAATGTACCTCATGTATGAGATGGAGTTGACTATGATGTACTCAATGAACATCAACAGTTTGTATTTTGGACTTAGTCTGGCAGTTTGAGGTGCCGGTTCTCCATAGAGGTGGGGTTTTCAATCAATCAATCAATCAATCAATGTTTATTTATATAGCCCCAAATCACAAATGTCTCAAAGGACTGCACAAATCATTACGACTACAACATCCTCGGAAGAACCCACAAAAGGGCAAGGAAAACTCACACCCAGTGGGCAGGGAGAATTCACATCCAGTGGGACGCCAGTGACAATGCTGACTATGAGAAACCTTGGAGAGGACCTCAGATGTGGGACACCCCCCCCCCTCTAGGGGACCGAAAGCAATGGATGTCGAGCGGGTCTAACATGATACTGTGAAAGTTCAATCCATAGTGGCTCCAAGACAGCAGCGAGAGTCCCGTCCACAGGAAACCATCTCAAGCGGATCAGCAGCGTAGAGATGTCCCCAACCGTAAACACGACGTCCCCACAATGACAGCTTCTCACTCACATTACGGCTGACTTTCCGCATTCTGTTTTTAGCAAACTTCAATGGATTCAGCCTGCAGTTCCAAGGATGCATAAATCATACAACTCTAAATAACTCCAAGTTATGGCTGACATTTATTTTTCTCCAAGTCGGGTCTTCCCGTTTACATCTATGGGGAGGCGAGCCATCGACTCATTTTCGTGGTTCTGCCACATTGGATCGCGTTAATACACTACAGGCCAAAAGTTTGGAGACACCTTCTCCTCATTCTGTGCCTTTTCTTGCACGACTATTTACATTGTAGATTGTCACTGAAGGCATCAAAACTATGAATGAACACAAAAAACAAAAAAAGGTGAAATAACTGAAAACATATATTCTGGATTCTTCAAAATAGCCACCCTTTGCTCTGATTACTGCTTGGCACACTTTTGGCATTCTCGTAGTGAAAATGGTTTTCCAACAGTCTTGAAGTAGTTCCCAGAGGTCTCAAATGCCAAGAGTGTGCAAAGCGAAAATATGTCTCAAATCCCTTTACTGGCTTCCTGTTCCACTCAGGATTTAATACAATGATAAAAAAAAAAGGCTGTCCAGAGTCCAGACCCAGGATGGACCGCTCGTCCAGAGTCGGGACCCAGGATGGACTGCTCGCCTGTGTATCGGCTGGGGACATCCCTGCGCTTGGGATGGTTTCCTGCTGGCTCCGCTGTGGACGGGATTCTCGCTGCTGTGTTGGATCCATTATGGATTGAACTTTCACAGTATCATGTTAGACCCGCTCGACATCCATTGCTTTCGTCCTCTCCAAGGTTCTCATAGTCATCATTGTCACCAACGTCTCTCTGGGTGTGAGTTTTCCTTGCCCTTATGTGGGCCTACCGAGGATGTCGTGGTGGTCTGTGCAGCCCTTTGAGACACTAGTGATTTAGGGCTATATAAGTAAACTTTGATTGATTGATTGAAAGTCTCCCTACTCACCCACCAGTGCCTCCATGGTCATGCCCTCCTCTACCTCAAAGAGCCACCCACCCCCAAATCCCACGACACTTCCGCTCCGGACAGGCTAACCTCCTCCAACCTCCGAGGACAAAGCTACGAACAATGGGAGACCGGGCTTTCTGCTCCGCCGGCCGCTCCAAGTCTGTGCCGCTCCCTGACCACCTGAAGACACCACAGACTGTGAATGATTAAAAAAAAAAGGCTTAAAAGCCCTTTTTTTTAGATTTATGTGTACTAGTTCTGGCGATTAGACTTAGACAAAGTTTAATGATCCACAAGGGAAATTGTTCATCATAAGGACATCATAGGCTGTTCTAGTTTTTATTTTCATTTATTTTATTACCTTTTTATTTTTTTGATACACTGTAGCAGTTCGAGGTTGTTTGCTCAATGTGCAGTGCTTTTTACAAATAAAATCCATCCATCCATCCATTTCCTACCGCTTATTCCCTTTGAGGTCGCGGGGCTACAATCAGGCGGAAGGCAGGGTATACATCTTGGACAAGTCGCCACCTTATAGCAGGGCCAACACAGATAGACTGACAACATTCACACTCACATTCACACACTAGGGAAAATTTTAGTGTTGCCAATCAACCTATCCCCAGGTGCATGTCTTTGGAAATGGGAGGGGCCTATCCCCAGGTGCATGTCTTTGGAAATGGGAGGAAGCCAGAGTACCCGTAGGAAACCCACGCCTTCACGAGGAGAACATGCAAACTCCACACAGATAGATCCCGAGCCGGGGATTGAACCCAGGACTATTCAGGACCTTTTATTGTGAAGCAGATGCACTAACCCCTCTGCCACCGTGAAGCCCCAAATAAAATCTATAATCATTATTATTATTATAAAGCAGTAATCAGAGCCAAAGTTGGCTATTTTGAAGAAACTAGAATATAAAACATGTTTTCAGGTAGTTCACCTTTTTTTGCTAAGTACATAACTCCACATGTGTTCATTCATAGTTTTGAAGTGACAATCCACAATGTAAATAGTCATGAAAATAAAGAAAAAAGCATTGAATGAGGAGAAGGTGTGTCCAAACTTTTGGTTTGGAGTGTACGCTCACAGCTGTTCACCGTAATCAACTTGAAATTGATCCGGATTGTTGATCACAATCATTGAATAGATAATCCTTAGTAGCGAGTTCAAGGAGAAACATTTCAAGGATCGTGTCTGAGTTTAAGTGTTTTTGTGTTGGTTGTGTGCCACAGACGCCCTGCAGCTGACTGGTCTTCCAGAAGATGTTCCCGTTCAGCTGCAAGTGGGGAGCTCCACTTTGAAGCAGGAGGATCCGCAGCCCCCCCACATTAAAGAGGAAGAAGAGGAACTCTGGATCACTCAGGAGGGAGAGTGTCTTCTAGGACGAGAGGAAGCTGATCTCAGCAAGTTGCCACTGACTGTTGTCTCTGTGAAGACTGAAGATGATGAAGAGAAACCACAAGTAGACAACCTCTTAGCTCCACCTTCAGATAGTGAGGCTGAAGACGAGGTGGAAGTAACTTTGAGCGGCGATACAGACTGCGAAGGTGATATGAGGACTCACACGGACAACAAACAGCCTGAATACTCTAAAAAGACAGAAGGTACAAAACGTTTTCTCTGCTCAATTTGCGCTAAAAGCTTTTCTAAAAACAGCAATTTCTCCGTACACATGAAAACACACACTGGAGAAAAAAGATTTCTTTGCACAGTTTGTGGTAAAAAGTTTTTCTATAAGAGAGTTTTGACTGACCACATACGGACTCACACTGGAGAAAAACCCTTTAGATGTCCATTTTGCGATAAAAGTTTTTCTCAAAAGAGCAATTTGACCCAACATATCAGAACACACACGGGAGAAAACACATTTAATTGTCGCGCGTGTGCTAAAAGCTTCTCGCAAAAGGGCAATTTGACCGAACACATGAAAATACACAGCGGGGAAAAAACATACAATTGTTCCGTTTGTGATAAAAACTTTTCTCAAAAGAGAGTTATGATCCAACACATGAGAACACACTCAAGAGAGAAACCATTCAATTGCTCGGTGTGCGACAAAAACTTTGCCCAAAAAAGAGTTTTGAGCCAACACATGAGAACGCACACGGGGGAGAAACCATTTAACTGCTCAGTTTGCCACAAAAACTTTGCCCAAAAAAGAGCTGTGATCCAACACATGAGAACGCACACGGGAGAAAAACCATTCAAGTGTTCTGTTTGTGACAAAAGCTTTTCACAGAAAAGCACCTTGAGCAAACACAGCAGAACACACACGGGATAAATAAACATTTTGTCTCGCTCCCGTCTGCATGCCACACATCTGTTTTTGTGGATGCAAATAGACGTCTGACTTGTCACACAACTTCTCAATAAAAATTGCTGCCGACACCTTGAACTGGAGCATCGACAATCGGTGAAAAGACAGCCAATGACGCGGCAGGAAACTGTATCTAAGCCACATATTATTGGATTGTTCGTGTTGTGGGGACTTCTATAGCTTTGGGAGGAGATCGGACGTTTCGGATAACTTGGTTGGATTTGTTTTCTTTTGAGCTAAAGAGAATAATCATGAAGTGAGTTTAGAATTTGCCTTTAAGGGGTAAAAAAGTACTACACAAATAAAATAATTCCCAAATTTTACAAGTTTCTAAGAAACGTTAAAACTACGGAAAGTGAGGGTTCTGAACATATATTTGTACTGAAAATATTTTAAGGCTGCATGGTCGAGCGGCCAAAAAGTTAAATTCCTGCTCTCATCACTTCAAATTAAAATTTATTCCAGAATTTCTGAGGCTCGTCTCTGTGCTGTTTGGTGTAAAGCAAGCGGGATACTTTGTGACATTTGCGCAGAAATTGCTTTTTTCTGGTGACTCGACCATGCAGCCCATTTTTTCTTCAAGTGCATCTTGAAACAGCCACACCACAATTTTTCCGAGTCCTGTATTTCAACTGAAGTCACGTGTGGATTTTTCTTTGCAACTCGAACAATTTTCCTGGCAGTTGTGGCTGAAATCTTTGCTGGTCTACCTGAACCCCCTTATTTTCCACTTCCTAATCAGCGTTTGAACACCGCTGATTGGCATTCTCAATTCCTTGGATATCTTTTTAAACCCCTTCCCTGTTTTATGCGTTCAGTTACCTTTTCTTGCGGATCCTTTGAAAAATTGTTTTGCTTTCCCATGACTCAGAATCCAGAAACATCTGTGCAGCACTGGATGAAAGACACAATGGTCTGTCAGAAGCCCAGAAACTCACTGACCTTTTGTACACACACACACACACACACACTAATTACAAACAAACAGGTCACAGGTGAGGATTGGAACCTTGATTAGCCATTCCAAACTTGTTTGTGTCAACTTTAGTGCATGTTATCAGATCAAAGTCACTTTTGTTCAATTCCATTTGGGTACTTTCTTTTGTCATTTTGATTTAAAAAGAGTAAAGAGTTGTTTGCCAATAAATAGCTTCACACAACAACTAAGCATGAGTGGAAGAACGTTTTTTTTTTTGTGTTATCATTCATATTCTCTGAAGAATGGCCAAGAAATCATAATAACTACGGACAATCCGAACTTAAAACTAACATAAACCACTAATCAAGATATTGAAATAGAACTAAGAAAAGAGGAAACGTGAGAGGGAAAACACTTAATGAAAATAAAAGTTAATTAATGCATCATACTATACTTATTCATTTTATTTGATATTAATCATTTTAAATGTCTGTTAGAATGTACAAGGTTTTCTTTTTCTTTGTCATTGTGAGTCATATCCATTTTTGGAATTTCAGAATAAAACAAAAATGTTGTTTCGCATGACTGCTCTGGATTTGTGAATATAGAATTTTTACAAGTCGATGTTAAATTTTACAGCATTCCTTCGAGTCTTTATCAAACCTGTATTTTAATATAATATATATAATAGTGTTTAATAGTGTATAATATTATAATAGTGAATCTCAGAGGCCATTAAAAAAAGTTTGCGGGCTATAGAGTGTTTTCTTTTTGGAATGCCGTCCCAGTAACAGTTCGAGATGCTACCTCAGTAGAAGCATTTAAGTCCCATCTTAAAACTCATTTGTATACTCTGGCCTTTAAATAGAACCCCTTTTTAGACCAGTTGATCTGCCGTTTCTTTTCTGTTCTCCTCTGCCCACTCTCTCCTGTGGAAGGAGGGGTCACAGGTCCGGTGGCCATGGATGAAGTGCTGACTGTCCAGAGTCGGGACCTGGGGTGGACCGCTCGTCTGTGCATTGGTTGGGGACATCTCTGCGCTGTTGACCCGTCTCCGCTTGGGATGGTCTCCTCTGCTGGCTCCACTATGGACTGGACTCTTGCACTATTATGTTAAATCCATGATGGACTGGACTCTCACACTATTATGTTAGATCCACTATGGACTGGACTCTCACTATTATATTAGATCTACTATGGACTGGACTCTCACATTATTATGTTAGATCCACTATGGACCGGACTCTCACACTGTTAGATCCATTATGGACTAACTCTCACTATTATGTTAGATCCACTATGGAGTGGACTCTCACTATTATGTTAGATCCACTATGGACTGGACTCTTGCACTATTATGTTAGATCCACTATGGACTGGACTCTCACTATTATGTTAGATCCACTATGGACTGGACTCTCACACTATTATGTTAGATCCACTATGGACTGGACTCTCACATTATTATGTTAGATCCACTATGGACCGGACTCTCAAACTGTTAGATCCATTATGGACTAACTCTCACTATTATGTTAGATCCACTATGGACTGGACTCTCACACTATTATGTTAGATCCACTATGGACTGGACTCTCACTATTATGTTAGATCCACTATGGACTGGGCTCTCACTATTATGTTGGATCCACTATGGACTGGACTCTCACACTATTATGTTAGTTCCACTATGGACTGGACTCTCACTATTATGTTAGATCCACTATGGACTGGACTCTCACTATTATGTTAGATCCACAATGGACTGGACTTTCATACTATTATGTTAGATCCACTATGGACTGGACTCTCACTATTATGTTAGATCCACTATGGACTAGACTCTCACACTATTATGTTAGATCCACTATGGACTGGACTTTCATACTATTATGTTAGATCCACTATGGACTGGACTCTCACTATTATGTTAGATCCACTATGGACTAGACTCTCACACTATTTAATCAATCAATCAATCAATCAATGTTTACTTATATAGCCCTAAATCACTAGTGTCTCAAAGGGCTGCACAAACCATAGATCCACTATGGACTGGACTCTCACACTATTATGTTAGATCCACTATGGACTGGACTTTCACACTATTATGTTAGATCCACTATAGACTGGACTCTCACTATCATGTTGGATCCAATATGGACTGGACTCTCACTATTATGTTAGATCCACTATGGACCGGACTCTCACACTATTATGTTAGATCCACTATGGACTGGACTCTCACTATTATGTTAGATCCACTATGGACTGGACTCTCACTATTATGTTAGATCCACTATGGACTGGACTCTCACTATTATGTTAAATCCACTATGGACTGGACTCTCACTATTATGTTAAATCCACTATGGACTGGACTCTCACACTATTATGTTAGATCCACTATGGACTGGACTCTCACTATTATGTTAGATCCACTATGGACTAGACTCTCACTATTATGTTAGATCCACTATGGACTGGACTCTCACTATTATGTTAGATCCACTATGGACTAGACTCTCACTATTAAGTTAGATCCAGTATGGACTGGACTTTCACAATATTATGTTAGATCCACTCGACGCCCATTGCATCTGGTCTCCCCTAGAGGGGGGTGTCACCCACATCTGCGGTCCTCTCCAAGGTTTCTCATAGTCATCCACATTGACGTCCCACTGGGTTGTGAGTTTTTCCTTGCCCTTTTGTGGGCTCTGAACCGAGGATGTCGTTGTGGCTTGTGCAGCCCTTTGAGACACTTGTATATAAATAAACGTTGATTAATTGATTGATTCAAAAACAAAATATGTTCTTCGTTGTAATCAAAATGTTTATTATAGATTGTGGAGGGAGGTGTGGCCAGCGCTGCCTGCCGGACCAAAGGTCACCGCCTCTGTCCATGGCGTTGAGGGCAGAGCACCATCAGATAGGGGCGGGGCAAGTGCGGACGGCGAGACACAGCTGACGGGTGATTAGATTTCCCAGGTGGTACGAGTCAATCTAATCAAAGTTGTCTTTAACAGTAAGCGAGGAGACAGGTGACTGGAAAACCTTTGAAAAAATTCTATGTACATTAAAACCTTGCTAAAAACTGCACGGGCGGGTCTAACAGTGGAACTGCAAGGAAGCAACTTCTGCACAGATATTAAACGGAACAAAAGAAAGTTAAGTCCATAGTATTTGGGAGATGGACCATTAAAGAAAAAAAATGGTTCATTGAGTATTTTCCAAGCCTTCTGGGAAAACATCCTGAATGAATTTGGATAGAAGTAGAATTTGTATTGTTTTTTCATTTAATTTGGGATGAAATGTGAACTATATTTATATAGCGCTTTTTCTCTCGTGACTCGAAGCGCTTTTACATAGTGAAACCCAATATCTAAGTTACATTTAAAGCAGTGTGGGCGGCACTGGGAGCAGGTGGGTCAAGTGTCTTGCCCAAGGACACAACGGCAGGGACTAGGATGGAAGCGGGCATCGAACCTGGAACCCTCAAGTTGCCAACCGAGCATAACCGCCCCCATGTCTGCAATGCCAAGTTGACATAATAATAAAACAATAATATAAATATAAGGGGAAGTGTTTCATCAGAACACAACACGGATTTAAGGGGGGAAAGGACATTTTGAAGGAAAAAAACGGAAGTGGCTTACTTTTCACGCATGCGCAAAGAGACCCGGCAGCTGGAAGTCAAGATGGCGGACTAAGCGGCGGTGCTTTTCCGGAGAAGTTTGATATTGACCTTCTAACAGCAAACACAGCAACACACGCCTCATACATTCCTCTTTTCTCAACCCCACCGAACCCCAGTTGACGTTTGGAGCGACGGAGACTTTTGTGCGGTGAAGACGTGAGAGCACATGGACGACTACTGCTATGCTAAGATGGCGACGTCATGGCAAAGAGAAAGTGAAAGACAATCAGCAACTTCCAGCAAATCACACACGGAGATGAAGATGAAAACCGAAGATGAAGGTGAGGGAGCTTTAGCTCATTTTGACGTTTAATGTAAGCCCTGAGAAGGGCGACTTTTCAACAATGTAAACAAAGAGCCGCCATGATTGTTAGCTTGAAGAAGGCAGTGGAGTTCACATCAGAGGAGATGAAAGAATGCAAAAGTCAAATGAAGAAAGTGGAAGCGCAAAACCAGCGCTTGTGTAAAGAAAAAAATGATGTGAAAGAAGAGGTTTGGGGAAGACGTGTTAATAGATCTGCTTATACTGTAGTGAAGTGAAGTGAAGTCAATTATATTTATATAGCGCTTTTCTCTAGTGACTCAAAGCGCTTTACATAGTGAAACCCAATATCTAAGTTACATTTAAAGCAGTGTGGGTGGCACTGGGAGCAGGTGGGTCAAGTGTCTTGCCCAAGGACACAACGGCAGTGACTAGGATGGCGGAAGCGGGAATCGAACCTGCAACCCTCAAGTTGCTGGCACAGCCACTCTACCAACCGAGCTATGCCGCCCCATGTGAACTTTAAACATGTTGGTTCGCGATTCCAAATGTTATTTGTGTCTAAAATGTCCTCATGCATTTTGAAATGAGGACCGTGTACATGTTGTCATTAAATTGGCAACCCCAAACTCACAGTGCAGACAGCGATCTCCGGTATATTCCGCCAAACAGCGGCAGACTGGCTGGTTCCCATGAGTGACGTCACATGTTCCATCGTTCAAACTAATTGTCACATATCCTTCTCTCGCACAATGGGCCCGAGAAGCCGAGAGGACAGTAGCATGTAGGCTTACCCAGTGTTTACATTCTTGCTCTACTTTTCCTTACAAAGGTCCTAACCTGGTTGTCGGTTAAGTGTGTATATATATATATATATATATATTTTATTTCCAGCTTCTCAGGCAAATCATATAGTACATGTAGATGCCCATATCTGCGGTTCAGATTTACTGTATATCAGTTTCAAACCCCGATTAAACAATCAATCAATCAATCGATCAATCAATGTTTATTTATATAGCCCCAAATCACAAATGTCTCAAAGGACTGCACAAATCATTACGACTACGACATCCTCGGAAGAACCCACAAAAGGGCAAGGAAAACTCACACCCAGTGGGCAGGGAGAATTCACATCCAGTGGGACGCCAGTGACAATGCTGACTATGAGAAACCTTGGAGAGGACCTCAGATGTGGGCAACCCCCCCCCCCTCTAGGGGACCGAAAGCAATGGATGTCGAGCGGGTCTAACATGATACTGTGAAAGTTCAATCCACAGTGGCTCCAACACAGCCGCGAGAGTTCAGTTCAAGCGGATCCAAGACAGCAGCGAGAGTCCCGTCCACAGGAAACCATCTCAAGCGGATCAGCAGCGTAGAGATGTCCCCAACAGATACAGGCGAGCGGTCCATCCTGGGTCCCGACGAGCGGTCCATCCTGGGTCTCGACTCTGGACAGCCAGTACTTCATCCATGGTCATCGGACCGGACCCCCTCCACAAGGGAGGGGGGGACATAGGAGAAAGAAAAGAAGCGGCAGATCAACTGGTCTAAAAAGGAGGTCTATTTAAAGGCTAGAGTATACAGATGAGTTTTAAGGTGAGACTTAAATGCTTCTACTGACAAGAAGCAAGGAATTAAACAGAGAGAGGATTCAATTTAGCTCAATGAGGAGAAATATCTGGGCTGCAGTTCCGTACAGTCTTCCACCACACTCTGGCAAGAGATTTCTACGCTAGGGCTGGGCGATATGGCCTTTTTTTAATATTGCGATATTTTAGGCCATATCGTGATACACCATATATATCTCGATATTTTGCCTTATCCTTAAATGAACACTTGATGCATATAATCACAGCAGTATGATGATTCTATGTGTCTACATTCAAACATTCTTCTCCATGCTGCATTAAAGGGGAACATTATCACAATTTCAAAAGGGTTAAAAACAGTAAAAATCAGTTCCCAGTGGCTTGTTGTATTTTTTGAAGTTTTTTTCAAAATTTTACCGGTCTCGGAATATCCCTAAATAAAGCTTTAAAGTGCCTTATTTTCGCTCTCTGCGAAGACACTGGCCATTTCCCTGTGACGTCACACAGTGCTGCCAATGTAAACAAACAATGGGAATACCACAGCAAGATATAGTGACATTAGCTCGGATTCAAATTCGGATTTCAGCGACTTAAGCGATTCAACAGATTACGCATGTATTGAAACAGATGGTTGGAGTATGAAAGTATTGAAGAAGAAACTGAAGCTATTGAGCGAATAGCTATTGATGCTATTCATAGCCATAGCATGGCCGAATAGCTGCGTTAGCATCGCCGGTAAAATGTGCGGACCAAACGATCAGGACTTTCGCATCTTTTGACACTAAAGCAACTTAAATCCGTCGATTGGTAAGTGTTTGTTTCGCATTAAATGTAGGTGGAAGGAAACGTAATATAGTTGCAAATGCATCTGCAGGTTATCCATACATCTCTGTTCCATGTCTGCTTTAGCACCGCCGGTAAATAGCATGTTAGCATCGATTAGCGTAGCATGTTAGCATCGATTAGCTGGCAGTCAACATCAACAAAACTCACCTTTGTGATTTCGTTGACTATCGTTGCAAATGCATCTGCAGGTTATCCATACATCTCTGTGCCATGTCTGCCTTAGCATCGCCGGTAAAATGTGGAGACACTCTGGCACATTCAATGGGGGTCTGGCGGCAGACACTTTTGCATCTTCGGGCCAGTGGTGCAACTTGAATCCCTCCCTGTTAGTGTTGTTACACCCTCCGACAACACACCGACGATGCATGATGTCTCCAAGTTCCCAAAAAATAGTCAAAAAAACGGAAAATAACAGAGCTGAGACCCGGTGTTTGTAATGTGTTGGAAATGAAAATGGTGGGTGTGTTACCTTGGCGACGTCACATTCTGACGTCATCGCCTCCAGCGCGATAAACATAAAGGCGTTTAATTCGCCAAAATTCACCCATTTAGAGTTCGGAAATCGGTTAAAAAAAGAGATGGTCTTTTTTCTGCACAATCAAGGTATATATTGACGCTTACATAGGTCTGCTGATAATGTTCTCCTTTAATATATGCTACTTTTAAACTTTCATGCAGAGGGAAACCACAACTAAGTCAATTGACCAAAACTGTATTTATTAAACAGTAATTAGCAGGTGACTTTTCAAATGATGCTACATATTAGCAGTAATGCTACTTTTGGTAGCAACGCTGGTGCCCCACACTTGACAAATTGAAGTTGTCTATTCGACATATTCCCGCTTGAAGCCGAAGCACCGCCAGACGACAGACCCCCCTGCTGTTTTTCTTGGGAATTAATTCTTCCTTCATTAGCACCTTCGTTCTCGCAACACTCCGCTAGCATCACAGCTAACGTTACCCATGCTGTTACCTCTCTGCTATATCACCATATAGTCATCTTCTATATCGCACAGAGACAAACCTGCGATATATCGCCCAGCCCTATTCTATGCCACCCCTTTTATTTGGACTTTCCCTGATTACATAGCAACAGCTGTTTCTAAAGGGTCGGGGGTCATAAACAACTATTGCCTTCGGCCGCAAAAAGATGCCTTGAGCTTGGGCAGGTCCTGCTTCCTCTCTGCTTTGTAGATCTCGGGTCAAGATAAGATCCTCCTGTGGCTCACAATAGATCAAAGAAACTGAACCCTTCATGACTCCTCCCACCGTACACAGTGGAGTTTTACAAGCCTTTTGATTGGTAGGATCAAAGACAGCTTTTGTCCTCTCGCCCGGAACTCATGGAAACACAAAGTTTTGTGATAGCTTGGATACAATTATTCTGACACTTTACAAAAGAGAAGTGTGGGATACTTCTCTTGCTGCCTTATAGGTATTTGACTTTATTATATGTATTTATATTATCATTTGGTGCAGCCAGGCCGGACCAGGAGGGGATAGAAAGACGAAAAAAAGGAAGACAGAGGGGAAAATTGTGGAGACAAGGGGGTGATATGACAGAGACAACAACAACAACAGCAAAAATAAAAATAACAACAACAACCATAGAGCAACATCAGCAAATAGATTAGATTAGATTAGATTAGATTAGATAGTACTTTATTTATTCCGTCAGGAGAGTTCCTTCAGGAAAATTACAATTTTCAGCACAATCCCATTCAAGATCAGACAAACATTACAGGGAGACAGAACAGGATCGCTGACGGGTCTGCCGGCTTCCAGCACCCCTTCCAAAAAAGGTGAGATACAGGTAAACAAGGGGGGAGAAAAAAATAGAAGATTAAAATAAAATAAAAAATCGGTCTTAGCCTGGGCCCTGGAGAGGGGGTGCAGACTGAGGCTAAGGGAAAAAAAACAACAACTCAGCCATAGTACACATCCCTCTTACATGTGTGTAAGAGGAAAACATCAAAGAACACAGAGGACATTAAAGACATTAAAGCGGCAGATACAAGCAGACACTTCTACATACAGCTATGAATAAAAAGTAAAAGAAACATATCCACTGTGGTGGCCTCTGCGGTGTTCCACGCCATCGTCCGCTGGGGAGGAGGGAGCATGGCCAGAGACAGGAGCAGACCCAACAAAGCAACCAAGACAGCCGACTCCACTCTCGGCCAGTGTCCAGTCCGCATGGATGAGTGAGGGTATCCTCACTCAGGGTCCAAGGTGACTGAGGTGTCCGACACCTGCTCACGAAGCCTCTCCGTCCCAGCGCTCAGTGCCAGCTCCGCAGCCCTGTCCCCTCATCCGCATCTCCTCCAGTCCCTCCAACCCGACTCCGGTGTGGCAGAGACCCTGCAGCTGGTCTCCATGGCCAAAAGGCTCCCGGGAGGCAGATCCAGAAGTCCACAAAAAAAGCACCACAGAGGTCACGAAAGTGCCACCCCTTGTCACACAGTCCCAAAGGGTCCCGGACCAAAAGGCCAAAAAATATAATAAGACATGAAAACAAGAGGGAAACACAAAAGGATGACACAAGAGCACAGAGCTCCTGGCTACGGCAGCCACTACAGCAGCGCCATCTTGAAAAAAAAAAAATAAAAAAAATAGGATATGTACAAATATGAAGGTAAAAGTGATAGACAAGAAGCAGTTAGTAAGTAAATAATAATACATAAATGACAAGGAGCATTATTACACTACAACATTACAAATACTAGGGATGCACCGAAATGAAAATTTGTGGCCGAAGCCGAATAAAATTTAAACGCTTGGCCGAAGGCCGAATAATGAATGCAGTTTTTCACAAATTTTTTTATATTGCATAAAAATTTTGACATGTTTTTCAAATAAAGTAATTTTTTATTGAATATTGACATTTTTTAAATATTCCAGTGGCCTTTGCTTTTCAAAAAAGGACAAAGTTTTTCATTTATATTAGGCCTTCAAACAAAACATGCATTCCAAAAAAAAAATAAAGTGCATTAAAGTGGATAAACCCACAACAAATGAATTATTGTCCTTTTGGCAAAAGTCTGCTTAGCCACAGTAGATATGCTAATAATGTAAACAGAAGGCTCAAGTAAATCTCAATTAAGTGTGTGCTTGTAACCTCATACACTTATACAGGTAGCCTACACAACAGGCTAATAATGTAAACAGAAGGCACAAGTAAATCTCAATTAAGTGTGTGCTTGTAACCTCATACACTTATACAGGTAGCCTACACAACAGGCTAATAATGTAAACAGAGGCCCCACTAAATCTCAATAAGTGTGTGCTTGTAACCTCATACACTTATACAGGTACACAACATTGTAACCTCATACACTTATACAGGTACACAACATTGTAACCTCATACACTTATACAGGTACACAACATATCCCAACGTCACTGCACGTTGGTTGATTGCGTCACCGCGTCGAATAATTGCGTCACACGCCACTATTCGGCCTTGTTTTTAACTCATTCCACCGAAGGCCGAATGTGGCTTTTTTTGCCATATTCGGCCGAATATATTCGGTTATAGCTGTATGTAGAAGTCTCTGCTTGTATCTGCTGCTTTAATGTCCTCTGTGTTCTTTGATGTTTGATGTTTCCCTCTTACACACATGGAAGAGGGATGTGTACTATGGCTATGAGTTGTTTTTTTTGTTTTTTTGTTTTTTTTTCCCTTGGTCTCAGTCTGCACCCCCTCTCCAAGGCCCAGGCTAAGACCGATTTTTTTATTTCATTTTAATCTTCTATCCCCTCCCTTGTTTACCTGTATTTCTTTTTTTTTGTAAGGGGCGCTGGAAGCCGGCAGACCCGTCAGCAATCCTGTTCTGTCTCCCTGTAATGTTTGTCTGATCTTGAATGGGATTGTGCTGAAAATTGTAATTTTCCTGAAGGAACTCTCCTGACGGAATAAATAAAGTACTATCTAATCTAATCTAATCTAATCTAATCGGTGCATCCCTAACAAATACCAATAGAAATATCACTATTGATAATGAACAATACCAAGAAGTGACCTCTATTATCAATACAATACAATACAGTTGTTCTAATGCAACAACACATTTACGTAGCGATAACTAGAGATACAAAAGAATGCAGAAAATGGAGGGGAATATGAATAATGTACGATTGTACATCTGCCCACATCTGCAATGTTGACCTGGAACTTTGTCAATACCATTTTATTTACTGTTTTAGTTGTGTATGTTTGAGGACCCTCCGCTTCCTCCACACCAGAGACAAAACCTATTTTACTGCTTTAGATGGTCATTTTTGTTCCGGTGTAAAATGTTGCCAACAGTTTGTTGATATTGTTTTATTTCGCTTGGAGATGTAAAAAAGTATACCATACAAATATTGGAACATGTATATGTGTTATATATGTCATGATCCGTGGCCCAGATCGTGTTTTTGTTATTTTCTGTTAGTTTTGGACTAACTTAGTTCCTGTTTTTTACCATGGGTGTTTAGTGTTTCCACCGGTCTCTGATTGGTGCTCGGGACGCTCACCTGTTTCCTGAGCACTAATCAGAGGGACTATTTAATCCTGCCTTTGCCAGTCAGTCGGCCTGGCTACATTTACGTGAGTATTCCTTGTCTCCTTGCCTAGGCTAAGTGTTAGCCTTAGCTTCGAGTGCGGTCGGCACATTTTACCTTTGTCTTGTTTTCAGTTTTTGGTACTTGTTTGACTTTGGACAAATAAACCATGTTCCTACCTTCACGTCCTGTCCGGAGTGATCCGTCTGCATCCCGGAGGAAGGAACCCCGCAGTAAGCTGCGACCCCCCCCGCGCGGTGACAATATAATCTCATGGTTGGTGAGGATTTATAAATACAATGTATAAATATTAGGGGTGTGACGGTACAGAAAAATTTTGGTTCGGTACGTACCTCGGTTCAGAGGTCACGGTTTGGTTCATTTTCAACAACAAAATATACATTTTTTGATTATTTATTCAACAAATTTGCTAAATCTTCCACCAAAAATATTTTTCTTAGTGTAATATTTGATGTGAAGTAATCGTAAACTTGGATAGGTCAATCATTCATAAGAACATTGATTTTGATTCAGTATCAAATCCAATCCACTTTATTTATATAGCACATTTAAACAACAAGAACGTTTCCAAGTGCTGCACATTCATGTTAAAAACAATATTAAAAAACATTATTATGCTCCACCAATATTATGTTTTGAGCAATGACAGTTTGAAAGAAAAAAAAACAGTTTTGTTCTATTAGTCAACGTTGCAACTTTTTCTAAATTACATTTAGCCTTTAAGCTTTTTTTATAACTTGTGTTTATGTTTTTGTTTATTTTAATAGTATTTTTAGAATGTGCCGTGGGCCTTTAAAACATTAGCTGTGGACCGTAAATGGCCGCCAGGGCACACTTTTGACACCCCTGCTATAGATAATTAAATCTGATAAATCTATGGATAAAAAGCAGAGCCTGGTGACGCATGCGCGTTTATCATAACTCTCTTGCTCTCTCTTGTCTCTGCCCCTCCCTCACCAATGTTGCTGCATGCAGCACTTTTTTTTTGTTTTTAACTCCTTCTTAACCCTGAACTTACATTGAAAATACATGCAACCATAACTTAAAATGCCGGACATTTGAGGCATTTAAGAAACTCCACCCGGACAGCCCCGCAAAAGAGGAGGTGTGGTCAGTCTATCATAGCCCAGTCGTTGCTAGCATGCCGTGTGTTGTTGTTTTTTTCTATTGATTGAAACTTTTATTAGTAGTTTGCACAGTACAGTACATATTCCGTACATTTGACCACTAAATGATAACACCTGAAGTAGTTTTTAAACTTGTTTAAGTCGGGGTCCACGTAAATCAATTCATGGTGCCTCAGTGTGCATTGTTAACACAACGTGCGGTGCGCTACTTAATATGTCCGTGTCGTTCGGAACACTTCCGAACTGAACCGAAACCCCCGTACCGAAACGGTTCAATACAAATACACGTACCGTTACCCCCCTAATAAATATGAGTTCATATTTACAAAAACAATTGATCAAAAGGTATTTCCTTGGGTTGATTCGTACAAGTTTATGTTCACTTTGTTTTTTGTTACAAAACCCATGTAATTCGGAGGGGAATATTTTTTTTTTTGTTCCGGTTGGGTCATTGTTGAGGGGACACAATTTTATGCTAGATCCACTCGACTTCTGTTAGCTTATTTTATTACTTCTGACAGCATTATATTTGGCATGGTTGGTAGAGTGAAGAAGATGTGGCTGAAATAAATGTCTGCGAGAAACACAAACGACTTGAGCCTTGATAAAGACCTCGGCGGGAGTTACACAGGAAATACAAGTTTATTGCATTTGACAGGGTCTACTTTTATTACTTTGTATTTTTACATCAGTGGGTAAACAGGCATCAAATTCATCTTCAGTGTTTATAATGAAGTGAATATCGTCGAGCAAAATGTGTTATCGGCCCAGCTTTTGGACGACAAGTAGTCCTCAAAAATAGAACAGTAACATATCATCTGACACGTAGAAGTCATTTGGGAACTGTTTTTTCCAACAGTCTTGAAGGGGTTCCCACAGGCCTCGGATGCCAGGAGTGTGTGAAGCAGTAAGCAGAGCAAAAGGGGGGTATTTTGAAGAAATAGAATAGAATGGAAAATACTTTATTGATCCCTGGGGGAAATTCAGCACCACAGTTTGCTCACAATTAACAAACACTTAGGTATTTTTTTTACATGTGAATAATATAAATACAGTCTATTATACAGCATTATTCACATGTGAATAATATAAAAAACGTCTATTATTCAACATTATTCAAATGTGAATAATATAAATACAGTCTATCATACAGCATTATTCACATGTGAATAACATAATTACAGTCTATTATACATCATTATTAACGTGTGATTAACATAAATACAGTCTAATTTATGTCATTATTCACATGTGAATAATATAAATACAGTCTATTATGCAGCATTATTCACATATGAATAACATAAATACGGTCTATTATACAGCATTATTTACATGTGAATAACATAAATACAGTCTATTATACAGCATTATTCACATGTGAAAAATATAAATACAGTCTTTTATACAGCATTATTCACACGTGAATAACATAAATACAGTCTATTATACAGCATTATTCACGTGTGAATAACATAAATACAGTCTATTATACAGCATTCTTCACATGTGAATAATATAAAAACAGTCTGTTATACAGCATTATTTACATGTGAATAACATAAATACAGTCTATTATACGGCATTATTCACATGTGAATAATATAAATACGGTCTATTATACAGCATTATTCACATGTGAATAATATAAATACAGTTTATTATACAGCATTATTCACGTGTGAATAACATAAATACAGCCTATTATACAGCAGTATTCACATGTGAATAATATAAAAACAGTCTATTATACATCATTATTCACATGTGAATAATATCAAAAAAGTATATTACACAGCATTATTCACATGTGAATAATATAAATACAGTCTTTTATACAGCATTATTCACACATGAATAACATAAATACAGTCTATTATACAGCATTATTCACATGTGAATACTATAAATACAGTCTATTATACAGCATTATTTACATGTGAATAACATAAATACAGTCTATTATACAGCATTATTCACATGTGAATAATATAAATACAGTCTTATATACAGTATTATTCACATGTGAATAATATAAATACAGTCTATTGAGATGGTTTCCTGTGGACGGGACTCTCGCTGCTGTCTTGGATCCGCTTGAACTGAACTCTCGCGGCTGTGTTGGAGCCATTATGGATTGAACTTTCACAGTATCATGTTAGACCCGCTCGACATCCATTGCTTTCGGTCCCCTAGAGGGGGGGGGGGGGGTTGCCCACATTTGAGGTCCTCTCCAAGGTTTCTCATAGTCAGCATTGTTACTGGCGTCCCACTGGATGTGAATTCTCCCTGCCCACTGGGTGTGAGTTTTCCTTGCCCTTTTGTGGGTTCTTCCGAGGATGTTGTAGTCGTAATGATTTGTGCAGTCCTTTGAGACATTTCTGATTTGGGGCTACATTGATCACAATCATATACTAGATAATCCTTAGTAGCGAGTTCAAGGAGAAACATTTCATGGATCGTGTCTGAGTTTAAGTGTTTTTTGTGTCGGTTGTGTGCCACAGACACCCAGCAGCTGACTGGTCTTCCAGAAGATGTTCCCGTTCAGCTGCAAGTGGGGAGCTCCACTTTGAAGCAGGAGGATCCGCAGCCCCCCCACATTAAAGAGGAAGAGGAGGAACTCTGCATCACTCAGGAGGGAGAGTGTCTTCTAGGACGAGAGGAAGCTGATCTCAGCAAGTTGCCACTGACTGTTGTCTCTGTGAAGACTGAAGATGATGAAGAGAAACCACAACCAGACAACACCTTAGCTCCACCATCAGATAGTGAGTCTGAAGACGAGGTGGAAGTAACTTTGAGCGGCGATACAGACTGTGAAGGTGATATGAGGACTCACACTGACAACAAACATGCTAAAAGCTCTATAAAGACAAAAGGTACTAAACGTTTTCTCTGCCCAGTTTGCGCTAAAAGCTTTTCTAAAAACAGCAATTTCTCCGCACACATGAGAACGCACACGGGGGAAAAAACATTTAATTGCTCAGTTTGCGCTAAAAGCTTTTCTCAAAAGAGCCATTTATCTGAACACATGAAAACACACTCGGGAGAAAAAAGATTTCATTGCTCAGTTTGTGGTAAAAAGTTTTCCTATAGGAGAGTTTTGACCGACCACATAAGGACTCACACTGGAGAAAAACCCTTTATATGTCCGTTTTGTGACAAAAGTTTTTCTCAAAAGAGCAATTTGACCCAACATATCAGAATACACACGGGAGAAAACACATTTGATTGTCCCGAATGTGCCAAAAGTTTCTCGCAAAAGGGCAATCTGACCGAACACATGAAAATACACAGCGGGGAAAAAAGCTACAATTGTTCCGTTTGTGACAAAAACTTTTCTCAAAAGAGAGTTATGATCCAACACATGAGGACGCACACGGGAGAGAAACCATTTAGTTGTTCGGTTTGCAATAAAAGCTTTTCTCAAAAAAGCACTTTGACCAAACACACCAGAACACACACAGGATAAAATAAAATAAAATAAAATAAAAACCCGGAAATGTGTGTGCAGAGTTAGAACCAGACCGGATTGAGGAAGGGTTGGAGTACCGTATTTTCTGGACCATAGGGCTCACTGGCGATGAGCGGGTCTAGTCAGGTCTATTTCCATACATTAGGCACATTAATGGGGTCATATTATTTTTTTTTTCTAAATGTAAAAGACTTCTTTATGGTCTACATAAAATGTGCTGGTCGACATGTTGCTTGGATTAGTGTTTTTTAACCTTTTTTGAAGCAAGGCACATTTTTTTTCATAAAAAATTCCGGAGGCACAGCACCAGCAGAAAATGTTAAAAAAATGAAACTCCACCAGGGCCTTATTTTGAGCTTGTTTGTGTTTTCCTGTGTCTAGTGTTTTAGTTCTTGTCTTGTGCTGTTATTTTGGTGGCCCCTCCTATTTTGTTTTTGTTTTCCTGTAGCAGCTTCATGTCTTCCTCTGAGCGCTATTCCCCGCACCTGCTTTGTGTTAGCAAGCAAGACTATTTAAGTTGTCTTTATCCTTCTTTGTGTGGACATTGTTGATTGTCGTGTCATGTACGGATGCACTTTGTGGACCCCGTAAGTTTTTGCTGTCGTCCAGGATTTTGTTTATGTTTAATTTGTAGCCAGTTCAATTTTACTTTTGCTTTGCATAGCCATTGTCTTTTCCTTTCCCTTTTCCTTTCCCTTTTATTAATTTTTGGTTTAAACGTTTCATAATTTTTAACCTCACGCTGGCTCCCGCTGTTGTCTGCATATTGGGATCACAACAAACCATCCTCGTCTCACCCGACACATTCCGACTTTTACAAAGCAATGAACTACCTGCTGCAATTTACTGACGCCGAGTATTAAGTGGTTAACCTGCCAAGTTCTACACAGCACAGACCATAAGCAACGGCACATTATTTGCAGATTATAATTATCGATTTGAAAAAAATATATTTTTTGGACCAATTATGTGAAGTTGCGTAATATCCCACGCACACCAGACAATATCTCACGCGGCACAGTGGTTGAAAAACACTGGCATAGATGATGTTCTACAGATCACCTTCAAGTCGCTTCAAGTCAGGATGGGCCGTTTGGTGGACGGTCTTATTTACGTGGCTCATCTTCGACTGTGTCTTCTACCCGTCATCTTTGTTGTAGCGGTGTAGCGTGCAAGGACGGGAGTGGAAGAAGTGTCAAAAGACGGAGCTAACTGTTTTAAAGACATTCCGACTTCACTTCAATCAATAACGGAGCATCATCTCTTCATCCGGAAACAACAACAAAAATGTTCGACCGGAACGCTCTAATACCTAAAGTTCCTTGGGCGGATACTGTAAACTCACTACACCGGTAGTTTTTCGTGCTTCCATAGCAGGTCTACTGACAGATATAAGTGAGAAATGTACGCTACTTTATAGTAGAAATGGCCAAAGCGGAGGATGAATGTCCCATAACAAGAAGATAAAGAAAAAAATTACGCTTATCGACTTTTCAGGACTTATGCAGATGTCAAATACACATCAGCAGGTACCAGAAGGTAAGAAAAGTAGTTTTGCATAATACTGCAAAACGCCAGATAACTTGTCTGCTAATAGGTGCCATTTTGCGGTCCTTACACACACCATAGTATTACTCGATGTCTGACTACAGTAGCGGTAATGCTCCGACAATCCATCAAGGGGTGTGGCTTCATAGCTTACCAAAATCGTATTAAACATATCGACAGATTTTTGAGCACCGTATTCTATATTCCCAATGGAACATTTAACGTTTTGGCGTTGTCTACTGGCGTCATCTTGCAGTCTACATGTATCTCTTATGTGTGACTGCCATCTACTGGTCACACTTATCCTTACACCATGTACCCAATAGAATAGTTTGGAGGTCGGTAAGCACAACCAGAATCATTCCATACATTAGGCGCACCAGTTTATAAGGCGCACTGCCGATTTTTGAGAAAATTAGATGAATTTAAGTGTGCCTTATAGTCCGAAAAATACGGTAGCTTTTTTTTCTTTCTTTCGCTACCGTATGTAATCCTTAAAACTGTTTTTGTGGGTTCAAGTGAAAGTCTGACTGGCCCTAGCATTCTGTGCCCCTGTCTGGTCAAAGTCAGCCCATGTGTTCCAGGTGGACCCCCAACTCAACTCAAACTTGGGCATATGAACTTGGACCATCATGAACTTGGACCATCGTTCTTCCGATCAGAAAACCAATCTGCAAGAACATCGTTCCAGTCGACTTCAACACCCTAACAGCTTGGACAAATGAATGGGAGTCCAAGGAGGTCCCAAACAAACATACGTTGTCAGACCCCTATACAGACCTAACAGGTCCCTGGCACCAACCCCCCAGGGAGACAGCGGGCAATGCTCAATAGATTCCGGACTGGAAAAGGACCTTCATCCTTTACAGATGGAGAAGCATGAAGCCCACCTTGTGCTTGTGGAGAGACCACGGACTAACAGCGAACAATCAGTGAGAAGATTGCCAAAGTTGTATACACGTCACATATTATTGGACTAATAAAGATGTTTCGCACATTATTAGCAATAAAAATAGTTTTAATTGTGACTTTTCTTCTTTTTTACCTCTAAAGGCTCAGTGGCCACATGCGTGGACAGCACCTTTTAACTCTTATTTCCAAAATGGTGTACACTATCAATCAATCAATCAATCAATCAATGTTTACTTATATAGCCCTAAATCACTGGTGTACTGAAGTGAGGTCTTATGGCCGCTGATGTGGACACTTATACTGCCCTCTGGTGGTGTCAGAAGACTATTACATACAATGGAATTTGGCGGGAAAAGTGTAAAAATACGTGGCGCAGTGGAAGAATGGCCGTGCGCAACCCGAGGGTCCCCGGTTCAATCCCCACCTATAGTACCAACCTCGTCACGTCCGTTGTGTCCTGAGCAAGACACATCCCCCTTGCTCCTGATGGGTTCTGGTTAGCGCCTTGCATGGCAGCTCCCTCCATCAGTGTGTGAATGTGGAAGTAGTGTCAAAGCGCTTTGAGTACCTTGAAGGTAGAAAAGCGCTATACAAGTAGAACCCATTTATTTAATTAGCATGTCACTCAACATGAAGTACACGTTTGTGTACCTATGGACTAAGTTCATCATATCAAAAGATGATCCTAGTTTTTATTCTTATTAGGGTCCAATAGGCTCAAGTAGCAAAGAGAAAAGAAAAAAAAAAGCATGTAAACAAACAGCTTGGTCCTTAAGAGGTTAAACCAGGGGTGTCTAAAGTGCGGCCTGGGGTCCATTTGCGGCCCGTAACTAATCGTTTACCGGCCCGCCACACATTCTGCAAAATTAATAGTATTGCAAAAAGAGGTGGAATCTCCAACATTTGGCGGGGCACGTGAAAACACACACAGGAGAAAAGCCCTTCAAATGTTCAGTTTGTGGTCGCAGGTTTGCTCAGAAAGTCACCATGGTCGACCACGTGAAAACACACACCAAGGTCAAATCTTTTTCTTGCTCGGTTTGTAGTAAAACATTTATTTACAAGGGATATTTCATGAGACACATGGAAACGCATGCACCAAAAATGTAGTTGGAAACAAATAATTTCTAAGGCAAATATTGAGCCGTGTAGATGCAGACAGGAAAAAAAATCCTTTTAGTTGTTCAGTGTATGGAAAAAAAATGTGTACAAAGTTCGATTTTACTCAGGAAAAAGAAAACTACATTTGTTTAGAACAGGGCTGCCCCTTACATCGATGGGGGAGGGGGTCTGTCGATCGGCAGCCAGGCATTAAGAAAAGAAACCTAAAAATTGCGATCATCAATCTTAAACTATGACATCATTTGATTGACATTCGCGACACTGGATGGTCTTGTGGGATGACGCTGGCTGCTGCCAGATCGTTACTAAGAAAAAATGACCGACAGGAACACAAGAAAGTCTTTTTATTTCAACAGACTCTCAAAACCCTAAAGACCGACCGCAAAGTTTCTATCTTACCAATAAAATAGCTGCTCCGTTCTGCCTGTGCTAACAAAATAAGAGTCTCGGTAAGCAAGTGCATACAAGCTAGCCAGCTACGTAGTATTTCTTGTAAAGTGCATAAAAAGTAGTATGGAAGCCAGACAAATAAAGATGGCAAAAAGCAACCACTTTCATGTGGTATTGGACAGAAAGGAGGACTTTTTTCTCCTCCATTTGAAAATGTGGACATTATCATCACTACTGTCTGCTTACCATCAATTCAAGTCATCAGAATCAGGTAATACACCAACTTATATTATTGTCCTCATGAAATAAAATGTAGATTCCTAAAGTAGCCTTAAGCTTGACGCTCCTCTCCTATCACATTCACTCCGCTTGCTGCGGCAACAACAAAACAAAACTCCAGACGTTCTTCGTCGTTTGTGTGGTTTACTTGTGATCTTAATAATTCAAAACATAAAACAGTCACCATGTGGGAACAAATGAATGACAAAATAAATAGAGTTTGTTGCCGTACGAGTTGGAAAAAGTATGAATGAGAATAAGTATGAGTGAGGTCAAAAAACTGTGTGGCTCGATTCCACCGCACCTGACTGCCATTACCCATAACACCTTGCGTCCAAAAACCACCTTACCACACAGATCCTTCCGCCATATATGCACTTAAAACAGTTACGTCATCAAATCATTTTGACAAATGTAATAATTACACCTAAATTGAGATTTATATAATTACTCTAAGTATTAAATATATGAATGTTCTTATCATGCAAATGAAGAAAATAGTCCCCTTTTGGCTGAATAAACATAAAGCACCTTTCGTAAAATGTAAATTAACTTAAACAGCATTTAGGCTCCTACAGAAAGTAATGTTAAACATGCTTGTATTATCACTAAACACATTTAACTTGTTACCAAAAACATCTCTCTCATAAATAAATCATTATAAATTATATATATATATATATATATATATATATATATATATATATATATATATATATATATATATATATATATATATATATATATATATTGTCAGTTTCAAACACAGATGACATCTGTCAAACAGACAAAGAAGCAAGGAATTACACACAGACAGAATTCAATTCAGCTCAATTGAGGAGAAACATCTGAGCTGAACTGTTTGTACAGTCTCGCACCACACTCTGACAAAAGGTCGCACGCCTCCTCTTTTATTTGGACTTTCCCTGATTTCATTATAACAGCTGTTTTTAAAGGAAGTGGGGTTGTAAACAGCCGTCGCCTTTGGTTACAAAACAGTTCAAACAAAAGGTGCCTGCTTCCTCTCCGCTTTGTAGATCTCGGGTCAAAACAAAATCTTCCTGTGGATTACAATACATCAAAGAAACCGACACCTTCATGTCGCTTCTTATCCAACACAGTGGAGCTTTACAAGCCTTTTGATTGGTAAGATCAAAGACAGCTTTTGTCTGCTCGCTGGGAACTCAATGAAACACAAAGTTTTGTGATAAATTAGATACAATTATTTTGATATTTATGGTCAATTGGGAAGTAGCTCGCCTGCTGAAAAAGTGTGGGTAACCTTGGTTTAGATTGTGGCAAAAATATAATTTAACAATGAAGTCATTTTTGCACACACTCGACCACACAGATGAGAATAAACATTTAAATGTTCAGTTGGTGGCCAAAAGTCATTTTTGTGAGTGCTGGCATACATGCAGACACACAACAGGAAATAAAGGTTTTCCTGTCCAGGGTGTGCGCAGATTGTCCCACGCGAGAAGTCAACCAGGAAGTGCCTGCGAACTGTTTGTGTGTATGAAAGCAGATTCCCTCGGGAGTTGGAGTGATGCTAAGGACAGCAGCTACACAACTTCAATTACAGAAGTGTGCAACAAAGAAACTGTTTCTGTTGTGACAATTGTGTAGAATAGTGTTGTACACACATGCAAGGTCTGTTAGTTACAAACAGACACACACATATGTGTATTTGTTTGTATAGATATGCCTAATTTTGAAATAAAATTGCTGTTAAAGAAGAAACGGAAGTTACTAACTTTCGGCGCAGCGGAAAACGTCTGTGGCCATAGACATGTTAGAAGTAGACGCAGCATTGGCTGCTGTGACGTGAGAAAATGGGCTGCCATCTTGAAGTGGTGATGAGGAGCCGGTGAGCAGCATAAACTGACAGTTGACAGCTAGAAAACAAAGATGGTGTTAAGCGTCTTTTCTGCTAAAATTAGCAGACTGTTGAAAATAGGAATCGGGGGATTACTTTTCACAAGTAAGATTTAAAGGGGAACATTATCACAATTTCAAAAGGGTTAAAAACAATAAAAATCAGTTCCCAGTGGCTTGTTGTATTTTTTTTATTTTTTTTTTTATTTTACCGGTCTCGGAATATCCCTAAATAAAGCTTTAAAGTGCCTTATTTTCGGCTCACTGCGAAGACACTGGCCATTTCCCTGTGACGTCACACAGTGCTGCCAATGTAAACAAACAATGGGAATACCACAGCAAGATATAGCGACATTAGCTCGAATTCAAACTCGGATTTCAGCGACTTAAGCGATTCAACAGATTACGCATGTATTGAAACAGATGGTTGGAGTATGAAAATATTGAAGAAGAAACTGAAGCTTTTGAGCGAATAGCTATTGACGCTATTCATAGCCATAGCATGGCCGAATAGCTGCGTTAGCATCGCCGGTAAAATGTGCGGACCAAACGATCAGGATTTTCGCATCTTGTGACACTGGAGCAACTTAAATCCGTCGATTGGTAAGTGTTTGTTTCGTAATTAAATGTGGGTGGAAGGAAACGTAATATAGTTGCAAATGCATCTGCAGGTTATCCATACATCTCTGTGCCATATCTGCTTTAGCACCGCCGGTAAATAGCATGTTAGCATCGATTAGCGTAGCATGTTAGCATCGATTAGCTGGCAGTCAACATCAACAAAACTCACCTTTGTGATTTCGTTGACTATCGTTGCAAATGCATCTGCAGGTTATCCATACATCTCTGTGCCATGTCTGTCTTAGCATCGCCGGTCAAATGTGGAGACACTCTGGCACATTCAATGGGGGTCTGGCGGCGGACACTTTGGCATCTTGGGGCCAGTGGTGCAACTTGAATCCCTCCCTGTTAGTGTTGTTACACCCTCCGACAACACACCGACGAGGCATGATGTCTCCAAGGTTCCAAAAAATAGTCAAAAAAAAAGGAAAATAACAGAGCTGAGACCCGGTGTTTGTAATGTGTTGAAAATGAAAATGGTGGGTGTGTTACCTCGGCGACGTCACGTTCTGAGCGGTAAACAGAAAGGCGTTTAATTTGCCAAAATTCACCCATTTAGAGTTCGGAAATCGGTTCAAAAAATAGATGGTCTTTTTTCTGCACCATCAAGGTATATATTGACGCTTACATAGGTCTGCTGATAATGTTCCCCTTTAACATTAACTTACTATTGGTTGTATTTTGTGAAAAGTTTATATTATATATTGTTCTCTGCAAACCTATAAAATGTTTTCATTTTGTCTTCATTATTTTGTCAGAATGCACCAAAATGCTTCATTTGTATGTGAAAATCACAAAGAAATCTTCTGGGGGAGGATGACCCCCCTACAGGGGTTTGGTTTACAAACTTTCTGCTCCACCTAAAACAAAATTCACCAGCCCGCCACTGATTATGATGCATTCTCATTTTAGGCAAAGTATAAGACAATACTTTCTTAACAGTATAATTGTAAGCAGGAATAAGTCTTTAAGTAACAATATTCAAATACTAACATTGTTGGGTAAGAGAAATTGGTTTGATTCTGAATCCAGATTGGTGGTTTTAGCTGATATAAAGACTTTCAGGTGTTTATATATGTTTATGTTGAAGTATTTGGCAGACACTTTTATCCAAAGCGACATACATAAAAAATATATATAAAACAATCAGTGTAAACATGATCATTTAAGCGAAGAATGTAATGGAAAATATCAATACAAAGTGTCAAGACAGAATAAACTCTCAACAGAGATACAGTCTATAAGATATATAGATATCTCATGTGTTCATACATTGTTTATGTTGGATATAAGCATGTATATATAACCTCATAATATTGCTTCTTCAACTTCAAAATAGCTGACCGTTTTTTTCCCCTTCTCTGGGAATATATTCTTCTGGTCACTTATAGCAGTGATTCTCAACCTTTTTTCAGTGATGTACCCCCTGTGAACATTTTTTTTATTCAAGTAAGTCCCCCCTAATCAGAGCAAAGCATTTTTGGTTGGAAAAAAAGAGATAAAGAAGTGAAATCCAGCACTATGTCATCAGTTTCTGATTTATTAAATTGTATAACGGTGCAAAAATATTGCTCATTTGTAGTGGTCTTTCTTGAAATATTTGGGAAAAAAAGATATAAAAATAACTAAAAACTTGTTGAAAAATAAACAAGTGACTCAATTCGAAATAAAGATTTCTCCACATAGAAGTAATCATCAACTTAAAGTGCCCTCTTTGGGGATTGTAATAGAGATCCATCAACTTCATTCTAAACATTTCTTCACAAAAAAAAAGAAATCTTTAACATCAATATTTATGGAACATGTCCACAAAAAATCCACACTGAATATTGCATTGTTGCATTTCTTTTCACAGTTTGTGAACTTACATTCATATTTTGTTGAAGTATTATTCAAGAAATATATTCATAAAGGATTTTTGAATTGTTGCTATTTTTAGAATATTCTAAAAAAAAATCTCACGTACCCCCATTTGAGAACCACTGATTTATAGCATATGAGAATATTTTATTACTGTTAAGCAAACTATGACTAATAAAACTTTTTTTCCTTTATCATAGCTACAAGTATGAGAAAAAAGGGGGTGAAAATGAGTGGTATTGAGTGAGGTAAGATGAATGAAATGTGCTGACAGTTGATTGCTCCTGACAAATAAAATGCACTGAGTGGAGCGGATCACCACTCCAAGATGGCGGCCCCGCGTCTCGTCAGCGTCAGTCGGTAACACGTCTAAGGATCTGGCAGCACAAGACTTCGGTAGCTGTGCTCTTCCGAAGAGGTTTTAAATGTGCAGACTATTAGTTTTATCGATGCTTTTTGTTCTAAAGCCCACAAAACGGAAGTTGCGTTTGGAGCGATGGAGTGTTATCTGAAGTGAAGATTGAAGACAAGGTAAAAGATGGACGACTACTGCTATGCTAACATGGCGACGTCGGGTAAAAGAACTTCAACGGAGATAAAGACGAAAACTGCAAATGTAGGTGAGTGAGTTGAAGTTTCCAACAAAGTCATTTAAAATCCCTCAAAAAATCGTTGATGACAAATTAGCCGACTTTAACTGGTTTATTTTCTATATAGAAAAATAATATTTGTTCCACTAGTACAGGGGTAGGGAACCTATGGCTCTAGAGCCAGATTTGGCTCTTTTGATGACTGCATCTCTCAGATAAATCTTAGCTGAGATTGCTTAACAGGATAAGTAATGAATAATTCCGCTGGTAACCAAAGTGTTAAAAATAACGTTCAAATGATAAAACATTCTCATGTATTTTGATCCATCCATCCATTTTCTATCGCACCTTTTCAAGAAGTCGCATTAATGGTAAGAAGTATTATATTTATTATTGGTTAGCTTTAGAATAACAATGTTATTAAAAAGAATAAGATACTTATTATACTCTAAAAATGTTGGTCTTACTTAAAAATGTACGTTGCATTCAGTGTTAAAAAATATTATATGGCTCTCACAAAAATACATTTTGAAATATCTGGCTTTAATGGCTCTCTCAGCCAAAAAGGTTCCCGACCGCTGCACTAGAATATGGAAATTATTTTGTCTTTTTATGCAAGCAATCAAAACAAAATTGACTTGCAAAAAAATATTTGTAACCCCAAAAATTTGATTTATAATCCCCCAAAATTTATTTGCAAGCAAAAAATGTTTTCTTACACAAAATAATTGATTTGCAACACCAAAGAAGATGATTTGCAAACAAAAAAAATTATGTGCAAACCCCCCAAAATTTTATTGTAACCCAAAAAATAGATGCGCAAACAAAATCAAAATCCATCCATCCATCCATTTTCTACCGCTTATTCCCTTTTTGGGGTCGCGGGGGGCGCTGGCGCCTATCTCAGCTACAATCGGGCGGAAGGCGGGGTACACCCTGGACAAGTCGCCACCTCATCGCAGGGCCAACACAGATAGACAGACAACATTCACACTCACATTCACACACTAGGGACCATTTAGTGTTGCCAATCAACCTATCCCCAGGTGCATGTCTTTGGAGGTGGGAGGGGCCTATCCCCAGGTGCATGTCTTTGGAGGTGGGAGGGGCCTATCCCCAGGTGCATGTCTTTGGAGGTGGGAGGAAGCCGGAGTACCCGGAGGGAACCCACGCATTCACGGGGAGAACATGCAAACTCCACACAGGAAGATCCCGAGCCTGGATTTGAACCCAGGACTGCAGGAACTTCGTATTGTGAGGCAGACGCACTAACCCCTCTGTCACCGATTTGCAAAATTTCAAAACCAAACCGACCCAGCAACATTCCGAATAGCAACCAACAGAGCAATTGAGAGGACACAAACATTACACAAAACAATCCAAAAGAAGTCAAACAAAAATGAAAATAACAACAGTATTAATATTAAGAAGAATTCCAACAAAGCAGCGATTAGAAACCCCTGATTGACATAATCATCACAGCCATTTATAAAAAAAATTTAATAAAAACATTCAAAAAATGAAGGTCAGTATCACAGTGGTCGACACTTGCATCACGTCTCATAAACTTGACGACACATTGTGTCCAATATTTCCTTTTTTTCATTTTCATAGTTTATTTCAAACATGAGCACATTTACAACACAATACATCACACAGTTTCTAATCACCTTACATCGCATCATGTCCGAAAAGGACTAGGAAGAAGCAAAGTTTATTTAATCCGAACCCTTTCCCACGTCAGAGCACCCACAAATATTTACATTCAATCAATCAATCAATCAATCAATCAATCAATCAATCAATCAATGTTTATTTATATAGCCCCAAATCACAAATGTCTCAACGGACTGCACAAATCATTACGACTACGACATCCTCGGAAGAACCCACAAAAGGGCAAGGAAAACTCACACCCATCTACTGACTCTCCTTACAGCAAAATAGCAAAATGACATCCCTGAATGAGCAATACAACAGTTCTGTAACAAGTAATTAATTAATTCAGTCATGAAGAATATCTTATTTTCAATAAGGTTGAAAGTGTTTCTCATAATTCTTCCTCTTTGTACTTTGTAAGCACTATTAATTTGAACATCCTCTTAAAGTGGATCATATCAGTGCAATGTTTAAAGGGGAACATTATCACAATTTCAAAAGGGTTAAAAACAATAAAAATCAGTTCCCAGTGGCTTGTTGTATTTTTTGAAGTTTTTTTCAAAATTCTACCAGTCCCGGAATATCCCTAAATAAAGCTTTAAAGTGCCTTATTTTCGCTATCTTCGGAACCACTGGCCATTTCCCTGTGACGTCACACAGTGCTGCCAATGTAAACAAACAATGGGAATACCACAGCAAGATATAGCGACCTTAGCTCGAATTCAAACTCGGATTTCAGCGACTTAAGCGATTCAACAGATTACACATGTATTGAAACAGATGGTTGGAGTATGAAAGTATTGAAGAAGAAACTGAAGCTATTGAGCGAATAGCTATTGACGCTATTCATAGCCATAGCATGGCCGAATAGCTGCGTTAGCATCGCCGGTAAAATGTGCGGACCAAACGATCAGGACTTTTGCATCTTTTGACACTGGAGCAACTTAAATCCGTCGATTGGTAAGTGTTTGTTTCGCATTAAATGTGGGTGGAAGGAAACGTAATATAGTTGCAAATGCATCTGCAGGTTATCAATACATCTCTGTTCCATGTCTGCTTTAGCACCGTTGGTAAATGGCATGTTAGCATAGATTAGCGTAGCATGTTAGCATCAATTAGCTGGTAGTCAACATCAACAAAACTCACCTTTGTGCTTTCGTTGACTTTATCGTTGCAAATGCATCTGCAGGTTATCCATACATCTCTGTGCCATGTCTGCTTTAGCACCCCCGGTAAATAGCATGTTAGCATCGATTAGCGTAGCATGTTAGCATCGATTAACTGCGACCAAATATGTCTGATTAGCAAATAAGTCAACATCAACAAAACTCACCTTTGTGATTTCATTGACTTTATCGTTGCAAATGCATCTGCAGGTTATCCATACATCTCTGTGCCATGTCTGCTTTAGCATCGCCGGTCAAATGTGGAGACACTCTGGTACATTCAATGGGGGTCTGGCGGCAGACACTTTGGCATCTTCGGGCCAGTGTTGCAACTTGAATCCCTCCCTGTTAGTGTTGTTACACCCTCCGACAACACACCGACGAGGCATGATGTCTCCAAGGTTCCAAAAAATAGTCGAAAATAACAGAACTGAGACCCGGTGTTTGCAATGTGTTAAAAATGAAAATGGTGGGTGTGTTACCTCGGTGACGTAACGTTCTGACGTCATCGCAAAAAAACCGATAAACAGAAAGGCGTTTAATTCGCCAAAATTCACCCATTTAGAGTTCGGAAATCGGTTAAAAAATAGATGGTCTTTTTTCTGCACCATCAAGGTATATATTGACGCTTACATAGGTTTGCTAATAATGTTCCCCTTTAACAGTCCACTTGTATTATTATCAAAGACATTAGTGAAGATATTATTAATAAGTGTAGCACTGAGACTTGCAATTCTGGTTGGCCTTGTGATTTGGGGATACAAACTCGTACTGTACATTGCATCTATGGAATCATTAATGGACTTTTGCCTATTGGGGTTCAAGAGATCGATATTGAAGTCTCCGCGTAAAAAAAGTACTTTTTGACTGATTCCACTGAAAGTTCCCATAATCCAGTCTTCAAATCCTTCAATACTTGAGTTGGGTGTTCTATATATACAACTGATCAATACATTTCTACTTCTTTCATGACAAATCTCAATGGTTATATATTCTAAAACATTGTCATTAGCCAGTGACGTGTTTTCTACCAGCCTGTAATGGAAGTCCTTCATCACATACACAGCAACTCCACCTCCATTCTTATTTCATCTATTAATATATTTGAGTTCATATCCTTCTAGTCCAAAGTCCATTCCTTTTTTTTGTATCCATCCATGTTTCTGATACAGCAATCATTTTGAAAGGTTCTTTAAATTGTTCCGAAAATGATTTCATATTGTTAAAATTGGCATACAAGCTTCTGCAGTTAAAATGAATAATTGACGGTTTGTTTTTGGAATTAATGTTGGTGTTGAATTGTACTTTTGTATAATATAAACAATTATTGTCCATGTGAGAAAAAAAATGTGTGTCTGGATCTATAGAACTGTCCAATTATGATCAATGCTGCAAAAGGTTATCAATCAATCAATCAATCAATGTTTATTTATATAGCCCCAAATCACAAATGTCTCAAAGGACTGCACAAATCATTACGACTACAACATCCTCGGAAGAACCCACAAAAGGGCAAGGAAAACTCACACCCAGTGGGCAGGGAGAATTCACATCCAGTGGGACGCCAGTGACAATGCTGACTATGAGAAACCTTGGAGAGGACCTCAGATGTGGGCAACCCCCCCCCCCCTCTAGGGGACCGAAAGCAATGGATGTCGAGCGGGTCTAACATGATACTGTGAAAGTTCAATCCATAGTGGCTCCAACACAGCCGCGAGAGTTCAGTTCAAGCGGATCCAAGACAGCAGCGAGAGTCCCGTCCACAGGAAACCATCTCAAGCGGAGACGGATCAGCAGCGTAGAGATGTTTCCAACCGATACAGGCGAGCGGTCCATCCTGGGTCCTGACGAGCGGTCCATCCTGGGTCTCGACTCTGGACAGCCAGTACTTCATCCATGGTCATCGGACCGGACCCCCTCCACAAGGGAGGGGGGGACATAGGAGAAAGAAAAGAAGCGGCAGATCAACTTGTCTAAAAAAGAGGTCTATGTAAAGGCCAGAGTATACAGATGAGTTTTAAGGTGAGACTTAAATGCTTCTACTGAGGTAGCATCTCGAACTGTTACCGGGAGGGCATTCCAGAGTACTGGAGCCCGAACGGAAAACACTCAATAGCCCGCAGACTTTTATACCTATACGTTATAAATTCTCTTTCTGATTAATTATTGTTTGTTTCATGGTTGTGTTTAATTCATTTATCGTTATTGATATTTATCCAGCTCTGCTATTTTCCTTATGACTATTAATCTTGCTTCCTCTGGTGTTCCATTTAGTTGAATAAATATCCTGCAGTTTGCTGTCCATGTTTGTTGTATTTTGCCTTATTTTCTTAGACTATGTGCTTTTCTGGCTATGTCTGTGTTTTTATTTGTTAAATAATCATTATGTACACATCTGCTCCTTTTAACTTCTTCCCTTGTTTTAGTAATGCAGTTTTATATTTCCTATTGGAGAACCTCATTATTATTGCTGGAGCTGATCCATCCTTCTTCTTATGTAGTGGGTGGCAAGCTTCTACGTTGGCAATGTCCATTATTATACCCTTGGACTCCATGAACGTTGCTACCTGACTCTCTGTAGATATTCAAGTAAACATGTTGTTTGTTTTATTCCATTTACACGTTGTAACAATTCCTCAAAACGAGAGAAACTATTTTGGAGGGCAGTATCCGCCGTATATACAATCGTGTCCGTGTTAATAGAACCCAGTTGTAGCTGGGACGCATGCTAGGTGACATCATACGCAAATACGGTGTTAGCTTTCACTGCTATGCTGATGACACCCAACTCTACATGCCCCTAAAGCTGACCAACACGCCGGATTGTAGTCAGCTGGAGGCGTGTCTTAATGAAATTAAACAATGGATGTCCGCTAACTTTTTGCAACTCAACGCCAAAAAAACGGAAATGCTGATTATCGGTCCTGCTAGACACCGACCTCTATTTAATAATACAACTTTAACATTTGACAACCAAATAATAAAACAAGGTGACTCGGTAAAGAATCTGGGTATTATCTTCCACCCAACTCTCTCCTTTGAGGCACACATTAAAAGCGTTACTAAAACGGCCTTCTTTCATCTCCGTAATATCGCTAAAATTCGCTCCATTCTGTCCACTAAAGACGCTGAGATCATTATCCATGCGTTCGTTACGTCTCGCCTCGCCTACTGTAACATATTATTTTCGGGTCTCCCATGTCTAGCATTCAAAGATTACAGTTGGTACAAAATGCGGCTGCTAGACTTTTGACAAGAACAAGAAAGTTTGATCACAATAGGCCTGTACTGTATATACCTTTATATACATATATACATACATATATACCTATACTGTATATACCTATATATACATACATATATACCTATACTGTATATACCTTTAGTGAATTGTGAAGTGAATTATATTTATATAGCGCTTTTCTCTAGTGACTCAAAGCGCTTTACATAGTGAAACCCAATATCTAAGTTACATTTAAACCAGTGTGGGTGGCACTGGGAGCAGGTGGGTAAAGTGACTTGCCCAAGGACACAACGGCAGTGACTAGGATGGCGGAAGCGGGAATCGAACCTGCAACCCTCAAGTTGCTGGCACGGCTGCTCTACCAACCGAGCTATGCCGCCCCTTTATATACATATATACATACATATATACCTATACTGTATATACCTTTATATACATATATACATACATATATACCTATACTGTATATACCTTTATATACATATATACATACATATATACCTATACTGGCTTCCTGTGCACTTAAGATGTGACTTTAAGGTTTTACTACTTACGTATAAAATACTACACGGTCTAGCTCCATCCTATCTTGCCGATTGTATTGTACCATATGTCCCGGCAAGAAATCTGCCTTCAAAGGACTCCGGCTTATTAGTGATTCCCAAAGCCCAAAAAAAGTCTGCGGGCTATAGAGCGTTTTCATTTCGGGCTCCAGTACTCTGGAATGCCCTCCCGGTAACAGTTCCAGATGCCACCTCAGTAGAAGCATTTAAGTCTCACCTTAAAACTCATTAGTATACTCTAGCCTTTAAATAGACTCCCTTTTTAGACCAGTTGATCTGCCGTTTCTTTTCTTTTTCTTCTATGTCCCACTCTCCCTTGTGGAGGGGGTCCGGTCCGATCCGGTGGCCATGTACTGCTCACCTGTGTATCGGCTGGGGACATCTCTGCGCTGCTGATCCGCCTCCCCTTGGGATGGTTTCCTGCTGGCTCCGCTGTGAACGGGACTCTCGCTGCTGTGTTGGATCCGCTTTGGACTGGACTCTCGCGACTGTGTTGGATCCATTATGGATTGAACTTTCACAGTATCATGTTAGACCCGCTCGACATCCATTGCTTTCCTCCTCTCCAAGGTTCTCATAGTCATCATTGTCACCGACGTCCCACTGGGTGTGAGTTTTTCCTTGCCCTTAGGTGGGCCTACCGAGGATGTCGTCGTGGTTTGTGCAGCCCTTCGAGACACTAGTGATTTAGGGCTATATAAGTAAACATTGATTGATTGATTGATATGCCCAAATTCCCGGGCTCCTTTCCACAAAGATAAATAAAAACAATTTACATAATGGATCCCATTTTGCAATAAATGACTCATTATTATCTCAACCAAATGCCGTTTTTTTCTCCTGATATCATCTCCATGGCTTGTGTGTCCCAGTCAGTATGAGTTGGACCACTACCACACTTTAATAAACACTCTAAAACTTTTACAAATTAGAACAGAAGAAGCTAAAAACACTCAAGCAATGTACATTTAAAATATTTATGTCTCTTAAGAAGTCTGAACAATATTTTATGTTTCTTCGGTCATAGAAAGTTTATTGTGTGTCTATTTATTTATTTTGATATGAAACTTGGTTAAAATACCGTATTTTTTGGCCTATAAGTCTCACCCAAAAAATATTTTTCCCTCAAAACTCATCGCATAATGTACGTAATAATTCTGGTTTTGCTTACCGACCTCGAAGCTATTTTATTTGGTACACCGTGTAATGAGAAGTGTGACCAGTAGATGGCAGTCAAACATGAGAGACTTCCCTATGATGGAAATATGACTCCAGTAAACAGCACCACTTTTTTGTATGATCTATTGAAAATATAGAACACTACACACGGCGCTCAAAAATCCATCAAAATGTTTTAGTAGGACTTTGGTAAGCAATGAAGCCACACCCCTCGATGGATTGTATTGTGCTTCAACATAGGAGTATTATCACCTTGTGTGTATCAATCAATCAATCAATGTTTACTTATATAGCCCTAAATCACTAATGTCTCAAAGGGCTGCACAAACCACCACGACATCCTCGGTAGGCCCACATAAGGGCAAGGAAAACTCACACCCAGTGGGACATCGGTGACAATAATGATCCAGTGGGACGTCTGTGACAATAATGATTATGAGAACCTTAGAGAGGAGGAAAGCAATGGATGTCGAGCGGGTCTAACATGATACTGTGAAAGTTCAATCCACAATGGATCCAACACAGTCGCGAGAGTCCAGTCCAAAGCGGGTCCAACTCAGCAGCGAGAGTCCCGTTCACAGCGGAGCCAGCAGGAAACCATCCCAAGCGGAGGCGGATCAGCAGCGCAGAGATGTCGAGGCGGATCAGCAGCGCAGAGATGTCCCCAGCCGATACACAGGCAAGCAGTACATGGCCACTGGATCGGACCGGACCCCCTCCACAGGGGAGAGTGGGACATAGAAGAAAAAGAAAATAAACAGCAGATCAACTGGTCTAAAAAGGGAGTCTATTTAAAGGCTACAGTATACAAATGAGTTTTAAGGTGAGACTTAAATGCTTCCACTGAGGTGGCATCTCGAACTGTTACCGGGAGGGCATTCCAGAGTACTGGAGCCCGAACGGAAAACGCTCTATAGCCCGCAGACTTTTTTTGGGCTTTGGGAATCACTAACAAGCCGGAATCCTTTGAACGCAGATTTCTTGCCGGGACATATGGTACAATACAATCGGCAAGATAGGATGGAGCTAGACCGTGTAGTATTTTATACGTAAGTAGTAAAACCTTAAAGTCACATCTTAAGTGCACAGGAAGCCAGTGCAGGTGAGCCAGTATAGGTATATATGTATGTATATATGTATATAAAGGTATATACAGTATAGGTATATATGTATGTATATAAAGGTATATACAGTATAGGTATATATGTATGTATATATGTATATAAAGGTATATACAGTATAGGTATATATGTATGTATATAAAGGTATATACAGTATAGGTATATATGTATGTATATATGTATATAAAGGTATATACAGTACAGGCGTAATGTGATCAAACTTTCTTGTTCTTGTCAAAAGTCTAGCAGCCGCATTTTGTACCAACTGTAATCTTTTAATGCTAGACATGGGGAGACCCGAAAATAATACGTTACAGTAGTCGAGGCGAGACGTAACAAACGCATGGATAATGATCTCAGCGTCCTTAGTGGACAGAATGGAGCGAATTTTAGCGATATTACGGAGATGAAAGAAGGCCGTTTTAGTAACGCTTTTAATGTGTGCCTCAAAGGAGAGAGTTGGGTCGAAGATAATACCCAGATTCTTTACCGTGTCGCCTTGTTTAATTGTTTGGTTGTCAAATGTTAGAGTTGTATTATTAAATAGAGTTCGGTGTCTAGCAGGACCGATAATCAACATTTCCGTTTTTTTGGCATTGAGTTGCAAAAAGTTAGCGGACATCCATTGTTTAATTTCATTAAGACACGCCTCCAGCTGACTACAATCCGGCGTGTTGGTCAGCTTTAGGGGCATGTAGAGTTGGGTGTCATCAGCATAACAGTGAAAGCTAACACCGTATTTGCGTATGATGTCACCTAGCGGCAGCATGTAGATGCTGAAGAGTGCAGGGCCAAGGACCGAACCCTGGGGAACTCCACACGTTACCTTAACGTAGTCCGAGGTCACATTGTTATGGGAGACACACTGCATCCTATCAGTAAGATAAGAGTTAAACCAAGACAGGGCTAAGTCTGACATACCAATTCGTGTTTTGATACGTTCTAATAAAATATTATGATCGACGGTATCGAAAGCAGCGCTAAGATCGAGGAGCAGCAACATAGATGACGCATCAGAATCCATCGTTAGCAATAGATCATTAGTCATTTTTGCGAGGGCTGTCTCCGTCGAGTGATTTGCCCTGAAACCGGATTGAAAGGTTTCACATAGATTGTTAGACGCTAAGTGTTCATTTAACTGCTCCGCAACAATTTTTTCGAGGATTTTTGAAATAAAGGGAAGGTGAGACACCGGTCGGTAGTTTACCATGAGGTCAGGATCGAGGTTAGGTCTTTTAAGAAGAGGATGAATAACCGCTTTTTTGAATGCTAGGGGAACAGTGCCCGAGGAAAGTGATAAGTTTATAATATTTAGCACTGATGGACCTAATAATACAAAGAGCTCCTTGATCAGTTTCCCAGGAAGAGGGTCAAGTAAACATGTTGTTTGTTTTATTCCATTTACACGTTGTAACAATTCCTCTAATGTTATTTCCTCAAAACGAGAGAAACTATTTTGGAGGGCAGTATCCGCCGTATATACAATCGTGTCAGTGTTAATAGAACCCCGTTGTAGCTGGGACGCATTGTCTTTAATCTCCTTTCTAATGACTTCAATTTTCTTACTAAAGAATTGCATAAAGTCATCAGCTGAGTGGGTGGAGCTACTGGAAGGAGTCCCTTGTTGGGTAAGCGATGCTACCGTACTAAACAAAAATTTAGGATCGTTTTTATTACGGTGGATGAGATTTGAGTAATAATTAGCTTTAGCTAAGGTAAGCATGCGTTTATAAGTTATTAAACCATCACTAAATGCTTGATGGTGCACCTCAAGTTTAGTCGTGCGCCATTTGCGTTCCAGCTTTCTGCATAATAATTTCTGAGCTCTAGTTTCTTCTGTAAACCACGGGGTGCGCTTTTTTGGAGCCTTTTTTAACTTTAGCGGTGCTATGTTATCAATGGTTTCGCGCAGGGCGTCGTTAAAGTTGTTAGTGAGGTTATCAATAGAGCCCACATACTTTGGGAATGGTGCCATTACCGAGGGCAGTAGGTCAGCAAGAGTTGTCGTTGTGGCCGTATTAATGTTGCGGCTGCTATAGCAGTTATTATTATTATTAGTTTGACGAACATGCGTCTGAACCTCGAATTTTATAAGGTAATGATCGGACAATACTTTAGTATACGGGAGTATCGTAACTTTGGAAGCGGTGATACCCCTGACAAGCACTAGGTCTATCGTATTACCGTTGCGATGCGTGGGTTCATTTATTATTTGTGTGAGACCACAGCTATCAATTATAGTCTGGAGCGCTACGCACGGTGGGTCCGATGGGGTATTCATATGGATATTAAAGTCCCCCATTATGATTATATTATCGGCGTGTGTCACTAGATCAGCAACGAACTCTGAGAATTCATTGATAAAGTCCGAACAGGGCCCTGGGGGGCGGTAGATAACAGCCAGGTGTAGAGGCAGCGGTGTGACAGACCTCATAGTAAGCACCTCAAACGATTTATATTTATTATTTATGTTAGGACTAAGGTTAAAGTTTTCGTTGTATATTAGTGCGACCCCCCCACCCCTTTTAAGCGGACGGGCAATATGCGCATGTGTAAAGTTAGGAGGACATGCCTCATTTAGCGCAAAAAAGTCGTTTGGTTTAAGCCAGGTTTCACTGAGACCGATGACGTTAAGATTGTTGTCTCTGATAATATCATTAACTAACAACGTTTTGGGAGACAATGATCTTATGTTTAAAAAACCTATATTATAGGTAGTGGGCTGTTTTAGGGAATTTTTGATCAAATTATCCGTAGTAGCAATATTAATAATGTTGTGTTTATTATGCCCAGTGCATTCAGTATAATTACGACCATATCTAGGAATTGATACGACGGGAATGTTCCGATTGTTTGTTTGTTGCTTTGATAAACTGCACGCATCATGGTTAGCCACCTCAGTAACGGGGATTTTCCGATTGTTTGTTTGTTGCTTTGATAAACTGCACGCATCATAGTTAGCCACCTCAGTAAAACACATGTCCAACTCTGAAACACTCAAAGCAGAAAAAACTTGTTCTAATTTAACAGACTCCTTACCCAGACCAGTAGTCTCGCATTTTCCATCTAAATCCGTCTTCGGGATGGAGGAAAGTGGTGTTCTGTGGGGATTAGCCTTCTGCTTTGTTTTTAGCCCCGCTCGACATCCGCGTTTCCGATCACACCGCTGGCGTCTGCTCCGTAGACGGCCCCCGCTGCTACTAGACTCCCCTGCTTCACAGGCCGCTGGACGTAGCCGCCGACGAATCCCCATGCTAGTTAGCATGTTTAGCACGCCCGCGTCTATCAGTCCAAAACGGCCCAATATGTCCATATCCAGAAGTGTCTGGCGGTCGTACGTGATCACGGAGTGACCACGATGCGAGCCAGCCATGAAGTCTGCAGAACTGTCCGGCATTTCCGCCAAATGTTCCATCTTTAGCAAGAGCACCGCAGTGTCGCAGCCCGTCCGGGCGCCGCCATCTTGCCAAAGCTAAGACATATAATCTGACGTTTTGTTTTGCAATATTATGCAAAAGCAACTTTTCTTGAATTCTGGTGAATGCTGATCTGTATTTGTGATCTGCATAAGTCCTGAAAATGTGCACGCGTCTGCCATTTGTAGTACGTGAAAACATCGTAGTGGATAAGCTCCTTCTTTTTTCTCTATTATCTTGTTATGTGACATTTATCCTCCGCTGTTGCCGTTTCTTACTTATATCTGTCTGTAAACCCGCCATGAAAGCGCTAAAACATACCGGTGTAGTGAATTTTTATTATTCACCCAAGGAACTTTAGTTATTAGAGAGTTCCGGTCGCACGGTTTTTCACGGGACACATTTCCGTTGTTGTTTCCGGATGAGGAGATGCTGCTCCGTTATTAATTGAAGTAAAATCTGAATGTCATTAAAACCGCCATCTTTTGACACTTCTTCCACTGCCGTCCTTGCACGCTACACCGCAACAACAGAGATGACGGGGAGAAGATGATGTTGAAGGTGAGCCACGTAAATAAGACCGCCCACAAATCGGCGCATCGTGAAGCGACTGTCAGAAAGCGGCTTGAAGATGATGTGTAAAACATCATCAATACAACATTTTGACCAAAGAACCGCCATTATGTTATGTAGACCACAAGGAAGTCTAACATTTAGAAATAAATAAAATAATAATAATATAATTCCTTTAATGCGCCTTACACCAAAAATAGACCATTAATCGGCAGTGCGCCTTATAATCCGGTGTGCCCTATGGTCCGGAAAATATGGTATGTGTTTATCTCAAACATGTTATGTTGGCAAAATGAACATTGAATGCTGTTTTGCATGCAATGAACTGTGTTGCATTCTTAAAATGTAAAACTGTTGTCATTATTAAGTGATTTGTCTTTTTATATTGTTGATGTATTGTTGGCAGGTTGAAAACAGCTCAGCGGATTTCAATAGAGAAACCCAACATTTAAACAGCACCGTATAATAATCATCAAAAATGCACAAGAGACAAGAACTTGGTTCATGCGGTCACGCCACACGGCACAGAGGGCTTGTGAGCACACCTGTTTTTATTAGCACACACAAATTGGCACAATCGACCACGGACACATTTCAGCTGTGCGTGTCAGCCTTCAATAATAAAAATCCAAAACAGGGGTTTAGGGAAAAAAAGAAAAGGCCAAACACAATAATTGAGGGCTAATCTTAGCGCATGTAAATATACCATTGGCACAATCAACCATGGACGCATTTCAGCTGTGCGTGTCAGCCTTCAATAATGAAAATCCAAAACAGGGGTTTAGGTAAAAAAAAGAGAAAATAAGGCAAACACAATATTTGAGGGCACATCATAACATGTATGATTAAAACATTGGCACAATCAACCGCGGACGCATTTCAGCTGTGTGTGTCAGACTTCAATAATAAAAATCCAAAACTGGCGTTTAGGGAAAAAAAAGACAATAAGGCCAAACACAATAATTGAGGGCACATCTTAACATGTATAATTAAAACATTGGCACAATCAACCACGGACGCATTTCAGCTGTGTGTGTCAGACTTCAATAATAAAAATCCAAAACTGGCGTTTAAGGAAAAAAAAGACAACAAGGCCAAACACAATAATTGAGGGCACATCTTAATGCGTACAATTAAACCATTGGCACAATTAAACACAGGCGCATTTCAGCTGTGTGTGTCAGCCTTCAATAATAAAAATCCAAAACTGGCGTTTAGGGAAAAAAAGACAACAAGGCCAAACACAATAATTGAGGGCACATCTTAACGCGTATAATTAAACCATTGGCACAATCAAACACAGACGCATTTCAGCTGTGTGTGTCAGCCTTCAATAATGAAATTCCAAAACAGGGGTTTAGGTAAAAAAAAAAAGAAAAAAGGCAAACACATGATTTTAGGGCACATCTTAAAATGTATAATTAAAACATTGGCACAATCAACCACGGACGCATTTCAGTTGTGTGTCAGCCTTCAATAATAAAAATCCAAAACTGGCGTTTACGGAAAAAAAGACAACAAGGCCAAACACAATAATTGAGGGCACATCTTAATGCGTACAATTAAACCATTGGCACAATCAACCACAGACGCATTTCAGCTGTGTGTGTCAGCCTTCAATAATGAAATTCCAAAATAGTTGTTTAGGTTAAAAAAAAGAAAATAAGGCAAACACAATATTTGGCAACATTTGAGGGCACATCATAACATGTATGATTAAAACATTGGCACAATCAACCACGGACGCATTTCAGCTGTGTGTGTCAGACTTCAATAATAAAAATCCAAAACTGGCGTTTAGGGAAAAAAAAACAACAAGGCCAAACACAATAATTGAGGGCACATCTTAATGCGTATAATAAAACATTGGCACAATCAACCAAGGCCGCATTTCAGCTGTGTGTGTCAGCCTTCAATAATAAAAATCCAAAACTGGCGTTTAGGGAAAAAAAGACAAAAAAGCCAAACACAATAATTGAGGGCACATCTTAATGCGTACAATTAAACCATTGGCACAATTAAACACAGGCGCATTGCAGCTGTGTGTGTCAGCCTTCAATAATGAAATTCCAAAACAGGGGTTTAGGTAAAAAAAAAAGAAAATAAGGCAAACACGTGATTTGAGGGCACATCTTAACATGTATAATTAAAACATTGGCACAATCAACCACGGACGCATTTCAGCTGTGTGTGTCAGCCTTCAATAATAAAAATCCAAAACTGGCGTTTAGGGAAAAAAAGACAACAAGGCCAAACACAATAATTGAGGGCACATCTTAACACGTTTAATTAAACCTTAATAAAGCTAAAATAGAATTAATTCGAAAATTTGATTGTCATATTCCATAGAATACTTGATATCTAAAATATTCAGTGCCCGCAGCTCTACTCAAGTGACCGTGACAGTGTGGCAACAGGGCGGAAAGGAGGCATCATTACAGCTTCTCTGCACGGAATAGACAAAGTGGAATTATCAGACTTTCCTACCCTGGGACCCGCTCTCAAAAAGTCTTGTTTCCAACCACTCAGAGCGTTGATTTTGTGGGGTAGAAGACTGATATGATACATGCCTTTACTGTCTCCACCTAAACACATATTTATACCTATAAGTGATTGTTTTTTTCGTGTGTGCGTTTTTATGTGTTGCTATGTTTGTTTGACTTCTGAGTAAAGCTCCTCCCACAAAATGAGCAGGGATAGGTTTCTCTCCCGTGTGCATTCTCATGTGACATTTCATGATGTGTTTCACAAAGGCTTGCAGACTAAACTGAACGTTTTTTGGCCATTGTGTTTGTTTGTGTTGAAACAAATTCTGTATTGTAAAAAAAAATTTATAAAACAGGACCCCAAACTGAACAATTAAATGTTTTTTTCTCCAGTGTGTGTTCTCAAATGTAGTCAGAATAGCCTTATGAGAAAATGTTTGACCTCGAACTAAGCAGTTATTTTTCTTCCATATGGTTTCTCATATGTACAGTCAAAATATTCTTTAAAGAAAAGCCTTTACCACATGCCAAACAATTAAATGCTTTTTTCTCTCGCGTGTGGTTTGTGAAGTGGATCTTTTTGGTGAAGCTTTTATCACAAACCGAACAATTAACAAAACAGTTAAATGTCTTTTCTCTTGTGTGTTGTCATGTGTGTCATCAAATTACCCTTTCGAGAAAAGCTTTTGCCACAAAGTAAACAATTAAATGTTTTTTCTCCTGTGTGTGTTTTCATGTGTTGAGCCATATTGCTCTTTTGACTAAAGTTTTTATCGCAAAGTGAACAACTAAATGGTTTTTCTCCTGTGTGCGTTCTCATGTGTTCAGTCAAACTGCTCTTGAGAGCAAAGTCTTTAAGACAAATTGAACATTTGAATTTTTTTTCTCCTGTATGTGTTCTCATGTGCCCGGCCCAACTGCTCCTGTGAGTAAAGCTTTTAGCACAAGCTGAACAATTAAATGGTTGTTCTCCCGTGTGCGTTCTCATGTGTTGAGTCAAACTGCTCCTGTGAGTGAAGTTTTTATCGCAAAGTGAACAATTAAATGGTTTTTCACCTGTGTGTGTTCTCATGTGTTGAGTCAAACTGCTTTTTTGAGTGAAGTTTTTACCGCAAACTGAGCAATCGAATGACTTTTCTCCCGTGTGCGTTGTCATGTGTTCAGTCAAATGGCTCTTCCGAAAAAAGCTCTTGCTACAAACTGAACAATTAAATGGTTTTTCTCCTGTGTGTATTCTCATGTGTTCAATCAGACCGATCTTGAGAGTAAAGTTTTTATCACAAGCTGAACAATTAAATGGTTTTTCTCCTGTGTGTCTTCTCATGTGTTGATTCAAACTGCTCCTGTGAGTGAAGTTTTTACCACATTCTGAACAGTTAAAGGGTTTTTCTCCTGTGTGTGTTCTCATGTGTTGAATCAGACTGGACTGGTGAGAAAAGTTTTTATCACAAGCTGAACAATTAAATGTTTTTTCTCCTGTATGTGTTCTCATGTGTTGAGTCCAACTGCTCCTGTGAGTGAAGTTTTTGGCGCAAGCTGAACAATTAAAGGGCTTTTCTCCTGTGTGTGTTCTCATGTGTTCAGTCAAACTATTTTTTTGAGTAAAGTTTTTAGCACAGACGGAACAATTAAATGATCTTTCTCGTGTGTGTGTTCTCATGTGTCCAGTCAAATAGCCCCTTTGAAAAAAGCTTTTACCGCAAACTGGACAATCAAATGGCTTTTCTCCTGTGTGTGTTCTTATCTGTTGGGTCAAACCATTTTTGTGAGTAGAGTTTTTACCACCGACCGAGCAGCTCAGGTGTTTCACTTTAGCACATTTAGACTGTTTGTTGTCAGTGTGAGTCCTCATATCACCTTCACAGTCTGTATCGCTGCTCAAAGGTTCTTCATCGTCGTCTTCAGCCTCACTAACTGATAGTGGAGCTAAGAATTTGTCTGGTTGTGGTTTCTCTTCATCATCCTCAGTGCTCAGATCAGCTAGAAGACGCCCTCCCTCTCGAGTGATCCAGAGTTGCTCTTCTTCCTCTTTAATTTGGGGTGGCTGTGGATCCTCTTGCTTTAGGCGAGAATCAACCCACTGCAGCTGAGAGGGAAGTTCCTCTTGATGACTACTCAGCTGCTGGTTGTCTGCAGGACAAAACCAACGAAAGGTCCCAGGTGGTTTCTCTTCATCATCCTCAGTCTTCCCAGAGACAGTCAGTCGTGACTTGGTGAGACCAGCTTCCTGAATTATGCAGAATTCCTTCTTTTTCTCTTTAAAGTGGAGGGGCCAGGGGTGCTCTTGCTTCAAAGTGGGGCCCTCAATCTGCAGCTGAGGTGGAAGTTCTTCTGGATGACCAATTAGTGGTTTCTCTTCATCATCTTCAATCTTCACAGAGACAACAGTCAGTGGCAACTTATTGAAATCAGCTTCCTGCGTTCCTAGAAGACACCCTCCCTCTCGAGTGATCCAGAGATGCTCTTCTTCCTCTTTAATTTGGGGTGACTGTGGATCCTCTTGCTTCAGGTTAGAATCAACCCACTGCAGCTGAGAGGGAAGTTCTTCTTGATGACTACTCAGCTGTTGGTTGTCTTCATCATCTTCAGTCTTCACCGAGACAACAGTCAGTGGAAACTTGGTGAGTTTAGCTTCCTCCGGCCTTAGAAGACACTCTCCCTCCTGAGAGATCCAGAGTTCCTCCTCTTCCTTTTTGATGCGGGGGGGCTGTGCATCCTCCTGCTTCAGAGTCCAGCGCCCTGCCCAGGACTCAGTGGGACGTAGCTCTGGATAACTAATCAGCTGCTGGATGTCTGTGGGACACAACCAAACACAAAAATACTTTGACTCAGACATTAATAAGATTGGGAATTGTTCGAATTTGGACGATTTCGGTCCCGATTCAATACCCTCATTTTGTATTTAGCTCCCAACATCTCCTAATTTCTTCATTTATTTAAAAGGGAACATTATCACAATTTCAAAAGGGTTAAAAACAATAAAAATCAGTTCCCAGTGGCTTGTTTTATTTTTCAAAGTTTTTTTCAAAATTCCACCGGTCCCGGAATATCCCTAAATAAAGCTTTAAAGTGCCTTATTTTCGCTATCTGTGAATATACCGTCCATTTCCCTGTGACGTCATACAGGGCTGCCAATACAAACAACATGGCGGTTACCACAGCAAGATATAGCGACATTAGCTCGGATTCAGACTCGGATTTCAGCGGCTTAAGCGATTCAACAGATTAAGCATGTATTGAAACAGATGGTCGCAGTATGGAGGCAGATAGCGAAAACGAAATTGAAGAAGAAATTGAAGCTATTAAGCGAATAGCTATTGACGCTATTCGGCCATAGCGTGGGTGTACCTAATGAAGTGGCCCATAGCATGGCTGCCTTATTAGCATCGCCGGTAAAATGTGCGGACCAAACGATCAGGACTTTCGCGTCGTGTGACACTGGAGCAACTTAAATCCGTCGATTGGTAAGTGTTTGTTTCGCATTAAATGTGGGTATCTAGTTTCAAATGTACATTCAGCTAGAGTAAATACATGTTAGCATCGATTAGCGTAGCATGTTAGCATCGATTAGCTGGCAGTCATGCCATGACCAAATATGTCTGATTAGCACATAAGTCAACAACATCAACAAAACTCACCTTTGTGATTTTGTTGACTTAATGGTTGCAAATGCATCTGCAGGTTATCCATACATCTCTGTGCCATGTCTGTCTTAGCATCGCCGGTCAAATGTGGAGACACTCTGGTACATTCAATGGGGGTCTGGCGGCAGATTTCTTGCCAGTGGTGCAACTTGAATCCCTCCCTGTTAGTGTTGTTACACCCTCCGACAACACACCGACGAGGCATGATGTCTCCAAGGTTCCAAAAAATAGTCGAAAAAACGGAAAATAACAGCTGAGACCCGGTGTTTGTAATGTGAAAATGAAAATGGCGGGTGTGTTACCTCGGTGATGTCACGCTAAAAGAGCGATAAGCAGAAAGGTGTTTAATTCGCCAAAATTCACCCATTTAGAGTTCGGAAATCGGTTAAAAAAATAGATGGTCTTTTTTCTGCACCATCAAGGTATATATTGACGCTTACATAGGTCTGCTGATAATGTTCCCCTTTAAACTAAAATGCTTTTCCATTAGGCTATTTTAAACTGTAGTTTATTTCCAGAGGAGAACACGTTCACTTTTAGCTGAATTTTCAACCACGTCATGAACATTTTTAACCATACACTCAGCTCCCACTAATGGGCTAACCAGGTACAGAATATCAACAAAAGCAAAAATAACAACCTGTAAAAGGCCAAGTTAGCTGTACAATTGTTTTTATACCTCAATTGATTGTTTTCCTTCGTTGATTCTGACTGGTTGGACGCCAAAAACGAGTCACTAGCAATACTATTCCATAAATGCCGAAGTGTTTGATATTTGTAGCTCCTCTTGCATAAAATATTTATGTCGCACTGTAAACATTACCAATCAAAATCACCTAAAAATTAAGACAAACTTTATCCATACTTGCACGCACACTTTCTGTTTATTATTCGATGGTATCTAGTGGTAGTTGTGTCGGCTTTTTCTTCAGGTTGGCGGACTTGGCATCAAAACTATGAATTGACGGTTCTGAGACAATCGGAATGTTCAGTACAGGCCAAATGTTTGGACACACCCAATCATTTCAAAGCCTTTTCTTATATTTTCATGACTATTTACATTGTCGATTGTCACTGAAGGCATCTAAACTAGGACAGCTGTGAAGTGAAAACCATTTCCAATGACTACCCCTTGAAGCTCATGGAGAGAATGCTGATAGTGTGCAAAGCAGTTTACAGAGCAAGAGTGGCTATTTTGAAGAAACTTGGAAACAAAACAATTGTTTCAGCTCCTTTGTTGAGTACATAACTCCTCATGTGTTCCTTCATAATTTTGATGTGACAACCTACAATGTAAATAGTCATGAAAATAAAGTGAAGTGTGAATTTAAATTTACATAGCGCCTTTTCTCTAGTGACCCAAATCGTTTTTTTACATAGAGAAACCCAATATCTAAGTTACATTTAAAGCAGTGTGGGTGGCACTGGGAGTAGGTGGGTAAAGTGTCTTGCCCAAGGACACGGCAGTGACTAGGATCAAACCTGGAACCCTCAAGTTGCTGGCACGGCCACTCTACCAACCGAGATATACCGCCCCAAGAAAACGCACTGAATGAGGAGAAGGTGTGTCCAAACTTTTGGCCTGTACTGTATGTCTCAGTTTCCATCCATGCCTGACGGCCGACCCTAGACATGGTCCATGAGGTATTTCTCCTTCAACTCAACACATTTTACAATAGAATAGGAAGTACTTTATTGATCCCTGTGGGAAATTCAGCACCACAGTTTGCTCACAATAAACAACAATAATAATGAATAATAAATAACACATATTATATATATATAAATATATTCTACAAATATTCTACATTTAAGTGCAGTCAAGTAAAAACATATGTATTATACAGTCTGAAGGCTGTCGGTATGAAGGACCTCCTGTGTCGTTCCGTGTTTAGTTCTACGAACTACAGTATATATACTGTAGGTCAGGGGTCTCAAACTCAATTTACCCGGGGGCCACTAGATGCGGAAACCGGGTGAGGCTGGGCCGCAAGAAAAGATTTCTTTAAAATAATCCAACATGCACTTTTTAATGAATTCACCTTCTTTGAATGGCTTTCCCGCCCTAGCAACATACTTACTAACTCACGTGATCTTTACGGGAAACACCCGAATATCAGTGCCCCTCCCGGCAATTTCCCGGGGCAATCATTCTCCCGGTTTCCACCCGGACATTAATATTAAGGGCGTGCCGTGATGGCACTGTCTTTAAAGTCCTCTATAACCTGCCTTCTCGTCCGCTTTTTCCAGCATACAAACAGCGTGCCGGCCCAGTCCCATATTGTATGAGGCTTCTGCAGACCCACGGAAGTGACTGCAAGACATACTTGAGCAACAGCCATACAGGTCACACTGAGGGTGGCCGTATAAACAACTTTATCACTGTTAAAAATATGCGCCACATTGTGAAACCACACCAAGCAAGATTGACAAACACATTTTGGGAGAACATCCACACCGTAACAACATTAACACAACAGAACAAATACCCAGAATCCAATGCAGCCCTAACTCTTCCAAGCTACAATAGGGGGCAGTTTTTTGGGTGGAGGGGTGGGTTTTGGTTCACAGTGTGGCACATATTTGTAACAGTGTTAAAGTTGGTTGTACGGCCACCCTCAGTGTGACCTGTGTGGCTGTTGATCAAATATGTCTTGCAGTCGCGTAATACGTATAAAGAAGCCAAATTCAACATGTGGCTGGGCTGGTACGCTATTTGTACAGGTTATAGAGCAGTGGTTCTCAAATGGGGGTACGTGTACCCCTGGGGGTACTTGAAGGTATGCCAAGGGGTACGTGAGATTTTTTTTGAATATTCTAAAAGTAGCAACAATTAAAAATCCTTTATAAATATATTTATTGAATAATACTTCAACAAAATATGAATGTAAGTTCATAAAGTGTGAAAAGAAATGCAACAATGCAATATTCAGTGATGATTAGGGTTGGCTATCGAGTATCGATTGGAACCGGGACTAACTTTCCGGTTCTCCCGGAATCGCTCGAAAGTTTAAATTTTGATTCCTAGTTTCGATACCCAGTCCGCCGACCGGAAAAAAATAATAAGTCTGCCGACCCGGAAGAAGAAGCCGCTGAACACCAACGAAGAAGTGTTAGCATAGCCGAGCCTATGTAGCCGAGCGAGTCAGTCAAGCATGGATAGCGACAGGACTGTTTCGTGCTTAGGAGGGTGCACGTCGAACATGATGAAGCACCTCCAAGTTCATGGAGTACAAATAAATGTGTGTCCCGTCTTGGACAGGAGACATTATCTGTCCAGAACGCTCAAGCATCCTGCCTGAGAAGGCGGATATGCTCATTTTCCTAAACAAGAACTGTCTCCGATTTTATACTGTACCTGCTGCTAATCAGGACTGGGTTTTGCAAGTTGTTTCTTATTGTTTATTTGCTTTTCCGCACCAAGTTAGCCCATCAGTGGGAGCACGGTAACATGTTTAAGTACCTGCAGCATCACACACTTGTGTGTGTAAATGTGTTTTCATGAGGTTTCCTGCAGCATCATACACTTGTGTGTGTAAATGTGTTTTCATGAGGTTTCCTGCAGCATCACACACTTGTGTGTGTAAATGTGTTTTCATGAGGTTTCCTGCAGCATCATACACTTGTGTGTGTAAATGTGTTTTCTTGAGGTTTCCTGCGGCATCATACACTTGTGTGTGTAAATGTGTTTTCATGAGGTTTCCTGCGGCATCATACACTTGTGTGTGTAAATGTGTTTTCATGAGGGTTCCTGCAGCATCACACACTTGTGTGTGTAAATGTGTTTTCATGAGGTTTCCTGCGGCATCATACACTTGTGTGTGTAAATGTGTTTTCATGAGGTTTCCTGCGGCATCATACACTTGTGTGTGTAAATGTGTTTTCATGAGGTTTCCTGCGGCATCATACACTTGTGTGTGTAAATGTGTTTTCATGAGGTTTCCTGCGGCATCATACACTTGTGTGTGTAAATGTGTTTTCATGAGGTTTCCTGCGGCATCATACACTTGTGTGTGTAAATGTGTTTTCATGAGGTTTCCTGCGGCATCATACACTTGTGTGTGTAAATGTGTTTTCATGAGGTTTCCTGCAGCATCATACACTTGTGTGTGTAAATGTGTTTTCATGAGGTTTCCTGCAGCATCATACACTTGTGTGTGTAAATGTGTTTTCATGAGGTTTCCTGCAGCATCATACACTTGTGTGTGTAAATGTGTTTTCATGAGGGTTCCTGCAGCATCACACACTTGTGTGCGTAAATGTGTTTTCATGAGGTTTCCTGCAGCATCATACACTTGTGTGTGTAAATGTGTTTTCATGAGGTTTCCTGCGGCATCATACACTTGTGTGTGTAAATGTGTTTTCATGAGGTTTCCTGCGGCATCATACACTTGTGTTTTCATGAGGTTTCCTGCGGCATCATACACTTGTGTGTGTAAATGTGTTTTCATGAGGTTTCCTGCGGCATCATACACTTGTGTGTGTAAATGTGTTTTCATGAGGTTTCCTGCAGCATCATACACTTGTGTGCGTAAATGTGTTTTCATGAGGTTTCCTGCAGCATCACACACTTGTGTGCGTAAATGTGTTTTCATGAGGTTTCCTGCAGCATCATACACTTGTGTGTGTAAATGTGTTTTCATGAGGGTTCCTGCAGCATCACACACTTGTGTGTGTAAATGTGTTTTCATGAGGTTTCCTGCGGCATCATACACTTGTGTGTGTAAATGTGTTTTCATGAGGTTTCCTGCAGCATCATACACTTGTGTGTGTAAATGTGTTTTCATGAGGTGTCCTGCAGCATCATACACTTGTGTGTGTAAATGTGTTTTCATGAGGTTTCCTGCGGCATCATACACTTGTGTGTGTAAATGTGTTTTCATGAGGTTTCCTGCAGCATCATACACTTGTGTGTGTAAATGTGTTTTCATGAGGTTTCCTGCAGCATCATACACTTGTGTGTGTAAATGTGTTTTCATGAGGTTTCCTGCAGCATCATACACTTGTGTGTGTAAATGTGTTTTCATGAGGTTTCCTGCGGCATCATACACTTGTGTGTGTAAATGTGTTTTCATGAGGTTTCCTGCGGCATCATACACTTGTGTGTGTAAATGTGTTTTCATGAGGTGTCCTGCAGCATCATACACTTGTGTGTGTAAATGTGTTTTCATGAGGTTTCCTGCAGCATCATACACTTGTGTGTGTAAATGTGTTTTCATGAGGTTTCCTGCAGCATCATACACTTGTGTGTGTAAATGTGTTTTCATGAGGTTTTTAAAAATAAAGCTCTCTTGATGAAAGTGTACCCCCTGTGAAAATATATTTGTAATTTATAATATTTATATTCAAGTTCATAGATTTGATATTTATATTCTAGTTGAAAACAGCCCTGTGAGGAAACTTATAGTAAAGTTAATAGAATTAAAATTGATGGAGAATGTCAGACTATTTCATTCAGAAAGACTGTAGGTTAGCTAGCTCATTTAAAATATCCTAAACTTTTTTTTACCCTGAATCGGAATCGAGAATCGTCAGGAATCGGAATCGAAACAAAGAATCGGAATCGAAATCGTTCGAATTCAAACGATACACAACCCTTGTGATGATAGCTAGATTTTTTTGTGGACATGTTCCATAAATATTGATGTTAAAAATTTTCTTTTTTTGTGAAGAAATGTTTAGAAGTAAGTTGATGAATCCAGATGGATCTCTATTACAATCCCCAAAGAGGGCTCTTTAAGTTGATGATTACTTCTATGTGGAGAAATCTTTATTCATAATTGAATCACTTGAATCATCAACAAGTTTTTAGTTATTTTTATATATATTTTTCCAAATAGTTAAAAAAAGACCACTACAAATGATAAATATTTTGCACTGTTATACAATTTAATAAATCAGAAACTGATGACGTAGTGCTGGATTTTACTTCTTTATCTCTTTTTTTCAAACAAAAATGCTTTGCTCTAATTAGGGGGTACTTCAATCAATCAATCAATGTTTATTTATATAGCCCCAAATCACAAATGTCTCAAAGGACTGCACAAATCATTACGACTACAACATCCTCGGAAGAACCCACAAAAGGGCAAGGAAAACTCACACCCAGTGGGCAGGGAGAATTCACATCCAGTGGGACGCCAGTGACAATGCTGACTATGAGAAACCTTGGAGAGGACCTCAGATGTGGGCAACCCCCCCCTCTAGGGGACCGAAAGCAATGGATGTGGAGCGGGTCTAACATGATACTGTGAAAGTTCAATCCATAGTGGCTCCAAGACAGCAGCGAGAGTCCCGTCCACAGGACTTGAATTAAAAAAATATTCACATGGGGTACATCACTGAAAAAAGGTTGAGAACCACTGGTGTAGAGGACGTTAAAGGCAGTGCCCCCAATCATGTTGTTTGGGTTAAATTTGGGAGAACGATTACCCCTGGAGGGGCACTGAAAATTGGGAGTCTCCCGGAAAAATCAAGGGTATACAATTATACAAATACGGGCCGCACCAACATAAAATTTTCATATTAAAGGTGCGGGCAGCAAAATAACGTCTCGCGGGCCGCGTTTTTGAGACCCCTGCTGTAGGTGTAGTGTTTCATGGACATTCATTTAGTGCCTTGTTAGAACGATGATCCATGTTTACATGACTTAGCCAATACAAGAGGACTAGAGTCATAGAAAACATATGAGTGAGCTTTACGTGTTTATTTTGTGTGTTGTGTTGTGTGACATTATCCTTTGAGCAACGTTGAGTTACTGATATATTATCGCTTTGCACTATTTCCAGTGTTACTATATTGTGATTGCACTAACCTTTGATTTACTGTAACAGTATCAGACGGTTTTTTACCTGTTTATTGAATCGGAGAAAATAATAGCTGTTTATTCATTTTGGGAGTGAACGGAGTTGTCAGAACGCTGGTTTGTAATCTATTAATAAAGTTTGACTGACCTATCTGACTGTTTTGTTGACATTTTGTTGGGGGACGGCGTGGCGAAGTTGGTAAAGTGGCTGTGCCAGCAATCTGAGGGTCATTGGTTCAATCCCCACCTTCTACGATCCTAGTCACGTCCGTTGTGTCCTTGGGCAAGGCACTTCACCCTTGCTCCTGATGGGTTCCTGGTGAGCAAGGCTTGCATGGCAGCTCCCGCCTTCAGTGTGTGAATGTGCGACTGTGGAAATACTGTCAAAGCGCTTTGGGCTCCTTTAAAAAGGGGTAGAAAAGCGCTATACAAGTACAAACCGTTTACCGTTTACGTTCCCTTTGGCGCAGCTCCATCTAATGGAAGCATTACGTAACCCCAGCCTCTACTGGGATGGCGTGGCGCAGTGACCATGCGCACCCCGAGGGTCCCTGGTTCAATCCCCACCTAGTACCAACCTCGTCATGTCCGTTGTGTCCTGAGCAAGACACTTCACCCTTGCTCCTGATGGGTGCTGGTTAGCGTCTTGCATGGCAGCTCCCTCCATCAGTGTGTGAATGTGTGTGTGAATGTGGAAGTAGTGTCAAAGCGCTTTGAGTACCTTGAAGGTAGAAAAGCGCTATACAAGTACAACCTATTTATTTATTTATTTATTTTCCGATGGTCATTGGGATACCACAAATCTGACAGTTTCAGGAAAGATGTGCCTTGGAATCTTGCGGATATCGCAAGCTGGGACCAAAATGTCAGCAAAATAATTTTAACTCAAAGGCCGATTGTTGGAAAATTTTTTATCTAAGTTATCACAAAAACTTTGTGTTGAAATGAGTTCCCGGCGAGAAGACCAAAAGCTGTCTTTGAACCTCCCAAGAAAAAGGCTTGTAAAAGTCCACTGTGTAAGGGGGGGAAGCAACATGAAGGTGTTTCTGTTTCTTTCATGTCATGTAATCAGCAGAAAGATAGTCTTTCAACCCAAGACTACAAAGCGTAGAGTTCCAGGCGACCTCTTTTTCTTAAACTCTTTTACAACCTCTTTTTTTAACTCTTTTACGAACCTCTTCTTTCAACTGATTTACGACCTTTTCTGTGAACTGTTTACGATCCAGTCCCTTTGGAAGCAGCTTTTACCATCTGGTCAGGGAAGGACCAAATAAAAGGAGGCGTGCAATCTTACCCATGCCTTGGCCACTAATACACCCCCATACCATCACACATGCTGGCTTTTCCACTTTGCGCCTAGAACAATCCGGATGTTTATTTTCCTCTTTGTTCCGGAGGACACCACATCCACAGTTTCCAAATATAATTTGAAATTTAGTCTCGTCAGACCTCAGAACACTTTTCCACTTTGCATCAGTCCATCTTAGATGAGCTCGGGCTCAGCGAAGCCAGCGGCGTTCCTGGGTGTTGTTGATAAATGGGTCTGGCTTTGCATGGCAGAGTTTTAACTTACACTTACAGATGTAGCGACCAACTGTAGTTACTGACAGTGGTTTTATGACGTGTTCCTGAGCCCATGTGGTGATATCCTTTGCACATTGATGTCGGTTTTTGATGCCTGAGTGATCAAAGGTCCGTAATATCATCGCTTATGTGCAGTAATTTCTTCAGATTCTCTGAACACTTGATGATTTTACGGATCATAGATGGTAAAATCCCTAAATTCCTTGCAATAGCTCGTTGAGAAATGTTGTTCTAAAACTGTTCGACAATTTGCTTACAAAGTGGTGACCCTCACCCCATCCTTGTTTGTGAATTACTTAGCATTTCATGGAAGCTGCTTTTATAGCCAATCATGGCACCCACCTGTTCCCAATTAGCCTGCACACCTGTGGGATGTTCCAAATAAGTGTTTGATAAGCATTCCTCAACTTTATCAGTATATATTGCCACCTTTCCCAACTTCTTTGTCACGTGTTGCTGGCATCAAATTCTAAAGTTAATGATTATTTGCACAAAAAATATATATATATGTTTATCAGTTTGAACATCAAATATGTTGTCAGTGTAGCCCAGCGGTCGGGAACCTTTTGGCCTGAGAGAGCCATGAAAGCCAAATAATTTAAAATGTATTTCCGTGAGAGCCATATCATATTTTTTAACACTGAAAACAACCAAATGTGTGCATTTTTAAGTAAGACCAACATATTTAGAGTATGATAAATCTCCTAATCTTTTTAATAACATTCTTATTCTGAAGTTAACCAATAATAAATCAAATACTTCTTACCATTAATGCGACTTCTTGAACAAGTCTGGTAGAAAACGGATGGATGGATAAAATGCATGAGAATGTTTTATATTTTGAAAGGTATTTTTAGCTCTGTGCTTACTAGCGGAATTATTCCTAATTATCATGTTAAGCCAGGGGTGTCCAAACTTTTTCCACTGAGGGCCACACACTGAAAAATCAGAGCAAGCGGGGACCATTTTCATCATTTTTATTTTAAAAACCAATACAATATATGTATAAAAAATATACATTTAGGCCTCCATTCAGTTATAATCCCGGGGACCCCAAAGGGTTTTGGTCAAAAAAAATATTAAAAATGTGTCATTATTCAGTATTATAATTTGTATTATTATGCAAGTTTTAAATCTCTAAATCAACATTAGAAAATAAAAAAATAGAAAAAACACAAAATATGCAATACTTTCACCCAATAACTTTTTTAAGTGGAATATTTGAGAATATGTAATAATTGGAGCCTTAATTTTGGATTTTGATTCATTATTTTTTGAGCAACGACACTTAAAAACAAATCACACTAAAATAATTGGGGATCCAAAAGTGTCCTAACTTATTAAAGTGTTAAAAAATAAATTATACATTTTATTTACCGTTTACTTTTAGCACAATAATCTCGATCAACTTCAGATATATCCGTCAATTTTAAGTTTTATTGTTGTTTATGTTTTGTTTGTTTTAGGCTCTTCTTTAAAAAAAAAAACAGCTCAGTTTTTTATATGGCAAACACAAAATATGCAACATTTTCCCCCAAAAATATCTCAAAGTGGAATATTTAATGTGACATAATCGAAGCCTTGAATAGGTCAATAATTCAAAATAACATTGATTTTGATTCATTATTATTTTTTAAAGAAAGAAACAGCCTGCATGGCATCTTTGTGTTATAAGAGTAAACATTGCAACAATTTCTTGTTACATTTCACCTGTTTGCTCTTTTATACCACTTTTGATGTTTTTTAATTTTTTTTAATTGTATTCTTAAAATGTGCCGTGGGGCCTTTAAAAAATGACCCGCAGGCCGCACTTTGGACAGCCCTGTGTTAAGCAATGCCAGCTAAGATTTATCTGAGAGCCAGATGAAGTCATCAAAAGAGCCACATCTGGCTCTAGAGCCATAGGTTCCCTACCCCTGCTGTAGCATATTCAACTGAATATGGGTGGAAAAAAATTTGAAAATCATTGTATTCTGTTTATATTTACATCTAACACAAATTCCCAACTCAAATGGAAACGGGGTTTGTAGCAGATTGCACAGAACAGTACATATTCCGTACAAATGACCAATAAACGGTAAACCTAAATAAGTTTTTCAACTTGTTTAAGTCGGGGTCCACGTTAATCAATTCAAGATAGTTCTTTTGAACAAAGTCAGCTAATTTCTCATCTACACTCATTTGGAGACTTATGGTGGCTTTCAAATGACGAAACTTCAACACACTCACCTTCATCTTCGGTTTTTATCTTTATCTCCGTTGGTGACTTGCTGGAAGTTGGTGGCGCTGATTCTCTTTCACTTTCTCTTTGACATGACGTCGCCATCTTAGCATAGCAGTAGTCGTCCATCTTCTAGCACGTCTTCAATCTTCACGCCATTGCTCCAAACTCAACTTCCATTTTGTGTGTTTTAGGGAAGACAAATTAAGTATTTGTTACTGAATCTACTTTTAGAAGGTACATTTAAGACTTACCCGGAGAGCCAGAGCAGCTCAGTCCGCCATCTTGGTCGGCGCCAAAGTCTTTGCCGCCTCGTTGCCCATGCGCGAAAAGGCAACCACTTCCGTTTTTTTGTTTTTCAAAATAGTGGTACGTCAACAAAGTCGAGTCGTCAATCTTCTCTTCAGATGAAATTCCATTGCTCCAAACTCAACTTCCGTTTCGTGGGCTTTAGAAAAGACGAATCCATGACATTAGCAGTGAGTCGATATTGCGGCCATATCGTAAGCGCTATTGCTCACCCCACCCCTTTGCGCATGCGCCAAAAAGCAGCCACTTCCGTTCCCTACTCCTCATAAACAAAACTCCTCGCACATAAAACTCTACATTTAAATTTGGCATTTTTACGAAAGAGAGCAACCTAAAAAATTATTATTGATAGAATAATGTTGCAAGCTATTTTTGTTATATACATAAAATCCGATTAAAAAAAACAAAAACAACAAGTTAAACCCAAATGATCGCATTGGATTAAAGATTTTAAATTATTAATACAATCTTGAAAAGTATTAAAATATAGATACGTCCTCAAATTATTGTCTGTATTAGAGGAATTCAAGTTATTTTAAAAAAGCCTATTTTTTTGTATTTTTTCCCTTTATATTCATTCTTTTTTTTCATTCATTTATTTATTCCAGGCAATGACTTTAAAAAAAGAAAAAAAAATACAAAGTAGACAGTACATAATAACATAAATTAATATAATGCAAAAGGTAATGTACAGTATATCTATTTGTATTGTGTCCTACCTTACTTTCTTTGACATTTGTGTTTATGTATAATTATTGATGGCTCAGCCTTGGTAATGTTTGGAATATTGTAACGCAGTGGTTCTCGAAGTTTTTTCACCACTTACCACCCCAGTAAAAACTTGGCCCTCCAAGTCCCACCATAATGACCGACATTAGAATACAATAGTGCAGTAGGAATGTGAATACTTTGATTAGGTGTATCTGTTGAAGACAAGACAAGACCAACAAATGATCGTTATTATTTCTTTGTGAAAATATATTCACATAAAAAGCATGTTACACATGAAGGTGTCACTGCTAAGTGTAACTCGCAGAGTTGAAAAAAACGTTTTTGACAAAAGTCTTCCCTCTAAGTATCCTAAGTACATACATACATTTTGTTCCTGAGCTTTTGGTAAATGTGCACAGCATTACACACAAAAAAAAAAAAATCCGAACAAATTATTTAAAACGTCATATTCCATCCATCTTCTTCCGCTTATCTGAGGTCGTGTCGCGGGGGCAGCAGCCTAAGCAGGAAATCCCAGACTCTCCTCTCCCCAGCCACTACGTCCAGCTCCTCCCGAGGGATCCTGAGGTGTTCCCAGGCCGGGCGGGAGACATAGTCTTCCCAACGTGTCCTGGGTCTTCCCCGTGGCCTCCTACCAGTTGGACGTGCCCTAAACACCTCCCTAGCGAGACGTTTGGGTGGCATCCTGACCAGATGCCCGAACCACCTCACCTGGGCTTTACTTTGAGCTCCTCCCGGATGACAGAGCTTCGCACACTATATTGTGTGTATATATATATATATATATATATATATATATATATATATATATATATATAAGTGTAAAAATGCATATGTTTGATTTAAATGTTAAACTGTGTATATGAGACGTGTGCTACATATATGTTGCTTATATATTGTTTAAAAAAAAAGTAATATAAGTGAAGCATGTTTTAGATTTTATATATTTTGAACCTTGTTCTTGTTGTGATGGGGTAGGTTTATATAAGCGTTGCTTCAACCTACACCCTTTCGGCTCAATCATTGCTCAAATGAGTGTTTTTTTTTTCTTTTCTTGTTGTTGTTCTTTGTTTTATGTGAAGATTGCCGAAATAAAATACATTGATTGATTGATTGATTTGTATCTCTAAGACAGCGCCCGGTGACCCGGCGGAGGAAGCTCATTTTGGATGCTTGTACCTGTAATCTTGTCCTTTCAAGTCAAAGTGAATTAATTAATTGAATTATTTTTTTTAATATAGCGCTTTTTCTCTAGTGACTCAAAGCGCTTTACATAGTGAAACCCAATATCTAAGTTACATTCAAACGAGTGTGGGTGGCACTGGGAGCAGGTGGGTAAAGTGTCTTGCCCAAGGACACAACAGCAGTGACTAGGATGGCGGAAGCGGGAATCGAACCTGCAACCCTCAAGTTGCTGGCACGGCCACTCTACCAACCGAGCTAAACCGCCCCAAAGCCCAAAGCTCATGACCATAGGTTAGTATGGGAACGTAGCTCGACCGGTAAATTGAAAGCTTTCCCTTCCGGCTCAGCTCCTTCTTCACCACAACGGATCAATACAGCGTCCGCATTACTGAAGACGCCGCCTGTCGATCTCACCATCCACTCTTCCCTCACTCGTGAACAAAACTCCGAGGTACTTGAGCTCCTCCACTTGGGGCAGGGTCTCCTCCCCAACCCGGAGATGGCACTCCACCCTTTTTACGGGTGATAACCATGGACTTGGACTTGGAGGTGCTGATTCTCATCCCAGTCGCTTCACACTCGGCTGCGAACCGATCTAGTGAGAGCTGAAGATCCTGATCAGATAAAGCCATCAGGACCACATCATCTGCAAAAAGCAGAGACCTAATCCTGCAGCCACCAAACCGGATCCCCTCAACGCCTTGACTGCGCCTAGAAATTCTGTCCATAAAAGTTATGAACAGAATCGGTGACAAAGGACAGCCTTGGCGGAGTCCAACCCTCACTGGAAACGTGTCCGACTTACTGCCGGCAATGCGGACCAAAGTCTGACACTGATAGTACAGGGAGCGGCTCGCCACAATCAGACAGTCTGATACCCCATAAACTCCCTACAGGACTTCCCGAGGGACACGGTCGAATGCCTTCTTCAAGTCCACAAAACACATGTAGACTGGTTGGGCAAACTCTGATGCACCCTCAGGGACCCTGCCCAGAGTATAGAGCTGGTCCACAGTCATATTCCATTAAAAAAAAAGGTACTCGTAAGTAAGGTTGATTGGCAACACTAAATGGTCCCTAGTGTGTGAATGTGATGAGGTGGCGACTTGTCCAGGGTGTACCCCGCCTTCCGCCCGATTGTAGCTGAGATAGGCGCCAGCGCCCCCCGCGACCCCAAAAGGGAATAAGCGGTAGAAAATGGATGGATGGATGGTACTCGTAAGTAAACACATGACAACACCTCAAGCATCAATGACGTCACACTGCTGCCATTTTGTGGCAGTTTTGGAAACAATGTATGATGAGATTAAACATAATGGCAGAAACAATCCAATAATACCAGATGGTTATAAAAACCACCCGCTGTAATTGTCTTTTTACCGATTGTCCAGCTGACGCACCAACAATCTATTTGATTAATTTCAGGCCAGTAAATTTATTGTGACTGTGAGGGAACAAGAAAATTAATAAATTAAATCATAACGCAATAATTAAAAGCTTAAAAATACAAAATAAAGGCATTCTGATAAATTTGTACAGTAAAATAAAATCTCTATGAACAATTTGTTTTTTCCCCATGAATCTAATTTCATTAGACCACGCCCCATCCAAGCCACGCCCACGAGAGTTTGAAACGTTGGTTTGTTTGGATCCGCTTTGAACTGAACTCTCGCGGCTGTGTTGGAGCCACTATGGATTGAACTTTCACAGTATCATGTTAGACCCGCTCCACATCCATTGCTTTTGGTCCCCTAGAGGGGGGGGGGGGGGGTGCCCACATCTGAGGTCCTCTCCAAGGTTTCTCATAGTCAGCATTGTCACTGGCGTCCCACTGGATGTCAATTCTCCCTGCCCATGTGGTGTAAGTTTTCCTTGCCCTTTTTTGGGTTATTCCGAGGATTTTGTAGTCGTAATGATTTGTGCAGTCCTTTGAGACATTTGTGATTTGGGGCTATATAAATAAACATTGATTGATTGATTGATTGATAATGTGTCCAACTACCAAAAGCCCAGAAAGATCAGGAGTTCAGAGTTGTGAAAAGATAACATCTGTGCAGTGGGAGAGTGGCCGTGCGCAACCCGAGGGTCCCTGGTTCAAATCCCACCTAGTACCAACCTCGTCACGTCCGTTGTGTCCTGAGCAAGACACTTCACCCTTGCTCCTGATGTGTGCTGGTTGGCGCCTTGCATGGCAGCTCCCTCCATCAGTGTGTGAATGTGTGTGAATGGGTGAATGTGGAAGTAGTGTCAAAGCGCTTTGAGTACCTTGAAGGTAGAAAAGCGCTATACAAGTACAACCCATTTATTTATTTACTTATTTTAAGGGGTTCCTTTTTTTTTTTTTTTTTTAGAAACAGGTTATCTGGGAAGTCTTCGAATAACAACTAATAAAACATACTTTTTTCGGGGGTTTTCTTTTACAATCACGCCAAAAATAATATACGTTACAGTAAATGTTGACAACCATAAGATTACATTTTTGCCTCAAAAACTAGAGTAGGGAACGGAAGTGACGCATTTTAGCGCATGCGCAACCGCCAACCAGGTGGGTGAAGCCAAAAGAAGTACAAGATGGCGGACTGAGCGTCTGTGGCTTGGAAGTTTAACATTTAGGATGGAACAGCTTTATAGATTCACAGCTAATGTCGCAACAGACACCTTAAAGAGGTTTCATTAAGTTAGGTTCGGATCGAAAGAGTTATCTGAAGTGAAGATTGAAGACTTGATAGAAGATGGACGGCTCCTGCTTTGCTAAAATGACGTCCGCCAAAAGAGAAAGTGAAAGAGAATCACCAACGGAGGAAAAGACGAAAACTGCAGATACAGGTAATCCAGTTAATGTTTCGTAACTCGAACGCTATTTCCCGCCCTGTAAAGAGCGTTGATGAGGAACTAGACGACTTTGTGGAAGAATGTAAACAAAGAGCCGCCATGATTGTTAGCTTGAAGAAGGCAGTGGAGTTCACATCCGAGATGAAAGAATGCAAAAGTCAAATGAAGAAAGTGGAAGAGCAAATGAACCGCCTGTGTAAAGAAAATAATGATTTGAAAGAAGATATTTTGAGGAAGAGTGTGGAGAGAACAACATCGGATTATTGGCCAAATATGTTAAACACACAAGGAATGAACTTGCTCGACTGTATAGATATGGATATAGTTTATTCATCCCACAATAGGGGAAATTAATAATAAGGTGGGTGCATTAAAGGCCTACTGAAATGAGATTTTCTTATTTAAGCGGGGATAGCAGGTCCATTCTATGTGTCATACTTCATCATTTCGTGATATTGCCATATTTTTGCTGAAAGGATTTAGTAGAGAACATCCACGATAAAATTCGCAACTTTAGGTCGCTAATAAAAAAAGCCTTGCCTGTACCGGAAGTAGCAGACGATGTGCGCGTGACGTCACGGGTTGTGGAGCTCCTAACATCTGAACATTGTTTACAATCATGGCCACCAGCAGCAAGAGCGATTCGGACCGAGAAAGTGACGATTTCCCCATTAATTTGAGTGAGGATGAAAGATTCGTGGATGAGGAAAGTGAGAGTGAAAGACTAGAAGAAAAGAAAAAAAAAGACTATACAGTGGGAGCGATTCAGATGTTATTAGACACATTTACTAGGATAATTCTGGAAAATCCCTTATCTGCTTATTGTGTTACTAGTGTTTTAATGAGATTATATGGTCGTACCTGTACAACCTGAAGGTCGGCACCGCACCTTTTTTCAGCAGCAGTCGACGGGTGGTGGGGATGCCCATCTCTGCCCTTCGCAAGGGACCCTCTTCGAAACACGATCTTTCAAAATGATCGCTGCATAATAATAATAATATTGGATTAGATTGTTATCGCGCTTTTCTATTGTTAGATACTCAAAGCACTCACAGAGAAGTGGGAACCCATCATTCATTCACACCTAGTGGTGGTAAGCTACATCTGGAGCCACAGCTGCCCTGGGGTAGACTGACGGAAGCGTGGCTGCCAGTTTGCGCCTACGGCCCCTCCGACCACCACCTACCATTCATTCATCATTCATTCACCAGTGTGAGCGGCACCGGGGGCAAAGGGTGAAGTGTCCTGCCCAAGGACACAACGGCAGCGATTTGGATGTCAATAGGTGGGAAGCAAACCTGCAACCCTCAGGTTTCTGGCACGGCCGCTCTACCCACTACGCCATGACGCCCGACCACACACTGTACTTTGTGTGTGTGGTCCAATCCAACCCTGTTCGCTTGACATCTCTGTTCCATCGTAAAACTTTACTGTCATCTTTCGGGAATGTAAACAATGAAACACCGGCTGTGTTTGTGTTGCTAAAGGCGGCCGCAATACACCGCTTCCCACTTACAGCTTTCTTCTTTGATGTCTCCATTATTCATTGAACAAATTGCAAACGATCCAGCAACACATATGTCCAGAATACTGCGGAATTATGCGATGAAAACAGACGACGTATAACTGTGAACGGTGCTGGAACAACATGTCCTCTACAATGCGTGACGTCACGTGCACGCGTCATCATTCCGCGACGTTTTCAACAGGACACTTAGCGGGAAATTTAAAATTGCAATTTAGTAAACTAAAGCGGCCGTATTGGCATGTGTTGCAATGTTAATATTTCATCATTGATATATAAACTATCAGACTGTGTGGTCGCTAGTAGTGGCTTTCAGTAGGTCTTTAAAGAACATAATGAAAATGGATGGTTGGATGTTATGGTTGGAGGAGGGAGTAGTGACAGTACAGAACCACAAGTGGGCAATATTGCTCCATGTATTTATTAAATGTATATATAAACAATATAATAATTAATGAACAATATAACTTACTTATTAAAAACCTCTAAAGGTTTAGTTGGCCACATACGTGGACAGCACCTTTTAGCTCTTATTTCCAAAATTGTGTACACTACTGAATTGGGGTCTTATGTGCTTATGTGGACACTTGTACCGCCATCTGGTGGTGTCAGAAGAGTACAACATGCAATGGAATTTGGGAAAAAAAAGTGTAAAAATAAGAATTAGCACTTCACTAAACATTATGTAAACGTTTGTTACTTATGTACATCATATCAAAATTATTCTTAGTTTTTATTCTAATTAGGGTCCAATAAGCCCAAATAGCAAAGAGAATTGAAAAAAAGCATGTAAACTAACAACTTGGGCCTTAAGAGGTCTTTAAACAACAAAGGAATGGCGTGTGTGAACGAGATCCAAAAGGGTTCTATGGTGGAAGACAATCAGGGCAAGGAAACACTCAAGTGAAGTGAAGTGAATTATATTTATATAGCGCTTTTCTCTAGTGACTCAAAGCGCTTTACATAGTGAAACCCAATATCTAAGTTACATTTAAACCAGTGTGGGTGGCACTGGGAGCAGGTGGGTCAAGTGCCTTGCTCAAGGGCACAGCGGCAGTGACTAGGATGGCGGAAGCGGGAATCGAACCTGCAACCCTCAAGTTGCTGGCACGGCTGCTCTACCAACCGAGCTATGCCGCCCCTCAACCCAATGGAACGATGAAAAACCTTGGAGAGGACTGCAGATGTGGGGAACCCTGCCCTGAGCGACCGTGCAATGGACGCTGAGTGGATCTAGCATAATATTGTGAGAGTCCAGTCCGTAGTGGATCTAACATAATAGTGAGAGTCCAGTCCATAGTGGATCTAACATAATAGTGAGAGTCCAGTCCGTAGTGGATCTAACATATTAGTGTGAGAGTCCAGTCCGTAGTGGATCTAACATAATAGTGAGAGTCCAGTCCGTAGTGGATCTAACATAATAGTGAGAGTCCAGTCTATAGTGGATCTAACATAATGGTTTTAGAGTCCAGTCCATAGTGGATCTAACATAATGGTTTTAGAGTCCAGTCCATAGTGGATCTAACATAATAGTGTGAGAGTCCAGTCCGTAGTGGATCTAACATAATAGTGTGAGAGTCCAGGCCGTAGTGGATCTAACATAATAGTGAGAGTCCAGTCCGTAGTGGATCTAACATAATAGTGAGAGTCCAGTCCATAGTGGATCTAACATAATGGTTTTAGAGTCCAGTCCATAGTGGATCTAACATAATAGTGTGAGAGTCCAGTCCATAGTGGATCTAACATAATAGTGAGAGTCCAGTCCATAGTGGATCTAACATAATAGTGTGCGAGTCCAGTCCATAGTGGATCTAACATAATAGTGTGAGAGTCCAGTCCATAGTGGATCTAACATAATAGTGAGAGTCAAGTCCATAGTGGATCCAACATAATAATGAGAGTCCAGTCCATAGTGGATCCAACATAATAGTGAGAGTCAAGTCCATAGTGGATCCAACATAATAATGAGAGTCCAGTCCATAGTGGATCTAACATAATATATGTCCCGGCAAGAAATCTGCGTTCAAAGGACTCCGGCTTGTTAGTGATTCCCAAAGCCCAAAAAAAGTCTGCGGGCTATAGAGCGTTTTCCGTTCGGGCTCCAGTACTCTGGAATGCCCTCCCGGTAACAGTTCGAGATGCCACCTCAGTAGAAGCATTTAAGTCTCACCTTAAAACTCATTTGTATACTCTAGCCTTTAAATAGACTCCCTTTTTAGACCAGTTGATCTGCCGTTTCTTTTCTTTTTCTTCTATGTCCCACTCTCCCTTGTGGAGGGGGTCCGGTCCGATCCGGTGGCCATGTACTGCTTGCCTGTGTATCGGCTGGGGACATCTCTGCGCTGCTGATCCGCCTCCGCTTGGGATAGTTTCCTGCTGGCTCCGCTGTGAACGGGACTCTCGCGACTGTGTTGGATCCATTATAGATTGAACTTTCACAGTATCATGTTAGACCCGCTCGACATCCATTGCTTTCCTCCTCTCCAAGGTTCTCATAGTCATCATTGTCACCGACGTCCCACTGGGTGTGAGTTTTCCTTGCCCTTATGTGGGCCTACCGAGGATGTCGTCGTGGTTTGTGCAGCCCTTTGAGACACTAGTGATTTAGGGCTATATAAGTAAACAATGATTGATTGATTGATTGATTGAATAGTATGAGAGCCCAGTCTGTAGTGGATCTAACATAATAGTGAGAGTCAAGTCCACAGCGGTTCTAAAATAATAGTGAGAGTCCAGTCCATAGTGGATCTGACACAATAGTGTGAGAGTCCAGTCCATAGTGGATCTAACATAATAGTGAGAGTCCAGTCCATAGTGGATCTAACATAATAGTGTAAGAGTCCAGTCCATATTGGATCTAACATAATAGTGTAAGAGTCCAGTCCATAGTGGATCTAACATAATAGTGAGAGTCAAGTCCATAGTGGATCTAACATAATAGTATGAGAGTCCAGTCCATAGTGGATCTAACATAATAGTGAGAGTCCAGTCCATAGTGAATCTAACATAATAGTGAGAGTCAAGTCCATAGTGGATCTAACATAATAATGACAGTCCAGTCCATAGTGGATCCAACATAACAGTGTGAGAGTCCACAAAGGAGAGGGGGGGGACAGCAGAAAAGAAACGGCAGATCAACTGGTCTAAAAAGGGGGTCTATTTAAAAGCTAGAGTATACAAATGTGTTTTAAGTTTTGACTCAAATGCTTCTACTGAGGTAGCATTCCAGAGTACTGGAGCCCCAATAGAAAACGCTCTATAGCCCGCAGACTTTTTTTGGGTTCTGGGAATCACTAATAAGCCAGAGTTCTTTGAACGCAGACTTCTTGCCGGGACAATTTGACTGTTAATTATTCAATAGCACAATACTGACGTGAATTCATGCACTTTTCAATTCAATACTTGCGTAGATTTCAAAAATCAGTAGCAGCTGCCAAGCTGTGACCTTAAACTCAAAATAGAACATAAGTCTTCCCTAACCTTGTCAGTACAGTACATCAAAATAAACATATGAAAATATAACTTGAAGAACAACATCAGTCAACTATTTGTTCATTTTAATTTGAACAGCAGTGGCAGGAGCCTTCAATTACATGAAACCATTTGGTTGTCAGTAATATTTGAATATGGTGGTTGTGTGAGATCATTAAATAAGTTAATAAGAAGGCTAAACCATATTTTAAAAGACATGTTTTTATTCCTTATGAGCAGAGCTATTTCATCACATTTTGTCCATAGTTGACTCATAAGGTGTGTAAAATATATTGCACAAGGGCACAACGGCAATGTCTAGGATGGCAGAAGCTGGATTTGTACCCGGAAACCCACAAGTTTCTGGACGACCAGTCTTACCCTCCGAGTCATGATTGTCTTCTTGGGAATAATGATAGCGGTTGGGTTATTGGCGACTTTGTTGAGGTTTTCTGCATGCTGTGGGAATCCAGGCTCTCCGAGCTTGTGGTGGTGGATCTTGGCTCTCGCTCACGTGTCGAAACACTTTCGTCATTGCTTTTATTTTATTATAAAATAGACGCAGGACGCAAAATACTCCTCTATAACTTTAAATATATACTTCTACTCGCCAAATATAGCAACAAAGTGGCTAAAGTGCATCACCAATTATTTCTGCTACGTCTTATTCTCCTGCAAACCTGGAACTTGGGTTATCAAAAATATTATTATTATTACATGTTGTTATGAAGGTGTCTGTTACTACATTATATATATATACTTGTAGTGTGTATATTGTACATATTACATATTGTTATGAAGGTGTCTGTTACTACATTGTATATATATATATATATATATATATATATATATACTTGCAGTGTGTATATTGTACATATTACATATTGTTATGAAGGTGTCTGTTACTACATTATATATATGTACTTGCAGTGTGTATATTGTACATATTACATATTGTTATGAAGGTGTCTGTTACTACATTGTATATATATATATATATATATATATATATATATATATATATATATATATATATATATATATATATATGTATATATATACTTGCAGTAAGTATATTGTACATATTACATATTGTTATGAAGGTGTCTGTTACTAAATTATATATATATATATATATATATATATATACTTGCAGTATGTATATTGTACATATTACATATTGTTATGAAGGTGTCTGTTACTAAATTATATATATATACTTGCAGTATGTATATTGTACATATTGTTATGAAGGTGTCTGTTACTAAATTATATATATATATATATATATATATATATATATATATATATATACTTGCAGTGTGTATATTGTACATTTTACATATTGTTTTGAAGGTGTCTGTTACTACATTATATATATGTACTTGCAGTGTGTATATTGTACATATTACATATTGTTATGAAGGTGTCTGTTACTACATTATATATATGTATACTTGCAGTGTGTATATTGTACATATTACATATTGGTATGAAGGTGTCTGTTACTACATTATATATATGTACTTGCAGTGTGTATATTGTACATTTTACATATTGTTTTGAAGGTGTCTGTTACTACATTATATATATGTACTTGCAGTGTGTATATTGTACATTTTACATATTGTTTTGAAGGTGTCTGTTACTACATTATATATATGTATACTTGCAGTGTGTATATTGTACATATTACATATTGTTATAAAGCTGTCTGTTACAGAGGCAATCATTGGTACTTTAACTTTAACTTAACTACATTGTATACATACAGCATGTATATACAACGTTGACTGAGGTTTTCGAGGGCTTTGAAGGTAACACAGAACTCCCATTAGCTGCATCTTACAAGCATTTTTTGAATCTTTAGAATGCAAATACAATGAACATATATCCGTGGTTTTGTACCTCATAATGACTTAGAACAATAGGAAAATTTTCCCCCCCAAAAATGCAATTTGCCTTTATATTTTTATCCTGGTTCATATTTTCCATACCTCATGTAAAATACTGATTATTATCGATGTTGACCAATACAAACACTCACATCAAGATACAGTTTTCAGCCATATCGCCCAGCCCGAGTGGATTATGTCTGAGCCAAAGTGTGTTTGTGTCCTGCAGAGATCCAGAAGCTGATTGGTCATCCAGAAAAACTTCACAATCATCTGCAGTTGGGGAGCTCCACTTTGAAGCAGACTCCACAGCGCCCCCACATTAAAGAGGAAGAGGAGGAACTCTGGATCCCTCAGGAGGGGGAGTGTCTTCTGCGGCCGGAGGAAACAGATCTCACCGACTTGCCACTGACTGTTGTCTCTGTGAAGACCGAAGACGATGAAGAAAAAAACCCTAAATCTTTTCGTCAGTTGGGTCCTGAAGACTTCCGGCAGATGATTGGTCATCCGGAAGAACTTCCTCCTCAGCCTCAGGGGAGGAGCTCCACTTTGAAGCAGGAGGATCCACATCCCCCCCACATTAAAAAGGAAGAGGAGGCAGATTGTCTTCTCGGGCTGGCGGAAGCTGATCTCGCCAAGTTACCACTGACTGTTGTAACTGTGAAGACCGAAGATGATGATGAAGAAAAATCACAAGCAGACAACCTCTTGAGCAGCGATACGGACTGTGAAGGTGATATGAGGACTCACACTGACAACAAACACTCAGAATGTTCTATTGAGAAGACCCTTAAAGAAGGTTTGACTTGCTTAGTTTGTGCTAAAGGTTTTTCTCATAAGGGGAACTTGAATCAACACATGAAAACACACACAATGCAAACCGTATGCTGTTCAGTTTGTGGTAAAAGCTTCACTCAAAATAAGTATTTATCCAAACACATGCAAACACACACAGGAGAGAAACTTTTTGATTGTTCAGTTTGTGCTAAACGATTTTCTCTAAAGAGGTATTTGACTGAACACATGAAAACACACGTGCAAGATAAAGCCTTTTGTTGCACGGTTTGTGGTAAAAGCTTTTACTCCAAACTAGGTTTGAGTCGACACACAATGAAACACACGGGTGAAAAAACATTTATTTGTTCAGTTTGTGGTAAGAGTTTCTACACCAAATCCAATCTCGTAAGACACGAGCGATCGCACACCGGAGAAAAACCATTCCGTTGTTCAGTGTGCGGTAAAAACTTTTCCGTCAAGAGCCATCTCAGTGGCCACATGAGAACTCACACGGGAGAAAAACCCTTCAGTTGTTCTATTTGTAGCAAAAGCTTTTTTTACAGACACCGTTTGACTGAACACCACATGAAGCACACGGGAGAAAAACCCTTTAGCTGCGCAGTTTGTGGGAAAAAATTCATCCAGAAGGTGGATATAAGAAGACACATGAGAACGCACACGGGAGAAAGACCTTTTTGCTGCGCAGTTTGTGATAAAAGATTTGCGCAGAAGGTAACTATGAAAACACACATGAAAACGCACACGGGAGGAAAAAACTAGTTGTCTAATTTACATGATTTTGAATGCAACTGCCAAACACATATGACGCACAGAAGAAAATCCTTAACACAGGATTTTATTACAAACAAGGCAGATCACAGGGATCTCATTACAATGTTTACTTGATTGAAAAAGTTATTTGTGTAGGAATAGACCGCGAGCACACGTTTGGACACACAGTTTGTGCTAAAAGTGTAGTGTCACATATGAGAAGGCACTTAAAGTGATGGTATGATACTATATTCCATGGTACCAACACGCAACAACAACATAGATGATGGCGTATTCCTCCCTTTTGGATTATAGAAGTTTGCGTCAACAAACATGAACTTGTGTTTGTGTTGTGACAACGTTGTGGAATAGCGCTTTACATGCACACATAAGAATGATCATTTATTGGTCTTGTCTTTAACAGATACGCCTAATCAGAGGATTCGCATGTTCTTATTAACATTACCAAAAGAACATATTTTGTCCCCTATTAAGGGAAGAATGGGGAAAGGAAGTGGCTTAGTTTTGGCGCATACGCATCTGGGTACTTTGGTGCGAAAGATGGCGGACTGAGCGGCAGTAGCTTCCTGTAGAGGTTTTGTCAGGTTCAAACACTGATGACCTCTATTAAACAAGACAAGAAGCAAGGAATTAAACAGAGACAGAATTCAATTCAGCTCAATTGAGAAGAAACGCGTAGACACTGTACAGTGAAAGATTGTTCGCATCCTCTTTTAGTTGGACTTTCCCTGATTACATGGCAACAGCTGTTTCTAAGGGAGGGGGGTCGTAAATAGCCATGGCCGTTGGTTACAAAACAGTTCAAAGAAAAGGTCGTAAAAAAAGATCAAAGAAAAGGTGCCGGGAGGGAGGTGAGGCTCTGCCTCCTCTCCACTCTGTAGCTCTCGGGTCAAGACAAAATCTTCCTCTGGATTACAATACATGAAAGAAACTGACGCCTTCATGTCGCTTCCCATCCTACACAGTAGAGTTTTCCAAGCCTTTTGTTTTGTGATAACTTAGATACAATTATTCTGACAGATTTAACAATAAAACAGCAGTATGGATTCACAACAAATATTGCTGTAGATATCTCAAAGATTAATATTTTGTTACGCACAAAAAGCTGAAGTTGAGTTTGGAGCGATGGAGTGTTATCCGAAGTGAAGATTGAAGCCTTGACAAAACAAGGACAACTACTGCGATCAGCTATTCATTTGCTATTCATCCTCACATGAATGTCTGTTTGACGTCCACAAGAGTTAAAGGGGACCTGTTGCTTGTATTTCCACACCTGGCTTCTTCCCGGAAGTGAAAAACAGCGGTGGTCGACCAAGCTAAGACGGCTGTTGTACAAAAATATCTGAGTACGCAAGGGGCCTAGATCTTCCTGCAAAAAAAGCAGATACGAGCAAAAAAATCTATGCAATCTGTGGTCCATGTACCACTAGTGTTAGGCCAAAGAATCACTTGATTAGAACACAGTGTTTAATTTACAGTCAGTGTTACTGTTCAAACTGTGTTTACTGTTAGAGTGGCCCAAAATATTAAAAATACTTGTGAAATAAAACCCTTGTCTTGTTTTTAATGAATACTTTGGCCTACTGCACTACTGTACTCTAATGTCGGTCATTATGGTGGGACTTGGAGGGACAGGTTTTTACTGGGGTGGTCGTTGGTGAAAAAACTTCGAGAACCACTGCATTACAATATTCCAAACTCTATTAAGGTCGAGACATCAATATTTATATATAAACCCAAGTGTCTAAGAAAGTAAATATAGATATACTGTATATTACCTTTTGCATTATATTAATTTATATTATTATGTATTGGCTACTTTGTATTTTCTTCTTTTTTTAATGTCAGTGCCTGAAATAAATGAATGAATAAAAGGGAGAAAAATACAAAAAGTAGGCTTTTTTTAAATAACTTTAATATCTCTAATAAAGACAATATTTTAAGGACGTATTTGTCTTTTGATATTTTAAAAAATGTATTGATAATTTAAAAATGTTAATCCAATGCGAGGATTCGGGTTTTACTTCGATCCATTCATCAATTCGCTACCGCTTATTCCGTTTGGGGTTGCAGTAGGCGCTGGTGCATATCTCAGCTACAATTGTTATTTATTTATTTTTTTAATCGAATTTTATGTATAAAAAATAGCTTGCGCCATAATTCTATCAATAATCATTTTTAGGTTGCTATCTTTTGTAAACATTACAAATTTAAAATGAAGAGTTTTATGTGTGAGGCGAAGGGAACGGAAGTGGCTGACTTTTGGCGCATGCGCAAAGGGGGTGGCGTGAGCAAGAACGCTTACAATATGGCAGCTATATCGACTCACTGCAAATATAGCAACACAAATGTCATGGATGCGTCTTTTCTAAAGCCCACAAAGCGGAAGTTGAGTTTGGAGCGATGGAATTTTATCTGACGAGAAGATTGACGACTCGTTTTTGTTGACGTACCACTATTTTGAAAAACAAAAAAAACGGAAGTGGTTGCCTTTCGCGCATGCGCAAAGAGATCGCGCAGCGGCAAAGACTTTGGCGCCAACCAAGATGGCGGACTGAGCGGCTCTGGCTCTCCAGGTAAGTCTTAAATGTACCTTCTAAAAGCAAATCCGGTAACAAATACCTATTTTGTCTTTTCCAAAACACATAAAACGGAAGTTGAGTTTGGAGCAATGGCGTGAAGATTGAAGACGTGCTAGAAGATGGACGACTACTGCTATGCTAAGATGGCGACGTCATGTCAAAGAGAAAGTGAAAGAGAATCAGCGCCACCAACTTCCAGCAAATCACCAACGGAGATAAAGATAAAAACCGAAGATGAAGGTGAGTGTGTTGAAGTTTCGTCATTTGAAATCCACCATAAGTCTTGAAAATGAGTGTAGATGAGAAATAGCCGACTTTGTTCAAAAGGACTATCTTGAATTGATTAAAGGGGAACATTATCACAATTTCAAAAGGGTTAAAAACAATACAAATCAGTTCCCAGTGGCTTGTTGTATTTTTTGAAGTTTTTTTTCAAAATTTTACCGGTCTCGGAATATCCCTAAATAAAGCTTTAAAGTGCCTTATTTTCGTCTCTCTGCGAAGACACTGGCCATTTCCCTGTGACGTCACACAGTGCTGCCAATGTAAACAAACAATGGGAATACCACAGCAAGATATAGTGACATTAGCTCGGATTCAAACTCGGATTTCAGCGACTTAAGCGATTCAACAGATTACGCATGTATTGAAACAGATGGTTGGAGTATGAAAATATTGAAGACGAAACTGAAGCTATTGAGCGGATAGCTATTGACGCTATTCATAGCCATAGCATGGCCGAATAGCTGCGTTAGCATCGCCGGTAAAATGTGCGGACCAAACGATCAGGACTTTCGCATCTTTTGACACTGGAGCAACTTAAATCCGTCGATTGCTAAGTGTTTGTTTCACATTAAATGTGGGCGGAAGGAAACGTAATATAGTTGCAAATGCATCTACAGGTTATCCATACATCTCTGTGCCATGTCTGCTTTAGCATCGCCGGTAAATAGCAATTTTAGCATCGATTAGCGTAGCATGTTAGCATCGATTAGCTGGCAGTCAACATCAACAAAACTCACCTTTGTGATTTCGTTGACTATCGTTGCAAATGCATCTGCAGGTTATCCATACATCTCTGTGCCATGTCTGTCTTAGCATCGCCGGTCAAATGTGGAGACACTCTGACACATTCAATGGGGGTCTGGCGGCAGACACTTTGGCATCTTGGGGCCAGTGGTGCAACTTGAATCCCTCCCTGTTAGTGTTGTTACACCCTCCGACAACACACCGACGAGGCATGATGTCTCCAAGGTTCCAAAAAATAGTCAAAAAAACGGAAAATAACAGAGCTGAGACCCGGTGTTTGTAATGTGTTGAAAATGAAAATGGTGGGTGTGTTACCTCGGCGACGTCATATTCTGACGTCATCGCCTCCAGCGCGATAAACAGAAAGGCGTTTAATTCGCCAAAATTCACCCATTTAGAGTTCGGAAATCGGTTAAAAAAATAGATGGTCTTTTTTCTGCACCATCAAGGTATATATTGACGCTTACATAGGTCTGCTGATAATGTTCCCCTTTAACGTGGACCCTGACTTAAACAAGTTGAAAAACTTATTTGGGGTTACCATTAAGTGGTCAATTTTAGGAAATATGTACTGTTCTGTGCAATCTACTACTAGAAGTTTCAATCAATCAATCAAAGTCAAAATGGATGACAAACCCCAGTGGTAATTATGGATGAGCACTGAAATTCTCTTACTGAATGGAAACTTTGTCAACGTGCACAAAGCAACTTGATGGAAAAAAATGGAAAACGACATATATCGTTTGCTAATATGGGTCCTAAAACATTCCATTGACACAATAAAATCTGACTTTTTTCTAAATGTGACTTTTCCAGCTAACTGTTTGGATTACAAGTGAAATGTCATTTTTTATCAGACTCAACTTTAACGCCAACAGGCCCCAATGTGGCCATCAAAGTCACTGGCATGTTCGTATATATTACCTCAATCAAACATGGTGTAAATGTTTGTTACAAGATACTGCAGTGGTAATCAGTAGGGACGCGATACTTGCTATAATCCTGCACGGGATAATCCGCTTTAATAATTGAAAAAGTCTTTTTATCAATCAAGATCGGATGATAAGAAAAAAATTATCGTCATCATTTTTTGGGCCATATCGCCCAGCCCTCGTCTAATTGAGTAGTCATGTGAATTTAAAAATCACCCATGATAGCTATGCTATCTGCATGAGTCACCAGACCGGCAAATAATTCAGACAAATCGCTGATAAAGTCCGAAATAAGGCCCTGTAGGGCAATAGACGATTGCCAGATAGAGTGGTAGAGGGACTACAGTCCTTGTAATAAGAACCTTTAAAGGGGAACATTATCACAATTTCAAAAGGGTTAAAAACAATAAAAATAAGTTCCCAGTGGCTTGTTGTATTTTTTGAAGTTTTTTGTAAAATTCTACCGGTCCCGGAATAGCCCTAAAAAAAAGCTTTAAAGATGCCACTATCCATTTCCCTGTGACGTCACACAGTGCTGCCAATGTAAACAAACAATGGGAATACCACAGCAAGATATAGTGACATTAGCTCGGATTCAAACTCGGATTTCAGCGACTTAAGCGATTCAACAGATTACGCATGTATTGAAACAGATGGTTGGAGTATGAAAGTATTGAAGAAGAAACTGAAGCTATTGAGCGAATAGCTATTGACGCTATTCGTAGCCATAGCATGGCCGAATAGCTGCGTTAGCATCACCGGTAAAATGTGCGGACCAAACGATCAGGACTTTCGCATCTTTTGACACTGGAGCAACTTAATTCCGTCGATTGGTAAGTGTTTGTTTCGCATTAAATGTGGGTGGAAGGAAACGTAATATAGTTGCAAATGCATCTGCAGGTTATCCATACATCTCTGTGCCATGTCTGCTTTAGCACCGCCGGTAAATAGCATGTTAGCATCGATTAGCGTAGATTGTTAACATCGATTAGCTAGCAGTCAACATCAACAAAAGTCACCTTTGTGATTTCGTTGACTTTATCGTTGCAAATGCATCTGCAGGTTATCCATACATCTCTGTGCCATGTCTGCTTTAGCACCGCCGGTAAATAGCATGTTAGCATCGATTAGCGTAGCATGTTAACATCGATTAGCTGGCAGTCAACATCAACAAAAGTCACCTTTGTGATTTCGTTGACTTTATCGTTGCAAATGCATCTGCAAGTTATCCATACATCTCTGTGCCATGTCTGCTTTAGCACCGCCGGTAAATAGCATGTTAGCATCGATTAGCGTAGATTGTTAACATCGATTAGCTAGCAGTCAACATCAACAAAAGTCACCTTTGTGATTTCGTTGACTTTATCGTTGCAAATGCATCTGCAGGTTATCCATACATCTCTGTGCCATGTCTGCTTTAGCACCGCCGGTAAATAGCATGTTAGCATCGATTAGCGTAGCATGTTAACATCGATTAGCTGGCAGTCAACATCAACAAAAGTCACCTTTGTGATTTCGTTGACTTTATCGTTGCAAATGCATCTGCAAGTTATCCATACATCTCTGTGCCATGTCTGTCATCGCCGGTAAAATGTGGAGACACTCTGGCACATTCAATGGGGGTCTGGCGGCAGACACTTTGGCATCTTGGGGCCAGTGGTGCAACTTGAATCCCTCCCTGTTAGTGTTGTTACACCCTCCGACAACACACCCACGAGGCATGATGTCTCCAAGGTTCCAAAATATGGTCGAAAAAACGGAAAATAACAGAGCTGAGACCCGGTGTTTGTAATGTGTTGAAAATGAAAATGGTGGGTGTGTTACCTCGGCGACGTCACATTCTGACGTCATCGCCTCCAGCGCGATAAACAGAAAGGCGTTTAATTCGCCAAAATTCACCCATTTAGAGTTGGGAATTCTGTTTAAAAAAATAGATGGTCTTTTTTCTGCACCATCAAGGTATATATTGACGCTTACGTAGGTCTGCTGATAATGTTCCCCTTTAATGAATTCTACTTATTACTCGGACTAGGGTTAATGTTGGAACAAAATAACAAAAATGCCCCAAACAATGGTTTTGAAAGAAAAATAAGATAAATAAATGCTGGCAAAACCTTTGAGAGCTTCTACTCTCTTGTCCACCATTGTTTTCCTTTGAGTTCTCGCTTTTGATTGGCACTCTGCTATCCTGTCTCATGTGCGCTCTATTGGAGCATTTTCGCGCTTATTTTACTCATTAAACATATCGTCCAATTGAAAAAATGGTGCATTTCTCTTATTGAATTATTCGATTTAACCCGATGAATCATTGGAATTCAACTATGGTAAAGATCTGCTGGCACAGCCTATCACTGATCAGTAAAAAATGGGCAAATATCGGCTTTTGAGTTAAAACGATTTTGCTGACATTTTGGTCCCAGCTTTCGATATCCGCAAGATTCCAAGGCACATAGGATTTGTGGTATCCCAATGGCCATTGGAAAATATGTTTTCTGTGACTCTAGTCCTCTAGTCTTAGCTAAGTCATGTAAACATGGATCGTCATTCTAACAAGGCAGTAAATGAATGGCCATGAAACACTACACCGACAGTATATATAGTTCATAGAACAAAATGTGTTGATTTCAAGGAGAAATACCTCATGGACCATGTCTAGGGTCGGCCATCAGGCATGGATGGAATCTGAGACTCACAGTACAGGCCAAAAGTCTGGACACACCTTCTCCTCATTCAATGCGTTTTCTCGGGGCGGTATATCTCGGTTTGTAGAGTGGCCGTGCCAGCAACTTGGGGGTTGCAGGTTCTATCCCCGCCTACGCCATCCTAGTCACTGCCGATGTGTCCTTGGGCAAGACACTTTACCCACCTACTCCCAGTGCCACCCACACTGCTTTAAATGGAACTTAGATATTGGGTTTCACTATGTAAAAACGCTTTGGGTCACTAGAGAAAAGGCGCTATATAAATTTAAAGGGGAACATTATCAGCAGACCTATGTAAGCGTTAATATATACCTTGATGTTGCAGAAAAAAACGATTTTCGAACTCTGAATGGGTGAATTATGGCGAATTAAACGCCTTTCTGTTTATCGCTCTTTTTGCGACGACGTCACAACGGTCGTCAACGCAATGTTTCCCTACCACATCCAGTCATTTATTTCCCGTTTTTTCGACTGTTTTCCGTACCTTGGAGACATCATGCCTCGTCGGTGTGTTGTCGGAGGGTGGAACAACACCATCAGGGACGGATTCAAGTTGATTTACGTGAAATGTGCATCGATTAGCACGGCATGCTAATCGATGCTAACATGCTGTCTAGGCTAGCTGTGTGCATTAGGCCTATTTGTAGCTATATTTACATCTAGCTTTTCCCTCCACCCACATTTAATGCCAAACAAACACTTACCAATCGACGGATTTAAGTTGCTCCAGTGTCAAGAGATGCGAAAGTCCCTCGTTTGGTTTTTACCGGCGATGTTACGACAGAGATGGCAAAGAGATGACAAGAATGTGTGGATATCCTGCGACACTCAAAGCAGATGCATTCTTAACGATAAAGTCAACGAAATCACAAAGGTGAGTTTTGTTGTTATTGACTTATTGATCCAGTGTCAATGCGAAAGTCCTGATCGGTTGGTCTGCACATTTTACCGGCGATGCTAACGCAGAATAGCGTCAATAGCTATTCGCTCAATAGCTTCAGTTTCTTCTTCAATTTTGGTTTTGCTATCTGCCTCCATACTCCAACCATCTGTTTCAATACATGCGTAATCTGTTGAATCGCTTAAGCTGCTGAAATCCGAGTTTGAATCCGAGCTAATGTCGCTATATCTTGCTGTGCTATTCGCCATTATTTGTATTGGAATCGCTATGTGGCGTCACAGGGAAATAGACAGTGAAGAGCGAAAATCAAGCACTTTAAAGCTTTTTTTAGGGATATTCCGGGAGATGTAAAAATTTGAAAAAAACTTCAAAAAATAAGCCACTTTTAACCCTTCTGAAATTGTGATTATGTTCCCCTTTAAATTCACACTTCACTTTATTTTCATGACTATTTACATTGTAGATTGTGATATCAAAACTATGAATGAACACATTATGTACTTAACAAAAAAGTGAAACCACTGAAAACACCTTTCATATTGTAGTTTCTTCAAAATAGCCACTCTTGCTCTGTATACTGCTTTGCACTCTCTCAGCATTCTCTCCATGAGCTTCAAGAGGTAGTCATCGGAAATGGTTTTCGCTTCACAGGGGTCCTAGTTTAGATGTCTTCAGTGACAATCTACAATGTAAATAGTCATGAAAATATAAGAAAAGGCTTTGAAATGATTATGTGTGTCCAAACATTTGGCCTGTACTGAACATTCCGATTGTCTCAGAACTGCCAATTCCTAGTTTTGATGGCCAGTCCGTCAACCTAAAAAAAAGCCGACACAACTACCACTAGATACCATCGAATATTAAAGGGGAACATTATCAGCAGACCTATGTAAGCGTCAATATATACCTTGATGGTGCAGAAAAAAGACCATCTATTTTTTTAACCGATTTCCGAACTCTAAATGGGTGAATTTTGGCGAATTAAACGCCTTTCTGTTTATCGCGCTGGAGGCGATGACGTCAGAATGTGACGTCGCCGAGGTAACACACCCACCATTTTCATTTTCAACACATTACAAACACCGGGTCTCAGCTCTGTTATTTTCCGTTTTTTTGACTATTTTTTGGAACCTTGGCGACATCATGCCTCGTCGGTGTGTTGTCGGAGGGTGTAACAACACTAACAGGGAGGGATTCAAGTTGCACCACTGGCCCCAAGATGCCAAAGTGTCTGCCGCCAGACCCCCATTGAATGTGCCAGAGTCTCTCCACATTTGACCGGCGATGCTAAGGCAGACATGGCACAGAGATGTATGGATAACCTGTAGATGCATTTGCAACGATAGTCAACGAAATCACAAAGGTGAGTTTTGTTGATGTTGACTGCCAGCTAATCGATGCTAACATGCTATGCTAATCGATGCTAACATGCTATTTACCGGCGGTGCTAAAGCAGACATGGCACAGAGATGTATGGATAACCTGTAGATGCATTTGTAACTACATCACGTTTCCTTCCAACAACATTTAATGCGAAACAAACACTTACCAATCGACAGATTTAAGTTGCTCCAGTGTCACAAAATGCGAAAGTCCTGATCGTTTGGTCCGCACATTTTACCAGCGATGCTAACGCAGCTATTCGGCCATGCTATGGCTATGAATAGCGTCAATAGCTATTCGCGCAATAGCTTCAGTTTCTTCTTCAATATTTTCATACTCCAACCATCTGTTTCAATACATGCGTAATCTGTTGATTCGCTTAAGTCGCTGAAATCCGAGTTTGAATCCGAGCTAATGTCGCTATATCTTGCTGTGGTATTCCCATTGTTTGTTTACATTGGCAGCACTGTGTGACGTCACAGGGAAATGGATAGTGTCTTTGCAGAGAGCGAAAAGAAGGCACTTTAAAGCTTTATTTAGGGATATTCCGAGACCGGTAAAATTTTGAAAAAAACTTCAAAAAATACAACAAGCCACTGGGAACTGATTTTTATTGTTTTTAACCCTTTTGAAATTGTGATAATGTTCCCCTTTAAACAGAAAGTGTGCGTGCAAGTATGGATAGCGTGTGGCGGCCCTCAAAAGTTTGTCTTAATTTTTAGGTGATTTTGATTGATAATAATTACAGTGCGACATAAATATTTTTTGCAAAAGGAGCTACAAATATCATCAAACACCTCGGCATTTATGGAATAGTATTGCTAGTGACTCGTTTTCCACGAGCTCCACCTTTGGTCTTCCTTGGCGTCCAACCATTTAGAATCAACAAAGGACAACAATCAATTGAGGTATAAAACCAATTGTACGGCTAACTTGGACTTTTACAGGTTGTTCGTTTTTCTTTGGTTGATATTCTGTACCTGGTTAGCCCAAAATGTTCATGACGTTGTTGAAAATTCAGCTAAACATGTGAACGTGTACTCTTATGGAAATAAACTCTAAATAATCAAGTTTAAAGTATTAATATTTATATATTGGTTTAAAAAAGCCTAAGGGAAAATCATTTTAGTTTAAGTAAATGAGAGAAATCCTTTTTGACCCTGCCTTTTAAAAGAATTTGGATTTTTTTGGGAGCCAGAAACAAAACAAGGATTTTGAATCCGGACCGAAATCGTCCAAATTCAAACAATTCCCAATCTTATTAATGTCTGAGTCAAAGTGTTTTTGTGTTGGTTGTGTCCCACAGACATCCAGCAGCTGATTAGTTATCCAGAGGTACTTCCCACTGAGTCCTGGGTAGGGCGCTGGACTCTGAAGCAGGAGGATGCACAGCCCCCCCGCATCAAAAAGGAAGAGGAGGAACTTTCAATCTCTCAGGAGGGAGAGTGTCTTCTAAGGCCGCAGGAAGCTAAACTCACCAAGTTGCCACTGACTGTTGTCTCGGTGAAGACTGAAGATGACGAAGAGAAACCACCTGAGACCTTCCGTTGGTTGTGTCCTGCAAAGAACCAGCAGCCGAGTAGTCATCAAGAAGAACTTCCCTCTGAGCTGCAGTGGGTTGATTCAAACCTGAAGCAAGAGAATCCACAGTCACCCCAAATTAAAGAGGAAGAAGAGCATCTCTGGATCACTCGAGAGGGAGGGTGTCTTCTAGGAACGCAGGAAGCTGATCTCAACAAGTTGCCACTGACTGTTGTCTCTGTGAAGGCTGACGATGATGAAGAGAAACCACCACCAGACAACCTCTTAGCTCCACTATCAGATAGTGAGGCTGAAGACGACGATGAGGAACCTTTGAGCAGCGATACAGACTGTGAAGGTGATATGAGGACTCACACTGACAACAAACATTCTAAAAGCTCTAAAGTGAAACATATGAGCTACAAAAAGTGTTTGACCCGACAGATGAGCACACACACAGGAGAAAGACCATTTAATTGTTCAGTCTGCGGTAAAAACTTTACTCACAAGAGCAATTTGACGCAACATATGAGAACACACACAGGAGAAAGACCATTTAATTGTTCAGCTTGTGCTAAAAAATTCACTCACAAGACCAGTTTGGCTGAACACATGAGAACACACACTGGAGAAAAAACATTTGATTGTTCAGTTTGTGCTAAAAACTTTACTCACAAGACCAGTCTGATTCAACACATGAGAACACACACAGGAGAAAAGCCATTTGATTGTTCAGTTTGCAGCAAAAGCTTTTTTCAAAAGAGCCATTTGACTGGTCACATGACAACACACACACGGGAAAAATCATTTAATTGTTTGGTTTGTGCTAAACACTTTACTCAAAAAAGCAGTTTGACTCAACACATGAGAACACACACGGGAGAAAAACCATTTAGTTGTTCAGCTTGTGCTAAAAACTTTACTCACAGGAGCAGTTTGACTCAACACATGAGAACACACGCAGGAGAAAAACCATTTAATTGTTCAGTATGTGGTAGAAGCTTTTTCCAAAAGAGCCATTTGACTGGACACATGAGAACACATACAGGAGAAAAAACTTTTCAATGTTCAGTTTGTCTTAAAAACTTTACTCACAAGAGCAGTTTGACTGAACACATGAGGACACACACAGGGGAAAAACCATTTAATTGTTCACTTTGCGGTAAAGACTTTACTCACAAGGGTAATATGACTCAACACATGAAAACACACACAGGAGAAAAAACATTTAATTGTTTAGTTTGTCGTAAAAGCTTTTTTCAAAAGTGTCATTTGACGAGACACATGACAACACACAAGAGAAAAGACATGTAGTTTTTATGTTTGTGATAAAGGCTGTTTAAAGACAAAGTGTTGACTGTACACATGAGAATGCACACTGGTGAAAAAACTTTTAATTGTTCAGTTTGTGATAAAAGCTCCACCAAAAAGATCCACTTCACAGAACACACACAAGAGAAAAAACATAACATTTTTCAGCATGTGGTAAAGACTTTTATTTAAAGGGGAACATTATCAGCAGACCTATGTAAGCGTCAATATATACCTTGATGGTGCAGAAAAAAGACCATCTATTTTTTCAACCGATTTCCGAACTCTAAATGGGTGAATTTTGGCGAATTAATCGCCTTTCTGTTTACCGAGCTGGAGGCGATGACGTCAGAACGTGACGTCGCCGAGGTAACACACCCACCATTTTCATTTTCAACACATTACAAACACCGGGTCTCAGCTCTGTTATTTTCCGTTTTTTTTGACTATTTTTTGGAACCTTGGAGACATCATGCCTCGTCGGTGTGTTGTCGGAGGGTGTAACAACACTAACAGGGAGGGATTCAAGTTGCACCACTGGCCCCAAGATGCCAAAGTGTCTGCCGCCAGACCCCCATTGAATGTGCCAGAGTGTCTCCACATTTGACCGGCGATGCTAAGACAGACATGGCACAGAGATGTATGGATAACCTGCAGATGCATTTGCAATGACAGTCAACGAAATCAGAAAGGTGAGTTTTGTTGATGTTGACTGCCAGCTAATAGATGCTAACATGCTATGCTAATCGATGCTAACATGCTATTTACCGGCGGTGCTAAAGCAGACATGGCACAGAGATGTATGGATAACCTGCAGATGCATTTGCAACGATAGTCAACGAAATCACAAAGGTGAGTTTTGTTGATTTTGACTGCCAGCTAATAGATGCTAACATGCTATGCTAATCGATGCTAACATACTACTTACCGGCGGTGCTAAAGCAGACATGGCACAGAGATGTATGGATAACCTGCAGATGCATTTGCAACTATATTACGTTTCCTTCCACCCACATTTAATGCGAAACAAACACTTACCAATCGACGGATTTAAGTTGCTCCAGTGTCAAAAGATGCGAAAGTCCTGATCGTTTGGTCCGCACATTTTACCGGCGATGCTAACGCAGTTATTCGGCCATGCTATGGCTGTGAATAGCGTCAATAGCTATTCGCTCAATAGCTTCAGTTTCTTCTTCAATATTTTCATACTCCAACCATCTGTTTCAATACATGCGTAATCTGTTGAATCGCTTAAGTCGCTGAAATCCGAGTTTGAATCCGAGCTAATGTCGCTATATCTTGCTGTGGTATTCCCATTGTTTGTTTACATTGGCAGCACTGTGTGACGTCACAGAGAAATGGCCAGTGTCTGCGCAGAGAGTGAAAATTAGGCACTTTAAAGCTTTATTTAGGGATATTCCGAGACCGGTAAAATTTTGAAAAAAATTTCAAAAAATACAACAAGCCACTGGGAACTGATTTTTATTGTTTTTAACCATTTTGAAATTGTGAAAATGTTCCCTTTTAAAGAACATTTTGACTGTTCATATGAGAACTCATACTAGGGTTGGGTATAGTTTGAATTCGAACGATTCCGATTCTTTGTTTCGATTCTGATTCCTGACGATTCTTGATTCCGATTCTTCTTGTATCAATGTGTTTGCCAGGTAGTCCCTGGAAGGTGGTATGTATTTTGGGTTGAGAGTTTTCACCATACCCCTGCAAACATAAACAAACATGTAATGTTGCCGTTACTGTTTAGCCCAGCATCAATTAGCTTAGCCCAAACGTTATTGCTTAACTAACCTAAATGTTGGAGATTCCACCTCTGAAAAGGGATGCATGTTGTAAATTGTCTATGAAAAAATACGCGGGCTAATTTGTTAGCTGCCTCAACGTTGGCGCAAAACACATTATTTATTGCATATATATTGTTTTACTCACCGGATTCGGACTGCAGTACAGGCTGCCAGGCTGGGCGTTGGAGCCGGAGCCAGAGGCAGAGGATGACGGTCGGGACACGCATTTATTAGTACTCCATGAACTCGGAGGTGCTTCATCATGTCCGACGTGCACCCTCCTAAGCATGAAACAGTCCTGTCGCACGTGTTACATTTCGCCGATATTTAATTTTTTTTAGTAAAATAAAGCCACACTTTCGACCGCCGACACTCGCTATCCATGCTTGTCTTCTTTGGTGTTCAGCGGCTTCTTCTTCCGGTCGGCGGACTTATTCTTTTTTTCCGGTCGGCGGACTAGGTATCGGAACTAGGACTCGAAATTTAAACTTTTGAACGATACCGGGAGAATCGGAACGTTAGTCCCGGTTCCAATCGATACTCGATACCCAACCCTAACTCATACGGGAGAAGAAAAACATATCATTGCTTAGTTTGAGATAAAAGCATTTCTCATAAGGCTATTCTGACTGTACACTTGATAACACACACGGGAGAAAAAAATTGTTTTCAGTTTGGGGTCATGTTTTATTTACAAGACATAATTTGTCTCAAAACAATCAGAAACACAATGGTGAAAAATCGTTCAGTTTGCAAAAAAAACCTTCTTTGTGTCAGGTTTAAACACAGAACTATCTATTAAACAGGACAAGATGCAAGGAATCAAACAGAGACAGGATTCAATTTAGCTCATGATGAGAGCGTGTGGAACTGCAGCATACAGTGTCACCGTACGCTCTAAAGACAAAGTTCCAGTGCCTCCCCATTTTTGTGGGCATTCCCTGATTACATAGCTGAAGCTGCTTCTAAGGGGAGGGGTCACATTATGCAGCAGCCTAGCACTGGTTCATAAACAGTTAAAACTAAATGTGCTCGTAGTGGTGTCAGGTTTGCCCCTTCGGGTCCTGATAATGCCCCTCCCGTGGCTGTCCAGATTTGAAAAACAGAAAGTTCTAAGGCGACGCGCATCCCATCGCACACGGTGGTGATTTACAAGCTGTCCGCCTTTGCCTGATAAGAACAAAGACAGTTTTGTGAGCACAAGTGAATAGTAACCAGGGCCATCTGGACTGCAAGCAAACAAAATGTGTGATAGCTTATATACAATTATTCTGACATTTCCCTCCTGTTTATCACATAACTTCCCCAGAATCTCCCAATCCACAATAACTTCCTCTTGCGATTTTCAGTTAATGGTACATTTCCCAAGGGCCAAGTTAGGTTCAGCAGGATTCTCTTCCCTAATAATCACTGGGGTCTGGAAACAGATCAGGAACACCATCCAGGTAGGAGTCAATCAATCAATGTTTATTTATATAGCCCTATTTTACAAGTGTCTCAAAGGGCTGCACAAGCTACAACAACATCCTTGGTTCAGATTCCACATCAGGGCAAGAAAAAACTCAACCCAATGGGACAATGAGAAACCTTGGAGGGGACCGGAAATGTGGGGAACCCCGAGCCCCACCCTAGGGTGACCGGCGCAATGGACGTCGAGTGGATCTAGCATAATATTGTGAGAGTTCTGTCCATAGTGGATCTAACATATTAGTGAGAGTCCAGTCCATAGTGGATCTAACATAGTAGTTAGAGTCCAGTTCATAGTGGATCTAACAATAGTGTAAGAGTCCAGTCCATAGTGGATCTAACATAATAGTGTGAGAGTCCAGTCCATAGTGGATCTAACATAATAGTGAGAGTCCAGTCCACAGTAGATCTAACATAAGAGTGAAAGTCCAGTCCATAGTGGATCTAACAAAATAGTGTGAGAGTCCAGTCCATAGTGGATCTAACATAATAGTGTAAGAGTCTAGTTCATAGTAGATCTAACATAATAGTAAGAGTCCAGTCCATAGTGGATCTAACATAATAGTGACAGTCCAGTCCATAGTGGATCTAACCTAATAGTGAGACTCCAGTCCATAGTGGATCTAACATAATAGTGTGAGAGTCCAGTCCATAGTGGATCTAACATAATAGTGTGAGAGTCCAGTCCATAGTGGATCTAACATAATAGTGTGAGAGTCCAGTCCATAGTGGATCTAACATAATAGTGTGAGAGTCCAGTCCATGGTGGATCTAAAATAACAGTGTAAGAGTCCAGTCCATAGTGGATCTAACATAATAATGTGAGAGTCCAGTCCATAGTGGATCTAACATAATAGTAAGAAACCAGTCCATAGTGGATCCAACATAATAGTGTGAGAGGCCAGTCCATAATGGATCCAAAATAATAGTGTGAGAATAATAGTGTGAGAGTCCAGTCCATAGTGGATCTAACATAATAGTGGGCGTCAAGTCCATAGTGGGGCCAGCAGGAGACCAACCCGAGTGGAGACAGGTCAGCAGCACAGAGACGTCCCTAACAGATGCACAGGCGAGCAGTCCACCCTGGGTCCCAACTTTGGACAGCCAGTGCTTCATCCGTGGCCACCGAACCTGTGTTCCCTCTCTTAGAGGGATAGGGGGGCAGCTGGGCAATCTACTCACCTGTCAGCTGGGCTTCGAAGCCAGCCCATACACACTCCCTTCCCGCAGGAGGTGCGCCGACCACGCCCCCCTCCACACATTTATTTACATATTTATTTACATATTTCGGACCCTTTTATTTAGTTTGCCACTGATCATTTAGTTAAAAGGCTGTGTTAAATGATGAGAGATGACTCGAGCTGAAGTTTAACCATCTATTCTACAAAACGGGGGTAAGTACAAACAATAGCAACACCAGTGCTTGAGGGAGCGAGCCGAGCTATCTTAAGGTCGAATCAGTCTTTTAAATCTGCGATACCCTAACCCTGGCAGCAGGAATTGAAACAGAAAGTTAACTTGACATGTGTGCCAAGCGCCAAAATATGACAGTCCAACTTGTTGTTGTGTCTTATTGTTTATTAAAAGAAAGTTGCTCCATCATCTCCTGGTTATGTTTGATACACAGTACTGTACAGCACTTCATAATGTGTTCATAATGTGTTCAAAATGGAGAAATTTGCCTCTCTATACAAACTTTTTCTGCCTACAAACCCTATTTAAGAACCGAATGAATTCATTCATCGAGGTCCCACGGTACATCTGTCTTGCCTCTGGTGAGGGCGGTCACATTTTTTCCGCTCCCTTCTTCTCCTTGCTTGCCCTCTTAGTTTTGTCTCGTCTACACTTTTTGAAGCCTCTTTCTTTGCGCTGTTATTGTAATGTCTGCTCGCGGAAAAACAAAAATCCTAATCAACGATTTGACTCCCTCGAAAGGCCTTGACGGTGCAACAACAGGAGCAGGCTGTTCTGAAAACATTCCCCCCAAGGACTCCTCAATGATGGACGCTTTTGACCTCCCTCCCTCCTCAACAACACCTGGAGTCAAACATTTGCTTGCATTGCATGCAGGACGGCTCCAGGCCTATGGACACTACATCAACACACCCAAGACAATGGGCATATACACACACACACACACACACACCCTCCCCCACCCCTTCACCACTGCTTAATTACCCTTCGGGATGATGGACGGCTGCCAGCTGTCACGAGTTGTTGTCATTGAATGTAACATGTTTGTGTGTGCATGGCACGGAGGTTTTTTTTCCCACTCCAGACTGGAGCCCAGTCTAGATTGTATTTTTTGTACTCATCTTCTGCCCCAGCGTTTTACCCTTTTCCCATCTTTCACGGGGCGCCTCGTGGCGACCCATCAGCGTTCCTGTTCTGTAACCATGTACACTGTTTGTTTGTCTCATCTTGAACGTGTTTGTGCTGAAAACATAGTTTTGTTAGTCCTAGCCTATCCCACAGGTAAATAAACTATGGGCATATTGCTTTTTTTCCCTGCCATCTGGGAGGGAGACTCTCCAGGTCACGTACTATCAAACTGCTGCCCCTCCAGTCACCAGTCAGTAAAGCTGCTCAAGTTTGCGGACAAACATCGCCCTCATCGGTCTCATCTCGGATGGCGACTAGTCCGCATACAGGAGAGAGGTGGACCGGCCTGGCGTCCTGGAGCTGATTGGCCAGAAAACAGTGGAGATGATCTTGGACTTCAGGAAATTCACAGCCCCACTATCCCCCTCTCTCTCTGATTGACTCTCCCTCCCCCTATTGTGGACTCCATCCATTTCTTGGGACCTGTTCTCCTCCAAGACCAGGAGGCGTCTGGGTCGGATCACAGCTGACTCTTCTCACACTGGACACAAAATATTCTCCCCTCAAGCAGGAGACTACGGTCCATCCAGACCCATACCTCCTCACTTGAAAAGGGTTTTTCCCTGGGCCATCAGGCACATAAACAATAACTAAATCTGATATCTTAGTTTCAACTCATTTTATTCCATTTTGTGTTGGATGTGTGCCCAAGGGAGTGGCGCTACGCCGCAGCTACGAGCGACCCGCGACCGACTGCCGGGCTCAAGGGGTGAAGCGCAGCTCAGATGCTGACAGGCGGAGTCCTGAAGGCGAGAGGCGGAGCCCTAGCGAGGATGAAGCGGACGAGAAAGTTTCTTCAGCTGAAATCCACAATGCGGAAGACTACAAGGAAATCTTCCAAGCCCAAGAACGCCATCTCTCGGACTCCTCCCAAGATGGCAGAGCCTTTCCCCGCCCCCCCCCAGAGGATGAACTTTCGTCATCGTTTGGACAACATGTCAACAACTTGCCCAAGACGGACGAGAGCAAAAGCATTTGCCAAGAATGTTTTCATTAATCAAGAGTAAAATCCCTAGTTTGTGAACCCGTTCTCAAACAACGGCAATAAAAACTCTTCTGATTCTGAAGCTAGCAATTTCGGAGAGAATCTTTAACCGCAAACAAGTGTGTTTCATTATGCGATGAGGTAAACTTGGTCACTAAAAACTGAGCAACTAAAAGTTTTTATTCTCGTGCGAGAAAACACAGTTCTCGTTTTACCGCAAGCCTCTGCTGATTGTTATTTAAAGCTAACATGTCCTTTTTATTGAGATTTTATTTTTTATTTTTCTCTCCCGCGTGTAATTTGCTGTGTCCAGTCAATTTGTTCTTTTGAGAAAAACTTTTACCACAAACCGTACAGTTAAATGGTTTCTCTCCCGTGTGTATTCTTTTGTGTCTCACCATGTCGGAATTAAAAAAGAACCTTTTGCCACAAACTGAACAACTAAATGTTTTCTCTCCTGAATGCGTCACTCTGTGTTGAGTCCAGCCATGCCTGGAGAAAAAGGTTTTACCACAAACTGAGCAACCGATTTTTTCTCCTGTGTGTCTTCTGCTGTGTTCGGTCAATCTGTTCTTTCGGGAAAAACTTTTACCACAAACTAGACAATTGAATGTTTTGCCACCTGTGCGCTTTCTCTTGTGTTCGGTCAAATGACTCTTGGTAACAAAGCTCTTGTTAGATGTTGAACAATTAAATAGTTTTTCTTTAGTGTGCTTTCTCGTATGTCGGGTTAAACTGCCCTTTAGAAAAAACTTTTTACCACAAACTAGACAATTAAACGGTTTTTCACCAGTGTGTATTCTCATGTGTTGAGTCAAATTGCTCTTGAGAGTAATGCTTTTACCACAAACCGAACAATCAAAAGAATTTTCTCCAGTGTGTGTTCTCCTGTGTTCGGTCAAATGGCACTTCTTAGTATAGTTTTTTCCGCAAACGGAACAGTTAAACGGTTTTTCTCCTGTGTGTGTTCTCATGTGCTCACTCAAATGGGTCTTTATGGAAAAGCTTTTACCGCAAACGGAACAGTTAAACGGTTTTTCGCCGGTGTGCGTTTTCATGTGCTCAGTCAAATGGCACTTTTTAGTAAAGCTTTTAACACAAAGTGCACAATTGAATGGTTTTTCTCCCGTGTGCGTTCTCATGTGCTCACTCAAATGGCACTTTTTAGTAAAGTTTTTGCCACACGATGAACAACTAAATGGTTTTTCACCCGTGTGCGTCCTCATGTGGACAGTCAAATTGCTCTTTTTAGAAAAGCGCTTAGCACAAACTGAACACCTCAAACATGTTTTACCCGTCTTCCTTTTAGAGCAATTAGAGTTTTTGTTGTCGGTGTGAGTCCTCATATCAATTTCACAGTCTGTATCGTTGCTTAAAAGTTCTTCCTCCCCGTCTTCAGCTTTGCTATCTGATAGTGGAGCTAAGCGGTGGTCTGGTTGTGGTTTCTCTTCATCATCTTCAGTCTTCACAGAGACAACAGTCAGTGGCAACTTGGTGGGATCAGCTTCCTCCTGAGTTATCCAAAGTTCCTTCTTTTCCTCTTTAATGTGGGGTGGCTGTGGATCATCTTGCTTCAAAGTAGAGCTCCGCCCCTGTGACTGAGGAGGACGTTTTTCTGGATAACCAATCAGCTGCTGGACGTCTGCAGAACACAAACATATTTTTGTTGAGACATGATTCATGAGATGTTTCACGTTCATTTAGTGCCTTGCCAAAAGGATGGATTCATGTACACATTACTTGGGCTGGTACTCGACAAGTGGAGCTAGAATCCCAGAAAAGAGAAAACTTCAGTTTCCATGGACACGGCGATTGAAGACAGCGACAGGTGCATAGATGGCCCAGGTGGGCCTTGTTATCTAATCACTTGTCGCCTTTATTAGCAGCGGTTGTGATGAGACGAGTAGTTGGAGTTGGAGATGCTGCTGGGGCAGACGCAGAAAAGACTTGTTGCTGGGAAGCAAAAGGCTCAAAGCTTGAGTACATAAGAATGTGTTATACCCTGAATTCCTGACAGTGTGTGGTGGTCTGAAGAACCCACTAGAGCAGGGGTAGGGAACCTATGGCTCTAGAGCCAGATGTGGCTCTTTTGATGACTGCATCTGGCTCTCTGATACATCTGAGCTGACATTGCTTAACACGATAAGTAATGAATAATTCCACTTGTAATCACAGTGTTAAAAATAATGTTAAAAATATCAATTATTCTCATGCATTTTTAATCCGTCCATCCGTTTTCAAGAAGTTGCGTCAATGGTAAGAAGCTATTTATTTATTATTGGTTAGTGTGGGGCTTGCCCTCCTGGGGGTTCTTCAGACCCCCAAGCACCGACTTGAGAGTCTGTTTCAGGGTTACAATATTGTTTTATTTTTCAATAAATCTCTCAGTTGCTTTCCAGCAATAGTATTTCCAGCCCCAACCCCGTCTCTCCTCCTGGCTGCTGCTTATAACAGAGCGACAGGTGATTAGATAACAAGGCCCAGGTGGGCCATCTACGCACCTGTCGCTGCAGGCCCGCAGGCCACGCCCCCTCCACAGTTAGCTTCAGAATAACAATGTTATTACAAAGAATAAGAGACCTGTTATACTTTAGAAATGTTGGTCTTACTTAAAAATGCACGCGTTTAGTTGTGTTCAGTGTTAAAAAAAATATTATATGGCTCTTACGGGAATATATTTCAAAATATTTGGCTTTTTGGCTCTCTCAGCCAAAAAGGTTCCCGCCCTTTGCACTAGAGGGCAAACTCTACTTATATTTTTTTACCAGTTGACTTGAATTTGCATTTTGTTATGCTGCACTGCTGCCATTCCTGGGGAAACCTGACCTGCATCGATCATAATTTTTATGTCAATGTTAATGAATAATTGAATGAGTTTGGCTTCTAAATATATTTGAGATATATTCTATTTGCATCTTTTGTTGCCTATTTTTTGTCGTGCTGGGACAAAATTACACTTTTAATTTGATGAATTAACAATTCCCGTTAATTAAAGTTGTTTTCTACAGTGTATGTTGAGTCAAACTGAACACTAAAATGTTTTTTTTTTGTCCTTATTTTTCAGTGAAATTGCTCTTTTTAGTAAAGCTTTTACCAGAGACCGAGCAGTTTAAAGTTTTTTTTTTTACCGCTTTTCTTTTGAGAGCATTCAGTGTTAGCTGTAAGCGTGAGTCCTCGGGCTGTCATACTTTGAGCATCGCACGATTTGATTCGATACTTGGGGGTAACAATTCAGATAATTCACAAACGATTCTCGATTCAAAAACTACACTTTTCTAATTAGCATTGGATCTTTCAAAAAATAGATAAACAGCTCTGATAAATATCTATGTTACTTAAAAGAAAACTGGTTTTGTTTAGTAAAGTCAAATACAAATAATGCAACAAGGGAAGTATCCAACACTTCTCTTTTCTAAAGTAAATCTGTACAGCAGATATGTCAGAATAATTGTATCTCAGTTATCACAAATTTTTGTGTTACATTGAGTTCAGCTCGCACTGTGAGAGGACAAAAGCTGTCTTTGATCCTACCGAGTAAAAGGCTTGTAGAACTCCACTGTGTAGGATGGGTGTCTGTTTCTTTGATGTATTGTAATCCACAGGAATATGTTGTCTTTACCCGAGATCTACAAAGCACACCTTTTCTTTGAACTGTTTTGTAACCAAAGGCAACGGCTGTTTACGACCCCCTTCCCTTAGAAACAGCCGTTGCCATGTAATCAGGGAATGTCCAAATAAAAGAGGAAGGCGTACAATCTTTCGTCAAAGCTTGGTGAGACAGGTCCACACGATTCTCCTCAATTAAGCCAAATTTAATTCTGTCTCTGTTTAATTCCTTGCTTCTTTTCTTAATAGTCATCAGTGTTTGAACCTGACAAGATGTAGATCATCTACATCAGGCCTGGGCAATTAGTTTGACTCGGAGGCCAAATTTAGAGGAAAAAATGTGTCTGGGGACCAAATCAAATTTGCAGGAACACTAGTTCGAAACCTCACAATAATGTGTGATTGAACGCTAAAAACGTTATGACAGACCGCCTTAAAAAACGGAATGTATTTTTCAAAATTTTTTACTGAATGAGACACCCAGAATGTACATGAAAATAAAGAATGTGGGATTTACAACATTAACTATGAAAGATAAAACACTAAACATTGACAACATATGAACGTCACCCCCCCTCTACATCGAAATATTTTACAATCCACAAAAATGCAACAAACACAGCGAAACATGAATGCAAAGGGTAAAAAATAAACCGACCTACAATCTGATATACAAACCCCGTTTCCATATGAGTTGGGAAATTGTGTTAGATGTAAATATAAACAGAATACAATGATTTGCAAATCCTTTTCAACCCATATTCAGTTGAATATGCTACAAAGACAACATGTTTGATGTTCAAACTGATAAACATTTTTTTTTGCAAATAATCATTAACTTCAGAATTTGATGCCAGCAACACGTGACAAAGTAGTTGGGAAAGGTGGCAATAAATACTGATAAAGTTGAGGAATGCTCATCAAACACTTATATGGAACATCCCACAGGTGTGCACGCTAATTGGGAACAGGTGGGTGCCATGATTGGCTATAAAGTCAGCTTCCATGAAATGCCAAGTAATTCACAAACAAGGATGGGGTGAGGGTCACCACTTTGTAAGCAAATTGTTGAACAGTTTTAGAACAACATTTCTCAACGAGCTATTGCAAGGAATTTAGGGATTTTACCATCTACGGTTCGTAAAATCATCAAAAAGTTCAGAGAATCTGGAGAAATCACTGCACGTAAGCGATGATATTACGGACTTTTGATCCCTCAGGCAGTACTGCATCAAAAACCGACATCAATGTGCAAAGGATATCACCACATGGGCTCAGGAACACATCATAAAACCACTGTCAGTAACTACAGTTGGTCGCTACATCTGTAAGTGCAAGTTAAAACTCTACTATGCAAAGCCAAAGCCATTTATCAACAACACCCAGGCTGGGCCGAAGCTCATCTAAGATGGACTGATGCAAAGTGGAAAAGTGTTCTGTGGTCTGACGAGTCCACCTTTCAAATTATATTTGGAAACAGAGGACGTGGTGTCCTCCAGAACAAAGAGGAAAATAAACATCCGGATTGTTCTAGGCGCAAAGTTGAAAAGCCAGCATGTGCGATGGTATGGGGGTGTATTAGTGCCCAGGGCATGGGTAACTTACACATCTGTGAAGGCACCATTAATGCTGAAAGGTCCATACAGGTTTTGGAGCAACATATGTTGTCATCCAAGCAACGTTATCATGGACGCCCCTGCTTATTTCAGCAAGACAAGTGTTACAACACCGTAGCTTCGTAAAAAAAGAGTGGGGGTACTTTCCTGGCCCGCCTGCAGTCCAGACGTGTGGCGCATTATGAAGCGTAAAATACGACAGCGGACTGTTGAAGGACTGAAGCTCAACATAAAACAAGAATGGGAAAGAATTCCACTTTCAAAGCTTCAACTATTAGTTTCCTAAGTTCCCAAACGTTTATTGAGTGTTGTTAAAAGAAAAGGTGATGTAACACAGTGGTGAACATGCCCTTTCCCAACTACTTTGGCACGTGTTGCAGCCATGAAATTCTGAGATTCTTTTTTTTTTTAAATTGATAATAAATAAATAAAAAATATATTTTTTAAAAGTATTAAAAATTATTCTGCGGCCCTGCGGCCCGGTACCAATCGGTGTTTGGGGACCACTGCTTTAGAACATTGTTGTAAAAATCTCCTTCCATGTCTGTCACGGACAACCACATTTCAGGCTCTGGAAACACTCTGTGGAAACATGCCCCACCCACACTGCTTGGTGTGTGGTCTGAGCTGCTCTAACTAATTAGATGAGCATAGTAACTAATTAGATGAGCATAGTAACTAATTAGATGACCATAGTAACTAATTAGATGAACATAGTAACTAATTAGATGAGCATAGTAACTAATTAGATGAGCATAGTAACTAATTAGATGAGCATAGTAACTAATTAGATGACCATAGTAACTAATTAGATGAACATAGTAACTAATTAGATGAGCATAGTAACTAATTAGATGAGCATAGCAACTAATTAGATGAGCATAGTAACTAATTAGATGACCATAGTAACTAATTAGATGACCATAGTAACTAATTAGATGACCATAGTAACTAATTAGATGAGCATAGTAACTAATTAGATGACCATAGTAACTAATTAGATGACCATAGTAACTAATTAGATGATCATAGTAACTAATTAGATGACCATAGTAACTAATTAGATGAGCATAGTAACTAATTAGATGACCATAGTAACTAATTAGATGACCATAGTAACTAATTACATGACCATAGTAACTAATTAGATGAGCATAGTAACTAATTACATGACCATAGTAACTAATTAGATGACCATAGTAACTAATTAGATGACCATAGTAACTAATTAGATGACCATAGTAACTAATTAGATGACCATAGTAAGTAATTAGATGACCATAGTAACTAATTACATGACCATAGTAACTAATTAGATGACCATAGTAACTAATTAGATGACCATAGTAACTAATTAGATGACCATAGTAACTAATTAGATGACCATAGTAACTAATTACATGACCATAGTAACTAATTAGATGACCATAGTAACTAATTACATGACCATAGTAACTAATTACATGACCATAGTAACTAATTAGATGAGCATAGTAACTAATTACATGACCATAGTAACTAATTAGATGACCATAGTAACTAATTAGATGACCATAGTAACTAATTAGATGACCATAGTAACTAATTAGATGAGCATAGTAACTAATTAGATGACCATAGTAACTAATTACATGACCATAGTAACTAATTAGATGACCATAGTAACTAATTAGATGACCATAGTAACTAATTAGATGACCATAGTAACTAATTAGATGACCATAGTAACTAATTAGATGACCATAGTAACTAATTACATGACCATAGTAACTAATTAGATGACCATAGTAACTAATTACATGACCATAGTAACTAATTACATGACCATAGTAACGAATTAGATGAGCATAGTAACTAATTAGATGACCATAGTAACTAATTAGATGACCATAGTAACTAATTAGATGACCATAGTAACTAATTAGATGACCGTAGTAACTAATTAGATGAGCATAGTAACTAATTAGATGAGCATAGTAACTAATTAGATGAGCATAGTAACTAATTAGATGAGCATAGTAACTAATTAGATGACCATAGTAACTAATTAGATGACCATAGTAACAAGTATATCATGCAGAAGCGCAGATTCCAAGCATTGAAATACTTTGTTTAGTTGAAGACTTTGGACACCAGCGCCCCCCGCGACCCCAAAAAGGGAATAAGCGGTAGAAAATGGATGGATGGAAGACTAAGGGTCATTATTAAAAATGGCAGCTACACTTTCCATCTCAAAGATATAAAAAAATGATTTGGGAATGTCCGGCGGGCCAGGTTGAAAATGCATGTGGTCCCCGGGTCTTCATGTGCCCAGGTCTGATCCACATCAACAATATGATTTGCCCGAGTGGCTGAACAGGACAGGTTTTTAAAAATTAATTTTTGTTCTAATCGATTAAGAATCATTATAAATAAGAATCGCGATTAATTTAAAAATCCATCTTTTGACACCCCTAGTTAGTCTTAATATCACCTTCACAGTCTGTATCGCCCCTCAAAGGTTCTTTAACCTTGTCTTCGGACTCTCCATCTGATAGTGGAGCCAGGAGGTAGTCTGGTTGTGGTTTCTCTTCATCATCTTCAGTCTTCACGGAGACAACAGTCGGTGGCAACTTGGTGAGATCAGCTTCCTGCTGGCCGAGAAGACCCTCTCCCTCCTGACTGATCCGGAGATCCTCCTCTTCCTTTTTAATGTGGGGGGGCTGTGGACCCTCCTGCGACTGAGTGGAAAGTTCTTCTGGATGACCAATCAGCTGCTGGACGTCTGCAGGACACAAACAAACACAGTTTTAGTTCAGACGTGATCCATGAGATGTTTCTCCGTGAACTGGCTACACACTTTCTTCTATGTGCTAAATGTGTGTGTGTGTGTGTGTGTGTGTGTGTGTGTGTGTGTGTGTGTGTGTGTGTGTGTGTGTGTGTGTGTGTGTGTGTGTGTGTGTGTGTGTGTGTGTGTCGTGTTTCATGGACATTACTTTCCGGCTCTAATCCCCCAGGAGAAGCATTATGCTGCACTTGAAAGTTCAGGTGCAGTAAACATCATAAGTGATGACATGATGGAATAGAACCATCAAACTTTGAAGCAAAAAACATCCATTGAGAGAAGGATAACAGAACTGGACTCTCACTATTATGTTAGATCCACTATGGACTGGACTCTCACTATTATGTTAGATCCACTATGGACTGGACTCTCACTATTATGTTAGATCCACTATGGACTGGACTCTCACTATTATGTTAGATCCACTATGGACTGGACTCTCACAATATTATGTTAGATCCACTATGGACTGGACTCTCACTATTATGTTAGATCCACTATAGACTGGACTCTCACACTATTATGTTAGATCCACTATGGACTGGACTCTCACTATTATGTTAGATCCACTATGGACTCGACTCTCACTATTATGTTAGATCCACTATAGACTGGACTCTCACACTATTATGTTAGATCCACTATGGACTGGACTCTCACTATTATGTTAGATCCACTATGGACTGGACTCTCACTATTATGTTAGATCCACTATGGACTGGACTCTCACTATTATGTTAGATCCACTATGGACTGGACTCTCACTATTATGTTAGATCCACTATGGACTGGACTCTCACTATTATGTTAGATCCACTATGGACTGGACTCTCACACTATTATGTTAGATCCACTATGGACTGGACTCTCACTATTATGTTAGATCCACTATGGACTGGACTCTCACACTATTATGTTAGATCCACTATGGACTGGACTCTCACACTATTATGTTAGATCCACTATGGACTGGACTCTCACACTATTATGTTAGATCCACTATGGACTGGACTCTCACACTATTATGTTAGATCCACTATGGACTGGACTCTCACTATTATGTTAGATCCACTGTGGACTGGACTCTCACTATTATGTTAGGTCCACTATGGACTGGACTCTCACTATTATGTTAGATCCACTATGGACTGGACTCTCACTATTATGTTAGATCCAATATGGACTGGACTCTCACACTATTATGTTAGATCCACTATGGACTGGACTCTCACTATTATGTTAGATCCACTATGGACTGGACTTTCACACTATTATGTTAGATCCACTATGGACTGGACTCTCACTATTATGTTAGGTCCACTATGGACTGGACTCTCACTATTATGTTGGATCCACTATGGACTGGACTCTCACTATTATGTTAGATCCACTATGGACTGGACTCTCACTATTATGTTAGATCCACTATGGACTGGACTCTCACTATTATGTTAGATCCAATATGGACTGGACTCTCACACTATTATGTTAGATCCACTATGGCCTGGACTCTCACTATTATGTTAGATCCACTATGGACTGGACTCTCACTATTATGTTAGGTCCACTATGGACTGGACTCTCACACTATTATGTTAGATCCACTATGGACTGGACTCTCACTATTATGTTAGATCCACTATGGACTGGACTTTCACACTATTATGTTAGATCCACTATGGACTGGACTTTCACACTATTATGTTAGATCCACTATGGACTGGACTCTCACTATTATGTTAGATCCACTATGGACTGGACTCTCACTATTATGTTAGATCCACTATGGACTGGACTCTCACTATTATGTTAGATCCACTATGGACTGGACTCTCACTATTATGTTAGATCCACTATGGACTGGACTCTCACTATTATGTTAGATCCACTATGGACTGGACTCTCACTATTATGTTAGATCCAATATGGACTGGACTCTCACACTATTATGTTAGATCCACTATGGACTGGACTCTCACTATTATGTTAGATCCACTATGGACTGGACAATGTGTGATCTGAGCCGAGGATGTGGTTGTGGTTTGTGCAGCCCTTTGAGACACTCGTGATTTAGGGCTATATAAGTAAACATTAATTGATTGATTAATTGATTAATGACATCACTCACCTTCACCTTTCATCTTTATCTCCGTCGGTGATTTGCTGGAAGTTGGTGATTCTCTTTCACTTTCTCTTTGACATGACGTCGCCATCTTAGCATAGCAGTAGTCGTCCATCTTCTAGCACGTCTTCAATCTTCACTTCAGCTAACATTTTATCGCTCCAAAGTAAAACAATTACAAGATATTCACCTTTGAGACATTGATAACTATAATTGTCGTGCATCTTTAAAGCTGTTAGATCGTAAACCTCAACAGCCTCGCAGTCCACCATCTTGGCGGTACAGGCAGGTACTGCGCATGTGCGTAGGAACGTCATTTCCTTTCTACCCTAGACCTTACTTGGCGGCCATCTTAGCACGGGCAACTGACCCATTTATTGCAACGCAATGTCGCATAATTATGACCAAAATAAACCATAACTTGCTCATTTCTCAATCGGTTTTCATGCACTTTACTCTCTTAACAACAACAAAATGACGTGCTTTCAATACACTGCGTTTTATTTGTTGTAACTCAAAAATACATTTCTGTTGAAAGATTGTTCCCAGTGTCCTTGAAGGGGTAGAGAAAATAATATTTATTGGGGCATGTGGGTTTAATGATTTATAACACAGAAAAACCATATACCTGACGGTTTATGTATGTATCATTTACATCTCCATCGGAAGTATTATCTCCACAATTTCAATAGGTGCAATACATTTTATCGATACTGATACCAATATCAATATTCTTCATCAAGACTGTAATTCATCTGTATTCCAGTAGGTCACAGTTGTCAAAGTGACCCAACTCTTTATTTTACTTGGCCCTCAAAAGCCTGGAAATAATATGCATCAATACAATACTGTAACTTTTATTACTAAATGTATTATTTTTTCTTTTTTTGGAGGGGGGGGGGCTTGTGCAGCCCTTTGAGACACTCGTAATTTAAGCCTATATAAGTAAACTTTGATTGATTTATGACATTCACGTATTTTGATGTTGGAGATTCTTTTTTGAAATTCTAATCATCCATCCATCCATTTTCTACCGCTTGTTCCTTTTGGGGTCACGTGCGTTGCTGGAGCCTATTTTTCCCAAATTTTATTAAAAAAAATTTAGGGCGGTCCGTTTTCTATGATTCACATGGTAATTATCTTAAATACCTTGTTTATTTTCATTAGATGTTTGAGCTTCTTATTCAGATTCAAATCATAATTTGTCCAAATTTTATTAATTTTCCGAGTTTTGTAGCTTTTTTTTCCCCCAAGTAGAAACCATGCGATTTTACCAATATGACCACAAATTCAGAACACCGCCCTGTATCCCTTTTCATAAAATAAACATATCATGATCATGCATCTTAAACATGATCGCAATGTGAATAATAATAATACTTTACACAAACAAATGACAAAAGATTTAGGCGGTGATCCAGATCACCATCTGGATTTAGGACTTTTCTATCAATAAAAGGTAGGCCCTGACTGACAGAGAGCTTTTCTAGTTGATACATATAACTCTGCCCTTCTTGGATGTTGGAATTTAGTTTGGGAGATCGTTAACCAGTCCTTCAAATTAGGGATGAATATACTTCAAAACATTTTTTATTGATAGTCTTACATAGTTACAGTAAAACTAAGCATACAAAGGAAAGTACATTAAATACTCACAGAGCGTTCATACATGTAGGAATCACCTCAAATCGACACAACGGAATGTCACAATTAAAAAAAAAAAGCAATACAATCATAAAAGATAAAAGTTGACTTTTATGCTACTAGCCTAATGCTAACATTCAATGGACAATCCTATTGACAGGCTAATGAAAAATTAGCATTAGCACAGTTTACAACTCGTACAAGCATTTACAAATTGGATTGTCACCCCACAAAATGTACATAAAGCAACAAATCCAGTGGTACTCACGGACTTAGATTCACCAACTGTATGGACACAGGTTCGATTCCCGCTTTCGCCATCCTAGTCACTGCCGTTGTGTCCTGGGGCAAGACACTTTACCCACCTGCTCCCAGTGCCACCCACACTGGTTTAAATGGAACTTAGATATTGGGTTTCACTACGTAAAGCGCTTTGAGTCACTAGAGAAAAGCGCTATATAAATATAATTCACTTCACTTCATCTAACTTTCTACAACAAGCCTTTTGCTGCACACCTGAAACTCTCGTTTTACAACAAAAAATGTTATGTGGACCATGATTGTGAGGAGGGGGCGGCCCATACATCACCTGGATGGCAAAGTGATACCAACGCCATGATAAAAAAAAATTGTCTTTTAATTGAATTAAAATTGAAGACATTAATTTAAAAAAACACTGCTGTTTTACAACAAATGTCCTTATTCACAAGTGTCTCAAAGGACCAAAGCTGCTGTTCTTGACATCACTAACTCATTCGATCATCAGGTATCGTACTCACAACAAAGTGTGTGACACTGTTTTAAGTCCGCATGTGTGCTGGCTGACGTTGATAACACAAATAACGCCTTTCACACATTTAAAGGCCTACTGAAAGCCACTACTAGCGACCACGCAGTCTGATAGTTTATATATCAATGATGAAATATTAACATTGCAACACATGCCAATATGGCTGCTTTAGTTTACTAAATTGCAATTTTAAATTTCGCGCGGAAGTATCATACTTAACCCTTCTATTATGTTGAGGGTCAATTTGACCCATTTCAGTTTTTGTGTTGATGAAAGTACTGGTTATCCTTTCTTTTTCTTGCTGAAATTTGGTGACTTTTCCTCATCTAGGGTCATGAACTGGTGTGTAAAATCTGGACACTTTGTAGAGTAGTGGAATGTCTTGCAGAGTTTGTATACAAAGATGATGTTGCGGGTCATTTTGACCCAGACACTTTAATGTGGGTAAATAGCCAAAATAAACAAGTCTCTTTGATGTACTTTTTACTTTGATGTACAATTGTTTGTATTTTGATTGCCTCTGAGACCCAGAGCCAGGTGTGTGAAGAGAGGGAACTTTCTCAAACTTGTCCTTGTCACTGTTCTCATGTCATCTCTTTGACAAACCCACCAAAAATGAGCTCCGGAAGTATCATGCTTAACCCTTCTATTATGTTGAGTGTCAATTTGACCCATTTCAGTTTTTGTGTTTATCAAAGTACTGGTTATCCTTTCTTTTTCTTGCTGAAATTTGGTGACTTTTCCTCATCTAGGGTCATGAACTGGTGTGTAAAATCTGGACACTTTGTTGTGTAGTGGAATGTCTTGCAGAGTTTGTATACAAAGATGATGTTGCGGGTCATTTGGACCCATACGCTTTAATGTGAGTAAATAGCCAAAATAAACAAGTCTCTTTGATGTACTTTTTACTTTGATGTGCAATTGTTTGTATTTTGATTGTCCCTGAGACCCAGAGCCAGGTGTGTGAAGAGAGGGAACTTTCTCACACTTGTCCTTGTCACTGTTCTCATGTCATCTCTTTGACAAACTCACCAAAAATGAGCTCCAGAAGGCTGACATCTGAGGAGACAAGGACAAGTGTGAGAATGTTCCCTCTCTTCACACACCTGGCTCTTGGTCTCAGACACAATCAAAATACAAACAATTGTACATCAACGTAAAAAGTACATCAAGGAGACATGTTTATTTTTGGATCTGAACAGCTATTTACCCACATTAAAGCGCCTGGGTCAAAATGACTCGCAACATCATCTTTTTGTACAAACTCTGCACAAACATTCCACTACACAACAAAGTGTCCAGATTTACACACCAGTTCATGACCCTAGATGAGGAAAAGTCACCAGATTTCAGCAAGAAAAAGAAAGGATAACCAGTACTTTGATCAACACAAAAACTGAAATGGGTCAAATTGACCCTTAACATAATACAATTGGAATAAAAAATGTATTGTATGTCACTTTTCTAAATGTTTATATAACCTAAAATAAAATTGTTATTGGTTTAACCTGTTTTCTTGCATTTTGAGTGCATTTACACAGTATGGGTCAAAACGACCCACAACATAATCAATGTCATTTTTTCCCAACATAATACAAGGGTTAAACGTGACGTCACGCATTGTAGAGACATTTCATTCCAGCACCGTTCACCGCTATAAGTCATCTCTTTTCATCGCATAATTCCCCAGTATGATGGACATCTGTGTTGCTGAATATTTTGCAATTTGTTCTATGAATAATGGAGACGTCAAAGAAGAAAGCTGTAGGTGGGAAGCAATGTATTGCGGCCGCCTTTAGCAACACAAAAAAAGCCGGTGTTTCTTCGTTTACATTCCCAAAAGAGGACGGTGAAGCTTTACTATGGAACGGAGCGGTCAAGCGAACGCGGTTGGATTGGACCACACACACAAAGTACAGTGTATTATGTGTATTAATAAAAAAACATTTTACCATTCTGTATTCTGAAGGCGATCTATGTCGTGTGCTACTCCAGCATCAATATGCGTCCTCCTGACCGTCACCGTCAGCGCCGGGTTCAAAGCGGTATGGCTCTATCCCTTGTTGCGGTCGGGCCTGGCCGAGTGGTCCTGCCACCCCCACAGCTGCCACGGCGCCTCTCACAGCATCTTCCCTATCTGAATCGCTCCCTCGCCTCGCTGCCCTCTTGTCCTTTTTTTAAAATTGTGTATTTTTTTCTCTAGTCCTTCACTCTCACTTTCCTCATCCACAAATCTTTCATCCTCGCTCAAATTAATGGGGAAATCGTCCCTTTCTCGGTTCGAATCGCTCTCGCTGCTGGTGGCCATGATTGTAAACAATGTGCGGATGTGAGGAGCTCCACAACCCGTGACGTCACGCGCACATCGTCTGCTACTTCCGGTACAGGCAAGGCTTTTTTATTAGCGACCAAAAGTTGCAAAATTTATCGTCGATGTTCTCTACTAAATCCTTTCAGCAAAAATATGGCAATATCGAGAAATGATCAAGTATGACACATAGAATGGACCTGCAATCACTGTTTAAATAAGAACATCTCATTTCAGTAGGCCTTTAATAGGTTTTTCTCCTCTGTGTGAACTTGTGTCTGCATAATTTGCTAACTTGTTAAACCAGGAGATTTGTTTTTTCCAGTTTTTTACAGCATGTATCAAACTTTGCCTAAGCTATAATCCTCATTGAGAAACAACAACAGGGTTTATGTCTGTGGTATGCATTTTCATGTGTTTTGCCATGTTGTCTTTACGAGTGTATCTCTGACCGCACACTGAGCAACAAAAAGGTTTTTCTTCCGTGTGCGTTTTCCGATGTCTTAACATAGCTGGTTTCTGAGTGAACCTGTTGCCGCAAACTGAGCAACTGAATGGTTTGTGTCCCGTGTGTATTCTCAAGTGTCGTACTAAATCTATCTTCTGGGTGAATCTGGTCGGGCAAACTGAACAACCGAAGGGTTTTTCTCCGGTGTGTTTCGCTACGTGAAAATTCAAATGTTTCCTGGAAACAAAACTTTCCTTACAAACCGAGCAACTAAAGGGTTTTTCTCCCGTGTGCGTTCTCATGTGATCAGACAAAATGTTGCTCTTAGTATAGCTCTTACCACAAACTGAACACCTGAACGGTTTTTCGCCGGTGTGTGTTCTTATGTGTCTTAACATGTCTGCGTTGTAAAGGAATCTTTTACCACAAACATGGCAACTCAATGTTTTTTCTCTAGTGTGTTTCCTGGTGTGTCCTGTCAAACCTGATCGGGTAAAGAAGCTTTTACCACAAAGTGAGCAGGAAAAAGTTTTTTCTCCTGCATGTGTTCTCATGTGGTCATCCAAAGGTCTCTTTAGAGAAAAGCTTTTACCACAAACTGAACAAATGAATGGTTTTTCTCCTGTGTGTGTTCTCATGTGTTGAGTGAAATTGCCCTTGTGTGTGAAGACTTTAGCACAAACTGAGCAGCTCAAACCTTTTTTACAACTCTTCTTTTCAGAGCATTCAGACTGTTCGTTGTCAGCGTGAGTCCTCGTATCGCCTTCACAGTCTGTATCGCTGCTGAAAGGCTCCTCAAGCCCATCTTCAGTCTCACAATCGGATAGTGGAGCTAAGAGGTTCTGTGGTTCTGGTTTCTCTTCATCGTCTTCAGTCTTCACGGAGACAATCGTCAGTGGCAACTTGGTGAGATCCGCCTCCTGAGTGATCCAGAGTTCCTCCTCCTCCTCTTTTTCTTTAATGTGGGGTGGCTGTGGATCCTCCTGCTTCAAAGTGGAGCCCCCTACCTGTGGCTGGGGAGTAAGTTCTTCTGGATAACCAATCGGCTGCTGGTCCTCTGCGGGACACAACACAAACACACTTGAGTTAAGACACGATCCTGTAAAGGAAGGAAGTCTAAGTCTAAGGACTCTGTCCATGCCCGCCCACCAAACTAAACCCAAGGAGATGGATGGAACTCCACTTCCTCCTTCAAGCTAACAATCATGCCGGCTCTTTGTTTACATTCTTCAACCAAGTCGGCTAATTACTCATCAACACCGTTTTCAGACTTGAAATAGTTTAAAAAAACAAAACAATCAACTCGCTCACCTTTATCTGCGTTGTTTATCTTTATCACCGTTGGTGATTTGCAGGAAGATTCTCTTTCACTTTCTCTTTGACATGACGTCGCCATCTTAGCATAGCAGTAGTCGTCCATCTTCTATCTTCACTTCAGATAACTTAATTTAGGCTTAAAAATACGATTATTTGGGGTATTTGTTGCTATATTCGCTGTGATTATTTTTAAAACTTCTCCGGCAAAGCGACATTAGGCGAGTCTGCCATCTTGGGTCGTCAATACGCGCATGCGCGTTGCAAATACGGCGTTTGCGCAACTTTTTCTTCCTGAGTGATTAGAGTTTTACAAAAAAAAAAAAAAAAAAACTGTTTGATTTAGATTTTATATTTCATACAACATATTTATATCCCCCAGTGAAAAGAAACGGGAACAATTACGGACACCGGAAGTATTTTAATTTTCAAAGTAAAAGCGGGGATAGGAACTACGGTAGCCTTGTGCGTGGCTTAAATATATTTGGGAAAACTACACAGAAATAGTCAAAGACATGGCACAGCGAAGACGTACATCTACAGAAAGCTCTACGCACACATCAGACGGCTTCAAATTACTACTTCCGGTTCGGAAAATGGAAAACAAAAATCCGTCGGCCCTTGTCTAAAATAAAAAACATTCTGTGGTCTTTCTTCTGTTTGTGCTTACAAGGGATTTCATTTTTTTAAATATAAAAATACAAAAAGCAAATATTTTTTAAAAGCTAGTCATTTCCATTTTTAAACACACACAAAACCAAAATAATTTTTGTATTTTAAATTAAACAATATTTGATTGATGTTGTTTTTTTGGCGTTAGTTTGTGTGTTTTAAGCAATTGGCTTATAATAACACATTTTTATTATTATTGTTTTGTTGTTGTTTTACTTTTGCAGCTGTATGTCGACATGTCTGGTTACATCAGCTCGGCTCTTTTAGTTGTTTTTTTTAATTGATTGATTGAAACTTTTATTAGTAGATTGCACAGTACAGTACATGTTCCGTACAGTTGACCACTAAATGGTAACACCCCAATACGTTTTTCAACTTGTTTATGTCTTCAACGTTCCTTTGTGTTCTTTGATGTTTCCCTCTTACATACATGTTTATGTGTGCTATGGCTATCAGGGTTTTTTCCCCTTGGCCTCAGTCTGGACCCCCTCTGCAGGGGCCCAGGCTTAGACGGAATATTTTTTTTCTCACTCCCCCCAGCGTTTTCTCACCTTTTTTGTAAGGGGCGCCGGAAGTTGGCAGACCCGTCAGCGATCCTGTTCTGTCTCCCTGTATTGTTTGATCCTGTTTTGTCTCCCTGTAATGTTTGATCCCGTTCTGTCTCCCTGTAATATTTGATGCTGTTCTGTCTCCCTGTAATGTTTGATCCGGTTCTGTCTCCCTGTAATGTTTGATCTTGTTCTGTCTCCCTGTAATGTTTGATCTTGTTCTGTCTCCCTGTAATGTTTGATCCTGTTCTGTCTCCCTGTAATGTTTGATCCTGTTCTGTCTCCCTGTAATGTTTGATCTTGTTCTGTCACCCTGTAATGTTTGATCCTGTTCTGTCTCCCTGTAATGTTTGATCCTGTTCTGTCTCCCTGTAATGTTTGATCCTGTTCTGTCTCCCTGTAATGTTTGATCTTGTTCTGTCTCCCTATAATGTGTCTCCCTATAATGTTTGATCCTGTTCTGTCTCCCTGAAATGTTTGATCCTGTTTTGTCTCCCTGTAATGTTTGATCCTGTTTTGTCTCCCTGTAATGTTTGATCCCGTTTTATCTCCCTGTAATATTTGATCCCGTTCCGTCTCCCTGTAATGTTTGATCTTGTTCTGTCTCCCTGTAATGTTTGATCCTGTTCTGTCTCCCTGTAATGTTTGATCCTGTTCTGTCTCCCTGTAATGTTTGATCCTGTTCTGTCTCCCTGTAATGTTTGATCTTGTTCTGTCACCCTGTAATGTTTGATCCTGTTCTGTCTCCCTGTAATGTTTGATCCTGTTCTGTCTCTCTGTAATGCTTGATCCTGTTCTGTCTCCCTGTAATGTTTGATCCTGTTCTGTCTCCAAGTAATGTTTGATCCTGTTCTGTCTCCCTGTAATGTTTGATCCTTTTCTGTCTCCCTGAAATGTTTGATCCTGTTTTGTCTCCCTGTAATGTTTGATCCTGTTTTGTCTCCCTGTAATATTTGATCCTATTCTGTCTCCCTTGTAATGTTTGATCCTGTTTTTTCTCCCTGTAATGTTTGATCCTGTTTTGTCTCCCTGTAATGTTTGATCCTGTTCTGTCTCCCTGTTATGTTTGATCCTGTTCTGTCTCCCTGTAATATTTGATCCCGTTCTGTCTCCCTGTAATGTTGGATCCCTTTCTGTCTCCCTGTAATGTTTGATCCTGTTCTGTCACCGTGTAATGTTTGATCCTGTTCTGTCTCCCTGTAATGTTTGATCGTGGTTTGTCTCCCTGTAATGTTTGATCCTGTTCTGTCTCCGTGTAATGTTTGATCCCGTTCTGTCTCCCTGTAATGTTTGATCCTGTTCTGTCTCCCTGTAATGTTTGATCCTGTTCTGTCTCCCTGTAATGTTTGATCATGTTCCGTCTCCCTGTAATGTTTGATCCTGTTCTGTCTCTCTGTAATGTTTGATCTTGTTTTGTCTCCCTGTAATGTTTGATCCTGTTTTGTCTCCCTGTAATATTTGATCCTATTCTGTCTCCCTGTAATGTTTGATCCTGTTTTTTCTCCCTGTAATGTTTGATCCTGTTCTGTCTCCCTGTAATGTCTGATCATGTTCTGTCTCCCTGTAATGTTTGATCCTGTTCTGTCTCCCTGTAATGTTTGATCCTGTTCTGTCTCCCTATAATGTTTGATCCTGTTTTGTCTCCCTGTAATGTTTGATCCTGTTCTGTCTCCCTGTAATGTTTGATCCGGTTCTGTCTCCCTGTAATGTTTGATCCTGTTCTGTCTCCCTGTAATGTTTGATCCTGTTCTGTCTCCCTGAAATGTTTGATCCTGTTTTGTCTCCCTGTAATGTTTGATCATGTTCTGTCTCCCTGAAATGTTTGATCATGTTCTGTCTCCCTGTAATGTTTTATCCCGTTCTGTCTCCCTGTAATATTTGATCCTGTTCTGTCTCCCTGTAATGTTTGATCCTGTTCTGTCTCCCTGTAATGCTTGATCCTGTTCTGTCTCCCTGTGATGTTTGATCCTGTTCTGTCTCCCTGTAATGTTTGATCCTGTTCTGTCTCCCTGTAAAGTTTGATCCTGCTCTGTCTCCCTGTAATGTGTGATCATGTTCTGTCTCCCTGAAATGTTTGATCATGTTCTGTCTCCCTGTAATGTTTGATCCTGCTCTGTCTCCCTGTAATGTTGGATCCTGTTCTGTCTCCCTGAAATGTTTGATCCTGTTCTGTCTCCCTGTAATATTGGATCCTGTTCTGTCTCCCTATAATGTTTGATCCTGTTCTGTCTCCCTGTAATGTTTGATCCTGTTCTGTCTCCCTGAAATGTTTGATCCTGTTCTGTCTCCCTGTAATGCTTGATCCTGTTCTGTCTCCCTGTAATGTTTGATCCTGTTCTGTCTCCCTGTAATGTTTGATCCCGTTCTGTCTCCCTGAAATGTTTGATCCTGTTCTGTCTCCCTGTAATGTTTGATCCTGTTTTGTCTCCCTGTATTGTTTGATCCCGTTCTGTCTCCCTGTAATGTTTGATCATGTTCTGTCTCCCTGTAATGTTTGATCCTGTTCTGTCTCCCTGTAATGTTTGATCTTGTTCTGTCTCCCTGTAATGTTTGATCCTGTTTTTTCTCCCTGTAATGTTTGATCCTGTTCTGTCTCCCTGTAATGTTTGATCATGTTCTGTCTCCCTGTAATGTTTGATCTTGTTCTGTCTCCCTGTAATGTTTGATCTTGTTCTGTCTCCCTGTAATGTTTGATCCTGTTCTGTCTCCCTGTAATGTTTGATCCTGTTCTGTCTCCCTGTAATGTTTGATCATGTTCTGTCTCCCTGTAATGTTTGATCCTGTTCTGTCTCCCTGTAATGTTTGATCCTATTCTGTCTCCCTGTAATGTTTGATCCTGTTCTGTCTCCCTGTAATGTTTGATCCTGTTCTGTCTCCCTGTAATGTTTGATCCTATTCTGTCTCCCTTGTAATGTTTGATCCTGTTTTTTCTCCCTGTAATGTTTGATCCTGTTTTGTCTCCCTGTAATGTTTGATCCTGTTCTGTCTCCCTGTTATGTTTGATCCTGTTCTGTCTCCCTGTAATATTTGATCCCGTTCTGTCTCCCTGTAATGTTGGATCCCTTTCCGTCTCCCTGTAATGTTTGATCCTGTTCTGTCACCGTGTAATGTTTGATCCTGTTCTGTCTCCCTGTAATGTTTGATCGTGGTTTGTCTCCCTGTAATGTTTGATCCTGTTCTGTCTCCGTGTAATGTTTGATCCCGTTCTGTCTCCCTGTAATGTTTGATCCTGTTCTGTATCCCTGTAATGTTTGATCCTGTTCTGTCTCCCTGTAATGTTTGTCTGCTCTTGAATAGGATTGTGCTTAAAATGTTAATTTCCCCTTGGGGATTAATGAAGATCTTCTGATTCTGATGCTGATTGTGTTACGTAACAAAATGTGGAAAATGTGAAGGGTCGGGAATAATTTCCGGATGCACTTATGTCTATTTTGAACGTTATAACATATTAGTTGAATATAAGTTCCATTAGTTTAAATTCATGACACCCATTTCTTTAAGTAAATAAAACTATTATTAGTAAATACCTCAGAGGATCGATGTTGATGGATAAAAGTTGCTTCCATTTTTTAAATGTAGTTACAATATTTGTGTTTTTCAGTGGGCAAATATTTTTTTTTAATAAAAGGCTTACATTTGAAGTTGCTTGAAAGAGTAAAGTGGAAACCAAACAAACACACAAAAACATAATTGGTGTCATATTGCGTCAGCACATATTCATCCATGCCCATATATGGTCAGCATTACAAGTGCTAATAATAGATTTTATTTGTAAAAAGCACTTTACATTCAGCAAACAACTTTAAAGTGCTACAGTGTATTAAAAATAATAATAAAAATAAATAAAATAAAATCTAGAACAGCCTAATAGCTAGAACTAGTATGCATATATTAAAAAATAGGCTTTTTTAAAAAGAAGGGTTTTGAAGCCTTTTTTTAAAAGCATCCGTCTGTGGTGCCCTCAGGTGATCAGGGAGAGCGTTCCCCAGACTGGGAGCGGCGGAGCAGAAAGCCCGGTCTCCCATTTTTCGTAGCTTTGTCCTCGAAGGTTGGAGGAGGTTAGCCTGTCCAGAGCTGGAGGATTTGGGGGTGATTAGTTTTTTGAGGTAGAGGGGCGCTAACACTCCTTCTGATCATTATAGGAAACATATTGTATTACAAGAAAATCTCATAGATTCAGCTCCTCATTACGTAAGAGTGCAGAAGTCCAACGTTTTTAAAAGTACATTTGATATTTGAAAAAAAAAAAAATACAGCATGAGGTTGTAGCACAATTTTATTACGTTATTTATTACAGCACATATTATTATGTCAATTGTACATCACATTTTCCAGTTGTGCTAAATCTGTGCTCATGTCTGCTATTATGCCAATTAAGTTTATGTAATTTCTCAATTGAGTCCTTAAAATAATTAAAACAACACATCAACTAAATAAAAATGTTCTGTCCAAAAAGAGGACACCACAGTCGTTGTCTACTTCATTTTTGTTTGTCTTGTAAAAAAAGGTTTACAACAAGTGTAAGTGTTGTTGAACGTAAAGGATATGTTGTAACTTACACTTTGTGCGCATGTACAACAATATTACACAACATTGTCACAACACAAACACACTTTTATGAACATTGATGGAGGACAAAAAAAAGGAAAGTGAGGAAAACACCATCTATGTTGTTCTCAACCAATTAAAAAGTTGTGTGGGCCGCTATTTGGCGGTTGATTTATTTCTTCAATTCGGTGTTCAGTTGCTGTAACTAATAAGGGAATCTGGTATCATACACGCGGCAGATTTGATATTACACTTCTATAATTTGACAATCTGTGAATACATATATTTATTTTAAGTTGTGTGTCATTCTTTTCTTCCGAGTATAACTTTGACCCCCAATTGGGCGTCTAAAATGTCAATGTTGTGTGTTTTCATGTGTGCAAAAATAGCTCTCTTGTCAAAGTATCCTTTACCACAAACTGAGCAACTCAAGGGTTTCTTCCCATTGTGCTTTCTGACGTGTCTTTCCATGGAGTTTTTGATAGTGAATCTCTTACCGCAAACTAAACAGCCGAAAGGTTTTTCTCCGGTGTGCTTGATCATGTGTCGAGTGAAATTCCGTCTGTGGTAGAAGCTTTCGCCGCACACTGAGCAACTAAAGAGTTTTTCTTCTTTGTGCGTTCCCGCGTGCGTGACCATATTTGCCTCCAAAGTAAATCTTTTGCCGCAAACTGAGCAACGAAAGGGTTTTTCTGCTGTGTGCATGCGCTTGTGTGCTACCATGTCTTCCTTCCGAGCGAATCGTTCGCCACAAACTGAGCAAGAAAAAGGATTCTCGTCTGTGTGCGTTTGCATATGCGTTACCATGGCTTCCTTCTCAGTAAATATGTTACTACAGACTGAGCAACTAAAGTGCTTTTCTTTTGAGTGCGTTCTCTCGTGTTTTATCATAGTGTATTTCACAGAGAAACTCTTACCGCATACTGAGCAACTAAAGGGTTTTTCTCCGGTGTGTTTAAGCATGTGTCGAGTCAAACTTTGTCTGTAAGCAAAGCTTTCGCCACAATCTGAGCAATGAAAAGCTTTTTCTTCCGTATGCGTTGCCATGTGCGTTAACATGGTTTCTTTTTGGGTGAAGGTGATACCACAAACTAAACAACTGAAGGGGTTTTCCCCGGTGTGTTTCAGCATGTGTCGAGTCAGACTTTGTCTGTAGAGAAAGCTCGCGCCGCAAACGGAGCAACGAAAAGGTTTTTCTTCTGTGTGCGTTGCCGCGTGCGTTTCCATAGTTTCCTTTTGAGTGAAGGTGATACCACAAATTGAGCAACTGAAGGGGTTTTCTCCGGTATGTTTCAGCATGTGACGAGTCAAACTTTGTCTGTAAGCAAAGCTTTCATCACAGACTGAGCAACGAAAAGCCCTTTCTTCTGTGTGTGTTGCCATGTGCGTTACCATGGTTTCCTTTTCAGTAAAGGTGATACCGCAAATTGAGCAACTGAAGGGGTTTTCTCCGGTGTGTTTCAGCATGTGACGAGTCAAACTTTGTCTGTGAGGGAAACTTGCGCTGCAAACTGAGCAACGGAAAGGTTTCTCTTCCGTATGCGTGGCCATGTGTGCTTCCAAGGGTTCCTTCTGCGTAAATCCCTCGCCGCAAACTGAGCAAGTGAAGGAGTTTCCTCCGGTGTGTTTCAGCATGTGCTGAGTCAAACTGGGTCTGTTAAAAAAGTTCTGGCCACAAACCGAGCAACCAAAAAGTTCTTCGCCCGTGTGCGTTAACATGTGACGTTTCATCGGGTATTTTAGAGAGAATCTCTTTCCGCAAAATAAACAACTAAAGGGTTTTTCTCCGGCGTGTATCAGCATGTGCCGAGTCATACTTCGCCTGTAAGAAAAGTTTTCGCCGCAAACTGAGCAACTGAAAGGTTTTTCCCCCGTGTGCTTTCTCGTGTGGTTTACCAGATCGGACTTTTTAAAGAATGTTTTAACACAAACTGAACAACTGAATGGGTTTTTCTCCATGTGTGTTTTCATGTGTTGAGTACGATTGCCCTTTTTAGCAAAGCTTTTAGCACAAATCGAGCAGCTAAACGTTTTTTTACCGGTCTTCTTTTCAGAGCATTCAGAGTCTTTGTTGTCAGCGTGAGTCCTCGTGTCGCCTTCACAGTCTGTATCGCTGCTCAAAGTTACTTCAACCCCGTCTTCCGCCTCACTCTCAGATAGTGGAGCTAAGAGGTGGTCTGGTTGTGGTTTCTCTTCATCATCTTCAGGCTTCACAGAGAAAACAGTGAGATCAGCTTCCTCCGGTCCTAGAAGACACTCTCCCTCCTGAGTGATCCAGAGTTCCTCCTCTTCCTCTTTAAGGTGGAGGGGCTGTTGAGTGGAGCTCCCACCCTGCGACTGAGTAGGACATTTGTCATGACGAATCGGCCGCTGGACGCCTGCTGGACACAAACAACATAAAAACACTTCAGTTCAGACACGATCCGTGTGGTAATTTCTCCTTTGACTTGCTCCACACTTCATTCTATGTGCTCCTCTATGTGTGTGTAGTGTTTCATAGTCCGCCATTTAGTGCCTTGCCACCCCTTTTTCTACCCACAGACCACAGGCCTCCTGTATTAAGCTCGCTTACGCGCAAAAACCTGCCATTTTTCCCTTTTTATGGCGAAGTTGTGATGTATCAAAAGTGAACATGCAGGCTGTCGATACTGTGGCGACATTCGATTTTGACAATGTTAAAGGGGAACTTTATCACAATTTCAAAAGGGTTAGAAACAATAAAAAATCAGTTCCCAGTGGCTTGTTGTATTTTTTGAAGTTTTTTTTCAAAATTGTACCGGTCCCGGAATATCCCTAAATAAAGCTTTAAAGTGCCTTATTTTCGCTATCTTCGAAACCACTATCCATTTCCCTGTGACGTCACACAGTGCTGCCAATGTAAACAAACAATGGGAATACCACAGCAAGATATAGCGACATTAGCTCGGATTCAAACTCGGATTTCAGCGACTTAAGCGATTCAACAGATTACGCATGTATTGAAACGGATGGTTGGAGTATGAAAATATTGAAGAAGAAACTGAAGCTATTGAGCGAATAGCTATTGACGCTATTCATAGCCATAGCATGGCTGAATAGCTGCGTTAGCATCGCCAGTAAAATGTGTGGACCAAACGATCAGGACTTTCGCATCTTGTGACACTGGAGCAACTTAAATCCGTCGATTGGTAAGTGTTTGTTTCGCATTAAATGTGGGTATCTAGTTTCAAATGTACATACAGCTAGCGTAAATAGCATGTTAGCATGGATTAGCGTAGCATGTTAGCATCGATTAGCTGACAGTCATGCCGTGACCAAATATGTCTGATTAGCACGTAAGTCAACAACATCAACAAAACTCACCTTTTTGATTTAGTTGACTTAATGGTTGCAAATGCATCTGCAGGTTATCCATACATCTCTGTGCCATGTCTGCCTTAGCATCGCCGGTCAAATGTGGAGACACTCTGGCACATTCAATGGGGGTCTGGCGGCAGACACTTTGGCATCTTGGGGCCAGTGGTGCAACTTGAATCCCTCCCTGTTAGTGTTGTTACACCCTCCGACAACACACCGACGAGGCATGATGTCTCCAAGGTTCCAAAAAATAGTCAAAAAAACGGAAAATAACAGAGCTGAGACCCGGTGTTTGTAATGTGAAAATTAATATGGCGGGTGTGTTACCTCGGTGACGTCACGTTCTGACGTCATCGCTAAAAGAGCGATAAACAGAAAGGTGTTTAATTTGCCAAAATTCACCCATTTAGAGTTCATAAATCGGTTAAAAATATGTTCTGCACCATCAAGGTATATATTGACGCTTGCATAGGTCTGCTGATAATGTTCCCCTTTAAAAAGATCCATGCAAGGACGCAAAATTCACTTTTTCTTGAATGGATTTAATGCTTTATATTCATATTGTTATTTGTGAGGATGCCTATTTATTCACGTCGGTGATCATTTTCCCACCTATTGCTGTCACAATGTGTCCTGAGCCCAGCACAGCAATATAGACCCGCTCGACATGCATTGCTTTCGGTCCTCTCCAAGGTTTCTCATAATCATTGTCACCAACATCCCTCTGGGGTGAGTTTTTCCTTGCCCTTATGTGGGCTCTGTGGGTGTCGCTGTGGCTTGGGCAGCCCTTTGAGACACTTGTGATTTAGGGCTATATAAAGAAACATTGATTGATTGATTGATAGTCCGGCAAACAAATGGCACGGCGCAGACGGTGGAGGAAAGACCCGCCTTTAGGTCACTGAACCTAAACCGAACCCTAGACGGCTGCTACCTCTCCTACGTTTTATTAATACATAGAGTAATCAAACAAGAGGCAAAGTCTTTCGTATTTGTTTTATTATTTTACATTCTTGGATGTAAAAGATTGCAAATGAAATATTACATTAGTTTCATCCGAAACTCTAATTTGACTGCGAGCAAGCTACTGTATGAAGACATTTTGTTGCAAGTTACAGATTATTTGTAGTCGATCCCTATGTGACTGACAATGTATTTATTTTTAGTGGATCCCTATATGACTGATATTGTGTTTATTTGTAGTCGGTCCCTATTTTGCTGACAATGTAGTCATTCTTACTCTATCCCTATATGGCTGACAATATATTTATTTTTAGTTGCTCCCTATATGACTTGATTGATTGATACTTTTATTAGTAGATTGCACAGTACAGTACATATTCCGTACAATTGACCACTAAATGGTGACACCCCAATAAGTTTTTCAACTTGTTTAAGTCGGGCTCCACGTTAATCAATTCACGGTAAATGACAATGTATTTTTTTTTAGTCGATCCCTATATGGCTAAAGCCAGATTTATTTTCAGTGGATCCCTATATGACTGACAATGTATTTTTTTTTGTCGATCCCTATATGACTGACAATGTATTATTTTTAGTGGATCCCTTTATGACTGACAATGTATTATTTTTAGTGGATCCCGTTATGACTGACATTTTATTATTTTTGTGGATCCCTATATGACTGACAATGTATTGTCTTCAGTGGATCCTTTTATGACTGACAATGTATTATTTCCAGTGGATCCCTTTATGACTGACAATGTATTATTTTCAGTGGATCCCATTATGACTGACAATGTATTATTTTTAGTGGATCCCTTTATGACTGACAATGTATTTTTTTTTTTGTCGATCCCTATATGACTGACAATGTATTATTTTCAGTGGATCCATATATGACTGACAATGTATTTTTTTTTTGTCGATCCCTATATGACTGACAATGTATTATTTTTAGTGGATCCCTTTATGACTGACAATGTATTATTTTTAGTGGATCCCTTTATGACTGACAATGTATTATTTTCAGTGGATCCCTTTATGACTGACAATGTATTATTTTCAGTGGATCCCTTTATGACCGACAATGTATTATTTTTAGTGGCTCCCTTTATGACTGACAATGTATTATTTTTAGTGGATCCCTTTATGACTGACAATGTATTATTTTCAGTGGATCCCATTATGACTGACAATGTATTTATTTTTCGTAGATGAATGAAATGCGTGGACAGTTCACTGCTCCTGCCAAATGAATTGCACTGAGTGGAACAGATCACCACTCCAAGATGGCGGCCCCGCGTCTCGTCAGCGCCAGTAAGCAGTAGCGCTCCAAGCTTCCTACCCTCAGAACATGTCCCAATACTTTTCTTTCTACGATCTACGTCACTTCCTTATCTCTCCCAATGACAGTCAGCCAATTACAATGTTTTTAAAACAGGCAGCTGTGTGGGCTGCTTTAAGGTCCTTCCACCCTCATTGGTGTCCTGCAATCATTAGAGGGGGGAAGACATTTGTCGTGACACCACCAGGGGGCGCTTTTAAAGCGGCAGAGCTAAATGTAACCAATGACCACACTCGTGACGACTGACGAGCTCAAATCATTGGTCAGCGGCCTCCAGAATCACAAACATTGTTGGAAACTTCAACACGCTCACCTTTATCACAACTGTTCACCTTTTCCTCCTCTCTTGGTTGTCGTTTATCTTCTCTTGGACGTGACGTCGCCATCTTAGCTTAGCAGTAGTCTTCCAGCTTCGAGCACGTCTTCAACCTTCAACCTCAACTTCCGTGTCGTGGGCTTGAGAGAATGTGAATCTTTAAGATATCCACTGTCGTTTTTGCCGGGGAGTTTTGTGACCGTTTCATTCAACATTTTGATACTTTTAGTCTACGAATAAAAACCACAGCAGCTCAGTCCGCCATCTTGGCTGCCTGAAGCTGAGTGCGCAACTGCGCATGCGCTGCATTTTTTCGCCCACTTGTTCTTTTTTTTTTTATATAAAGCTTTATATATAGATTTAAACATTAACAAACAGTTATTTAGTTAGTTCGTTGTTTTATTATTTATTGGGTCAGTGGTCAACAAAAACAAAGAGTTTTACAAAAACAAACAGTTGTGTATTCATAAATTGAAAATGTTGAGGACTGAGAGGGTTTAGGCTGGAGTTGAACACTTATTGTGTCTGACCCTATAAACAATGTCAAAATATAAAATTGGGAAATAATAACCAAAATAAGTATAGAAACCACACAAAAACAGTAAAAAACAGCACCCGGGGGTTGTAAATTCAAAGTAACCAAAATAGAATGCATATATATATATATATATATATATATATATATATATATATATATATATATATATATATATATATATACATATATATATATATATATATATATATATATATATATATATATATATAAATTTGTACACATATATGTATGCATATATATATATATATATATATATATATATATAAATTTGGACACATATATGTATATATATATAAATACAGTCACTATACAGCATCATTCACATGTGAATAATATAAATATAGTCTATTATACAACATTATTCACATGTGAACGATGTAAATAAAGTCTATTATACATCATTATTCACATGTGAATAATATAAATACAGTCTATTATACAACATTATTCACATGTGAATGATATAAATACAGTCTATTAAACAGCATTATTCACATGTGAATGATATAAATACAGTCTATTATACAGCATTATTCACATGTGAATAATATAAATACAGTCTATTATACAGCATTATTCACATGTGAATAATATAAATACAGTCCATTATACATCATTATTCACATGTGAATATAGTATAAATACAGTCTATTATACAGCATTATTCACATGTGAATAATATAAATACAATCTATTATACATCATTATTCACATGTGAATGATATAAATAAAGTCTATTATACAACATTATTCACATGTGAATAATATAAATAAAGTCTATTATACAGCATTATTTACATGTGAATAATATAAATACAGTCCATTATACATCATTATTCACATGTGAATAATATAAATAAAGTCTATTATACAGCATTATTTACATGTGAATAATATAAATACAGTCCATTATACATCATTATTCACATGGCCACTCTTCCAACCGCGCCACGCCGTGAGAATATCTGAAATATGTGTATCACATTGGAACTATTTGCAACGTCGAAATAAACTTAACAACAACAAACCCCTTCCCGAGGCTTGAAAAAAAACAAAAAAAACGTCTAAAAGAGGGGTCTCCAAAGTGCGGCCATTAGCAAGATTTGTTGGCATGCAACATGAAAAAATACAACTCAAGATGTATTGTAGTGAGAAAAAAGATTAACAGTTCAAATTTAAGTCTAATTATGTGGGTGAAATGTGGATATTTTTTTTATTTTGTAAAAAGAAAATTTTACAAACATATATTAAATAGCAAAACTTAGGGATAGCTCAATGTTTTAAGTGACAAAATGTTTTATTGATAGTTAGTGGTATCAAAATTTCAGCTTATTGTCATTGTTGTATTTTTTTTTAGACGGGCCAACAAAACTTAAACTGCTGTCCGCAAGTGGGCCCCCAGTCTCAATCTGGGCACCATTTTAATACCTAAGGCTGGTACACTTTGTTTGTCACTTATAACACAAATATGTTAATAAATTGTGTCTTTAAAGGGGAACATTATCACAATTTCAAAAGGGTTAAAAACAATAAAAATCAGTTCCCAGTGGCTTGTTGTATTTTTTGAAGTTTTTTTCTAAATTTTACCGTTCCCGGAATATCCCTAAAAAAGCTTTAAAGTGCCTTATTTTCACTATTTGCGATGCGACTATCCATTTCCCTGTGACGTCACACAGTGCTGCCAATGTAAACAAATAATGGGAATACCACAGCAAGATATAGTGACATTAGCTCGGATTCAAACTCGGATTTCAGCGACTTAAGCAATTCAACAGATTACGCATGTATTGAAACAGATGGTTGGAGTATGAAAGTATTGAAGAAGAAACTGAAGCTATTGAGCGAATAGCTATTGACGCCATTCATAGCCATAGCATGGCCGAATAGCTGCGTTAGCATCGCCGGTAAAATGTGCGGACCAAACGATCAGGACTTTCGCATCTTTTGACACTGGAGCAACTTAAATCCGTCGATTGGTAAGTGTTTGTTTCGCATTAAATGTGGGTGGAAGGAAACGTAATATAGTTGCAAATGCATCTGCAGGTTATCCATACATCTCTGTGCCATGTCTGCTTCAGCACCGCCGATAAATAGCATGTTAGTATCGATTAGCATAGCAGGCTAGCATCGATTAGCTGGCATCACGCCGCAACCAAATATGTCTGATTAGCACATAAGTCAAAATCAACAAAACTCACCTTTGTGATTTCGTTGACTATGGTTGCAAATGCATCTGCAGGTTATCCATACATCTCTGTGCCATGTCTGTCTTAGCATCGCCGGTCAAATGTGGAGACACTCTGGCACATTCAATGGGGGTCTGGCGGCAGACACTTTGGCATCTTGGGGCCAGTGGTGCAACTTGAATCCCTCCCTGTTAGTGTTGTTACACCCTCCGACAACACAACCACGAGGCATGATGTCTCCAAGGTTCCAAAAAATAGTCGAAAAAACGGAAAATAACAGAGCTGAGACCCAATGTTTGTAATGTGTTGAAAATGAAAATGGTGGGTGTGTTACCTCGGAGACGTCACATTCTGACGTCATCACTACATGAGCGATAAACAGAAAGGCGTTTAATTCGCCAAAATTCACCCATTTAGAGTTCGGAAATCGGTTAAAAAAATAGATGGTCTTTTTTCTGCACCATCAAGGTATATATTGACGCTTACATAGGTCTGCTGATAATGTTCCCCTTTAAATGTATGTAATGTCTCTTTTTATTACATATATATATATATATATATATATATATATATATATATATATCAAAATGGCCCTCTGTTTATTATGCAGCCCTGGGTTTGGGCCCTCCTGATCTAAAAGGTCCTATTCCCTTCACATTTCAGAAATCTTTTAATTGGCTACTTCAACATTATTAGCGTTCATAAGTATTTAATAATGACGGATAAATAAGCCAGATAAAAAAATACAAATATTTCTCACAATTTTTTATACATTTGGAAAAAAAAGAGTTAAACATCCTTTTATGAATAACACAGTTGTTTATTAACGAAACACAAGTATAAATTTTAATAAATGATTTGGACGGATAAAAGTTGTTTACACTTTTTACACATAGACTATATTTGAAATCATCCTTGGATACTTTCACGAACCGGTCTTTTGTAAATACAGGCCGACATTTTGAAAAAATGTAGGAAATGGTAGTTGCTCACTTCTGGTATATGCGTACACATAGTTTACATTTAATCACTTCTCTGTTCCGCAGCAACAACAATATTTTGTGATATCAAGATACAATATGTCACCCATGGAATATTTAGCCTGTGATAGATATTATTCACACATACGTACACTTTCTTGGTGCTAAACATTCAAACTGAACACCCAAATCCATTCCATGTTCATTTAGGTACTGTATACGAAGAATAGGAAAAGTAGATCGATCATAAATAGACATTTATAGTCACAAAACAGTTTATTCATGTAATAAAACACATTTACCGTATTTCCTTGAATTGCCGCCGGGTATATAGTATGCACCTGACTAGAATTACTGCTGGGTCAAACTCGTTTCGCAAAATATTATTTTTATGAGCGCATGTCTAGAATTTCCGCCGGGTCAAACTTGTTTCGCCAAATAATTAGCATATGCCTCGAATTTCCGCCGGGTCAAACGCGTCACGTCACGAGTGACACTTCACCTGTCATCATTTTCAAAATGGAGGAGGCTGATTTCAATCATTTGAAATCGCATAAAGGGAAGAAGATTAAGAGCTATTCAGTAGGATTTAAGGTCCAAGCTATTGAATATGCTAAAAAGAACAGTAAGCGGCTATGTTTTATTAAAGTCCTACTGAAAGCCACTACTAGCGACCACGCAGTCTGATAGTTTATATATCAATGATGAAATATTAACATTGCAACACATGCCAATACGGCCGCTTTAGTTTACTAAATTACAATTTTAAATTTCCCGGGAGTTTCGTCTTGAAAACGTCGTGTAATGATGACGTGTACGCATGACGTCACGCGTTTTTAGGAAGTATGAGCGCTACGCACACACACACAGCTAAAAGTCGTCTGCTTTAACGGCATAATTACACAGTATTTTGGACATCTGTGTTGCTGAATCTTTTGCAATTTGTTCAATTAATATTGGAGAAGTCACAGTAGAAAGATGGAGTTGGGAAGCTTTAGCCTTTAGCCACACAAACACAAGGTGATTCCTTGTTTAAAATTCCCGGAGTTGAAACTTTACTATGGATCACAGCGCGGTCAAGCAGACATGGATCCCAACCGAATGTCAACCAGCAGGTTTCGGTGAGAAAATTGTGGTTAAAAAGTCGCTTCTTACCGGATATTAGCTGAACTTGTGTCTTTTTAATAAAGCTGCCGTCGACTTCCCTGAGACATTGGCGTCAACACACCCGTGGACAAACCCCTCCGACTATCAGGTACTATTAAACTCACTAAAATACTACAGGGTTTCCCCCACATTCATTTATTTGTGGCGGCCCGCCATGAAAGAATTACGGCCGCCACAAATAAAATAACATTTTTAAAAATAAATACAAATAAACATTTTTTAAATTTTTTTCCGACTTTTGACCCTGCGATGAGGTGGCGACTTGTCCAGGGTGTACCCCGCCTTCTGCCTGATTGTAGCTGAGATAGGCGCCAGCACCCCCCGCGACCCCAAAAGGGAATAAGCGGTAGAAAATGGATGGATGGATGGATGACCCGCTCGACCGCTCATAAAAGCAATGGGACTCTGTCTGTGAATGGAGCTCGAAGTTACATATTATATAAATATGTAAATATGTATATAAATATGTACACACAGTGTTGTAATTATATTCCAACTCCGCGTTCTTCTTGGTCATCGCCGCCGCCGCTGCCAGCCCCCATAGTCCCCCCCCCCCCCCCCCCCCCCTCAAACACGAATCTTTCATCCTCGCTCAAATTAATGGGGAAATTGTCGTTTTCTCGGTCCGAATAACTGTTTTTTGTCGGAGGCTCCCATTAAAATCAATGTGAATATGTGAGGAGCCCCCACACTTGTGACGTCATCGTCTGCGACTTCCGGTAAAGGCGAGGCTTTTTCAGGAAGTACCAAAAGTGGCGAACTTTATCGTCGATTTTCTCTACTAAATCCTTTCAGCAAAAATATGGCAATATCACGAAATGATCAAGTATGACACGTAGAATGGACCTGCTAGCTATCCCCGTTTAAATAAGAACATCTCATTTCATCCATCCATCCATCATCTTCCGCTTATCCGAGGTCAGGTCGCGGGGGCAGCAGCCTAAGCAGGGAAACCCAGACTTCCCTCTCCCCAGCCACTTGGTCTAGCTCTTCCCGGGGGATCCCGAGGCGTTCCCAGGCCAGCCGGGAGACATAGTCTTCCCAACGTGTCCTGGGTCTTCCCCGTGGCCTCCTACCGGTTGGACGTGCCCTAAACACCTCCCTAGGGAGGCGTTCGGGTGGCATCCTGACCAGATGCCCGAACCACCTCATCTGGCTCCTCTCCATGTGGAGGAGCAGCGGCTTTACTTTGAGTTCCTCCCGGATGGCAGAGCTTCTCACCCTATCTCTAAGGGAGAGACCCAAACTCATTTGGGCCGCTTGTACCCGTGATCTTATCCTTTCGGTCATGACCCAAAGTTCATGACCATAGGTGAGGATGGGAACGTAGATCGACCGGTAAATTGAGAGCTTTGCCTTCCGGCTCAGCTCCTTCTTCACCACAACGGATCGGTACAACGTCCGCATTACTGAAGACGCCGCACCGATCCGCCTGTCGATCTCACCATCCACTCTTCCCTCACTCGTGAACAAGACTCCTAGGTACTTGAACTCCTCCACTTGGGGCAGGGTCTCCTCCCCAACCCGGAGATGGCACTCCACCCTTTTCCGGGCGAAAACCATGGACTCGGACTTGGAGGTGCTGATTCTCATTCCGGCCGCTTCACACTCGGCTGCGAACCGATCCAGTGAGAGCTGAAGATCCCGGCCAGATGAAGCCAACAGGACCACATCATCTGCAAAAAGCAGAGACCTAATCCTGCGGTCACCAAACAGGAACCCCTCAACGCCTTGACTGCGCCTAGAACTTCTGTCCATAAAAGTTATGAACAGAATCGGTGACAAAGGACAGCCTTGGCGGAGTCCAACCCTCACTGGAAACGTGGCCGACTTACTGCCGGCAATGCGGACCAAGCTCTGACACTGATCATACAGGGAGCGGACCGCCACAATAAGACAGTCCGGTACCCCATACTCTCTGAGCACTCCCCACAGGACTTCCCGAGGGACACGGTCCAATGCCTTCTCCAAGTCCACAAAGCACATGTAGACTGGTTGGGCAAACTCCCATGCACCCTCAAGAACCCTGCCCAGAGTATAGAGCTGGTCCACAGTTCCACGACCAGGACGAAAACCACACTGTTCCTCCTGAATCCGAGGTTGGACTATCCGACGTAGCCTCCTCTCCAGTACACCTGAATAAACCTTACCGGGAAGGCTGAGGAGTGTGATCCCACCATAGTTGGAACACACCCTCCGGTCCCCCTTCTTAAAGAGAGGAACCACCACCCCGGTCTGCCAATCCAGAGGTACCGCCCCCGATGTCCACGCGATGCTGCAGAGTCTTGTCAACCAAGACAGCCCCACAGCATCCAGAGCCTTAAGGCTCTGGATGCCAAAGCCATCTCATTTCAGTAGGCCTTTAATATACCGTAGCTGCGTGTGTCAAATATGAGTCATTAAATGACTCCCGCCTCCTGGTGGTAGAGGGTGCTATTGATCCTTCTTGCGACTACTCGGCTGCAGAAGAAGTGACAACAAGCAGCAAGAGTGAGCAGCGATCGTTTATTTTTTCCCTCTCGCTTGCACTTTTAACATGGAGGATTACATATCTAAAATAAAATAGTTTTCTTAACTGGACTTTCAATCGAAGCAGGAGGTAATAAAGGAAGATCTCCATCGAGAGAGAGAGACTTTTAAAACTGAAGAAAGATAAGGAAGACTTCTATAAACAAGTTATCGATGCTTTTGAACAGAAGGAGCTGCGCATGGACTTCATTTATAAGTAAAGGTAAGACCATAATAATGTTTTTTTTTTTTAAATTAAATGTGCTTTTCATGATGTTATCCTTACATCACACTCAAATTTTTAAGCGCAGGCCTGAATTTACCGCATGCCTTTGGTAAGTGCCGGAGTGAGAAGAGGTTTTAAATTAATTAACGCCCTGGCGGCAATTCAAGGAAATACGGTAAGTGTTGTTGAACGTAGAGGACATGTTGTAACTTAGACTCTTTGTGTATGTACGACACTACTATTCAACTTTGTCACGACACACACACAATTTCATGATCACTGATGTGCACTTGTGTAATCCAAAAGAAGGGCGAGGGAAACAACATCCATGTTGTTCTCCACCAAGCAAAGTTACGTAGCTGCTGTTCTTTGCATCACTTAGCACGGCAGACCGTCACTTTTTAGGTGAGTTCTCTCACGGAACTTTACACTTTTATGATTTGGAAATCTTTCCGCACAAATTGAACAAAGAAAAAAAACTGCACTCGCTGTTGTGTGCCCACTTGTGTGCCGTCAACCCAATCTCGAGCACGTAAAAGATTATTCTCCTCTGTGTGTTCTCATGTGCGCGTGAATACCTTTCTTGTCCGAGTACCTTTTGCCGCAGACTGAACAACTGAAGGGTTTTTCTCCGGTGTGTGTCCTGGCGTGTTTCACCAGCAAGTACTTCAGTGAGAAACTTCTACCACAAACCGAACAATTGAAGGGTTTCTCTCCGTTGTGTTTCAGCATGTGTCGGGTCAAACTTTGTCTGTAACAAAATAATTCGCCACAAAGCGAGCAACATAACAGGTTTTCCTCCGTGTGGATTTTCATGTGCATTTCTCTAGTTTCCTTGCAGGTGAATCCTTTGCCGCAAACTGAACAACTGAAGGGTTTTTCTCCAGTGTGCCTCTGCATGTGTCTTGTCAACGTCTGTCTGTAGCAAAAGAACCTGCCGCAGACTGAGCAATGGAATGGTTTTTTGTCGGCGTGCTTTTTCATGTGCATTGACAAAGACGCCTTCAAGGTGAACAACTTACCGCAAACGGAGCACAGAAACGGTTGCTCTCCCGTGTGCCTTCTCATGTGTGCAACCATTGAATATTTCAGGGAGAATCCTTTCCCGCAAACTGAACAACTAAAGGGTTTTTCTCCGGTGTGTTTCAGCATGTGCCGGGACAAATTTTGTTTGTAGCGATATATTTTGCCGCAGACTGAGCAACGAATGGGTGTTTCTTCTTTGTGCGCTTTCATGTGTGTTACCAAAGTTGCCTTCTCAGTGAAGACGTCACCACAAACTGAACAACTCAACTGTTCATCGCGTGCGTGCGTTTTCATATGCTTCACCATGTGTGACTTCTGAGCGAATCTTTTCGCGCACACAGTGCAACAAAACGTTTTTTCTCCGGTGTGTGTCCGCGTGTGTTTTACCATCAAGTATTTGAGAGGGAACCTTTTGCCGCATGCTGAACAACTGAAGGGTTTCTCTCCGGTGTGTTTCAGCATGTGTCGGTACAAACTCTGCCTGTGCGCAAAGCCGGCACTGCAAACGGAGCAGGGGTAGTGTTTTCTTTCCGCATGTGTTGCCATGTGGCAAGCCATGCTTGCCTTCTGAGTGAATCCTCTCCCGCAAACTGAGCAACTGAATGGCTTTTCTTCTGCGTGCGTTCTCATGTGTTGAGTCAAATTGCAATTTTTGCTAAAGCTTTTAGCACAAACTGGGCAACTAAAACATTTTTCACCCGTCTTCGTTTCGGGACATTTAGAGATTTTGTTGTCGGTTTGAGTTCTCATATCGCCTTCACAGTCTGTATCGCTGCTCAAAGGTACTTCAACCCCGTCTTCAGCCTCCCTATCTGACAGTGGAGTTAAGAGCGCGACTGGTTTTGGTTTCTTCTCATCGTCTTCGGTCTCCAAGAGCAACTTTGTGATATCCGAGAGACCCTCTCCCTCCTTAGTCACCCAAAGTTCCCCCTCTTCCTTTTTAATGTGAGGGGCCTGTGGATCCTCCTCCTTCAAAGTGGAGCCTCCCCCTTGCAGAAGAGGGGGAAGTTTTTCTGGAAGACCGATAAGACGCTGGATGTCTGCAAGACCCAAAGAATGAAAAGCCTCTGGTTTGTCGTCTTCAGTCTTGACAGTGACAACAACGAGTGGCAGCTCAGGGAGATCCGCTTCCTGCGACTGAGGGCGAAGTTCTTCCAGATGACCATCTAGCCGCTGGATGTCTGCGGGACACAAACACACTTTAGCTCAGACATGTCGAGACAAAGTCCCATTTACCCTGACTTGATTGGTTCTGGGGACATGTAGGTACGGAATACAGTAATATGATACTGTTATACAGTAGTAATACAGTACTTTGACAGTGTGTTCAGAAAGTGTGCGTCTGCTGCTACCTAGTGGCTGTTTGTAAGTTAGGTATCACTTCAACTCTGTGTGTGTGAAACTGGGAAATTTGAAGTGGAAAAAGCAGGGGGATAACGGAAATGGTTAGCATAGCAGCAAATGCCAACAAAATGGCCTAAGGCGGAATTCCAGACTGGAAGAGAAAAGGCATTTTTCTCAGTTGTAATGGCTGTTGGACTATTTCAGATGTGAAATGAAAGAAGGAGAAAATATTACTGAACAGCTAAAACGATTGAAGGCACTGACGGATAAATTAGGGTCTGTGAACCTTTCGTTCATTTGTTTATGAAACAAACACTAAAAAAATTAATAACATGTTTTTTTTCAACATCTGTTTCCAAACCCAAAATGTAAAAAAATGGATAACAAATCATTTTTCCATGTTTTGCTTTTGTGCACACTTGGAAAATGCAAACAATGGATAACGGTCCGTGTACCTTCCTTTCATTTTATTTCACATTTACACATTTTGGGCCATTTTTTCGGTCTTTTCTAAAACCAAAGTCAAACAACTATTCAATTTTAGATTTAGATGTATTGGTCCCCGTTGGGGGAATTCATTTTTACTGCCGTACATTTAAACATATAGACATTACACATCACAAAACAAAAATAACAAAAAGACATCAAACATGACCAACACATTTACAGGCTTTATCAGACGGGTCGGCCGGGCCTGCTCTTAAAGGGGAACATTATCAGCAGACCTACGTAAGCGTCAATATATACCTTGATGGTGCAGAAAAAAGACCATCTGTTTTTTTAACCGATTTCCGAACTCTAAATGGGTGAATTTTGGCGAATTAAATGCCTTTCTGTTTATCGGGCTGGAAGCGATGACGTCAGAACGTGACGTCGCCGAGGTAACACACCCACCATTTTCATTTTCAACACATTACAAACACCGGGTCTCAGCTCTGTTATTTTTGACTATTTTTTGGAACCTTGGAGACATCATGCCTCGTCGGTGTGTTGTCGGAGGGTGTAACAACACTAACAGGGAGGGATTCAAGTTGCACCGCTGGCCCCAAGATGCCAAAGTGTCTGCCGCCAGACCCCCATTGAATGTGCCAGAGTGTCTCCACATTTGACCGGCGATGCTAAGACAGACATGGCACAGAGATGTATGGATAACCTGCAGATGCATTTGCAACGATAGTCAACGAAATCACAAAGGTGAGTTTTGCTGTTGACTGCCATCTAATCGATGCTAACATGCTACGCTAATCGATGCTAACATGCTATTTACCGGCGGTGCTAAAGCAGACATGGCACAGAGATGTATGGATAACCTGCAGATGCATTTGCAACTATATTACGTTTCCTTCCACCCACATTTAATGCGAAACAAACACTTACCAATCGACAGATTTAAGTTGCTCCAGTGTCAAAAGATGCGAAAGTCCTGATCGTTTGGTCCGCACATTTTACCGGCGATGCTAACGCAGCTATTCGGCCATGCTATGGCTATGAATAGCGTCAATAGCTATTCGCTCAATAGCCTCAGTTTCTTCTTCAATACTTTCATACTCCAACCATCTGTTTCAATACATGCGTAATCTGTTGAATCGCTTAAACCTCTGAAATCCGAGTTTGAATCCGAGCTAATGTCGCTATATCTTGCTGTGGTATTCCCATTGTTTGTTTACATTGGCAGCACTGTGTGACGTCACAGGGAAATGGCCAGTGTCTTCGCAGAGAGCCGAAAATAAGGCACTTTAAAGCTTTATTTAGCGATATTCCGAGACCGGTAAAATTTTGAAAAAAACTTCCAAAAATACAACAAGCCACTGGGAACTGATTTTTATTGTTTTTAACCCTTTTGAAATTGTGATAATGTTCCCCTTTAAGGGCGGCTATAGCTGCAGGGATAAGGCTTTTCCTGAGGCGGGTCCTCCGGAATTTGATGGTTCTGTACCTGCGTCCTGATGGTAGTGGGATTATGTATTTGTGTAGTGGGTGACTGATATCCTGGACTATCGTGTTTGCCAGTCGAATGATGGACCTGTGGTTTGAATCTGAAATGTTGGGTGTGGGTAGGCCGATGATTTTAGGTGCTATGTTTGTAATGCGTGTGTGTGAGTTTGGTTACAGAAAGCATGGTGAAAAAACATGTGGAACAGTACAGAAGGATGGGTTGAACAATGCTTTGGTAAAGTAATAACAGGATATGAGGTGCACGTATAGTCCTTTAAGTTTTCGGATGGCTGACAGTCTTTGTTGACTTCTTTTTTGAATGTCCGTGGTGTGCTGATCAAAGGGGAGTTTATTGTCCAAGGTTACGCCCAGGTATGTAAAGGGGAACATTATTATTAGTGATTCCTAGAGCTCATAAAAGTCTGCGGGCTATAGAGCGTTTTCCGTTCGGGCTCCAGTACTCTGGAATGCCCTCCCGGTAACAGTTCGAGATGCTACCTCAGTAGAAGCATTTAAGTCTCACCTTAAAACTCATCTGTATACTCTAGCATTTAAATAGACCTCCTTTTTAGACCAGTTGATCTGCCGCGTCTTTTCTTTCTCCTATGTCCCCCCTCCCTTGTGGAGGGGGTCCGGTCCGATGACCATGGATGAAGTACTGGCTGTCCAGAGTCGAGACCCAGGATGGACCGCTCGTCGGGACCCAGGATGGACCGCTCGCCTGTATCGGTTGGGGACATCTCTACGCTGCTGATCCGCTTGAGATGGTTTCCTGTGGACGGGACTCTCGCTGCTGTCTTGGAGCCACTATGGATTGAACTTTCACAGTATCATGTTAGACCCGCTCGACATCCATTGCTTTCGGTCCCCTAGAGGGGGGGGGGGGGGGGGGGGGGGGTTGCCCACATCTGAGGTCCTCTCCAAGGTTTCTCATAGTCAGCATTGTCACTGGCGTCCCACTGGATGTGAATTCTCCCTGCCCACTGGGTGTGAGTTTTACTTGCCCTTTTGTGGGTTCTTCCGAGGATGTTGTAGTCGTAATGATTTGTGCAGTCCTTTGAGACATTTGTGATTTGGGGCTATATAAATAAACATTGATTGATTGATCAGCAGACCTATGTAAGCGTCAATATATACCTTGATGGTGCAGAAAAAAGACCATATGTTTTTTTAACCGATTTCCGAACTCTAAAAAGGGTGAATTTGGCGATTTAAACGCCTTTCAATTGTTCACTGAAGGAGCAATCCACCATTTTCTCAAACACATTACACACACCAAGTCAAATCAGCTCTGTTATTTTCCGTTTTTTCGACAGTTTTCCGTTACCTTGGAGACATCATGCCTCGTCGGTGTGTTGTCGGAGGGTGTAACAACACCAACAGGGACGGATTCAAGTTGACTTACGTGGAGTGTGCTAATCAGACGTATCAATGGTCACGGCATGCTAATTGATGCTAACATGCTATTTAGCCTAGCTGGATGTACATATTGCATCATTATGCCTCCTTTGTAGCTATATTTGCATCCAGCCTTTCCCTCCCACCCACATTTAATGCCAAACAAACACATACCAATCGACAGATTCAAGTTGCACCAGTGGTCAAAAGATGCGAAAGTCCCTCGTGTGTTCTGTTCTGTCGTAGCATCGCTACCGACGATGGCGATGCTACGACAGAGATGTGTGGATATCCTGCGACACTCAAAGCAGATGCATTTCCAACGATAAAGTCAACGAAATCACAAAGGTGGGTTTTGTTGATGTTATTGACTTATGTGCTAATCAGACATATTTGGTCACGGCATGACTGCAAGCTAATCGATGCAAACATGCTATTTAGGCTAGCTATCAATCAATCAATCAATCAATGTTTACTTATATAGCCCTAAATCACTAGTGTCTCAAAGGGCCGCACAAACCACTACGACATCCTCGGTAGGCCCACATGAGGGCAAGGAAAACTCACACCCAGTGGGACGTCGGTGACAATGATGACTATGAGAACCTTGGAGAGGAGGAAAGCAATGGATGTCGAGCGGGTCTAACATGATACTGTGAAAGTCCAATCCATTTTGGATCCAACACGGTCGCGAGAGTCCCGCTCACAGCGGAGCCAGCAGGAAACCATCCCAAGCGGAGGCGGATCAGCAGAGATGTCCCCAGCCGATACACAGGCAAGCAGTACATGGCCACCGGATCGGATCGGACCGGACCCCCTCCACAAGGGAAAGTGGGACATAGGAGAAGAAGAAAAGAAACGGCAGATCAACTGGTCTAAAAAGGGAGTATATATATGTACATCTATATGTACATATTGCATCATTATGCCTCATTTGTAGCTATATTTGCATCCAGACTTTCCATATTTCTTCTCTTTTATTGACATTGATTTCCGGATAACTGTCTGTGCATGACTCTGTGAAATGTTTGACTGTGTTATGATAGTCCAGGATGGATTGACTGTTGGAGAGGAGTGCGAGAATGGCTGTCATCTAAATATTTGAAGTATGTTGTGGTGGCAGTCATTGGTGTAAAGTGTGTACAGGAAAGGGCTGAACACACATCCCTGTGGGACCCCGGTCTTGATGCTAACCATCGGGATGTGTTTGAGCCCACCCTTACTGCTTGCAGTCGGTCGGTGAGGAAGTTGTGGGTGAGGTGGATCAGCTGAGGGGGGATGTTGAGCTGGCGTAGTTTCCGGATCAGTAGATGCTTCTGCAGAGAGTGGAAGGCGGAGCTGAAGTCCACAAAGAGGATCCTGGCAAAGTTTGCCTGGGGAGTCCAGATGCTGAAGGCCACAGCATCCTCTGTGCCCCTCTTGGCCCTGTAGGCAAATTGGAGGGGGTCCAGGTGTGGGGTGACAACTGGAAGGATGATGTAGAGCAGCAGTTTCTCCAGGCACTTCATAATTATGGATGTGAGGGCTATGGTTGAGTTCTGTGGGTCTGGATTTCTTCGGTACTGGGATCATGGTTGCAGTTTTCCACAGTCTAGGTATTGTTGCAGTACAGTAGCATTGACAGAAGAGTGAGTGTAGGATGGGGGAGAGCTCCATGGCACAGTCCCTGATCACCCTGGCTGGACTGCCATCAGGTCCTGGTGCCTAGCCTGGCTTGCAGCGGCTCAGCTGGCCCCGTACTTCCTACTCTGTGAAGGGGGCCGGTTTGTCGGGGTCTGGTGGTGAGAGGGCTCTCGGCAGGTCCTGACACTCTGGTGAGAAGTCCAAGTTGTCAAAACGGGTAAAAAATGTGTTCAGGTCTTTAGAAGGGGTTTCTGGGTCACTGACAGTCCATGATGTTTTTGGTTGGCATCCTGTCAGGTTTTCCACCTTCCGAAAGGCCTGCTTGGTGTTCATGTTGCTGAATTCAGTTTCCAGTTTGTTTTTGTAATTCAATTTTGCTTTAAATACCTCGTTTTTTTAAATTCCTATTTTTTGCCTTGAGGCTGGCCCAGTCCTGTTGCCTGAAGGATTTATGTTTTTCCCTCAGGCTCTTTTTTATTTGTGGGGTAATCCATGGTTTGGAGTTGGGATAAATATGTATTGTTTTGGTTGGTATTATTGAGCGGATCCAGTCATTCAGACTACCATCAAAAATGGCCCAGTCAGTACAAGCCAGGGAGCCTTGGGGTTGAGTGGTGGCGTCCTCCGTCCACTGGGGGGCACTGCTGCAGTGTAGTTTGTGGCGCTTTAGTTCCTGTTTGTATGAAGGAAGTAAACAGATGACTGTGTGGTCAGCAGCTTTGAGCCGAGGGTGTGAACGAGCACGGAAGACATCGGTTAATGTTCCCGTAGCATAAGTCCAATATGTTTGCCCTTCTTGTTGGAATGTCTACATACTAGCGGTGTAACGGTACACCAAAATTTCGGTTCGGTACGTACCTCGGTTTAGAGGTCACGGTTCGGTTCATTTTCGGTACAGTAAGAAAACCACAAAATATACATTTTTTGGTTATTTATTTACCAAATTCGTAAATAATGGCTTGATCATTTTAACATTGGGAACACTATAATAATTCTACTCATGTTAATCCACATTAAACTGACTCAAATTGTTGCTCGGATTAAATAAAATTACAAAACTTTTCTTCTACATATAAAAAGTTCAACATTAAACAGTTTCAAGTCAACTCATCATGCTTAATTTATTACAGCATCTGGGAAGTCTGTAGTTGTTTTTTTAAATGTTATATTTTTGTCAATATGTGATAGCAGGGACCCTGCCATTCAAAACTAGGCTGCTACGTTACTAATGATTCACGTAACTATAGCTGAAAATAGAGTACAATAGCAATAGGAGAGACTATTCATCCCTGAACACCATGGAGTTCAGTGAAGTGAAGTGAATTATATTTACATAGCGCTTTTTCTCTAGTGACTCAAAGCGCTTTACATAGTGAAACCCGATATCTAAGTTACATTCAAACCAGTGTGGGTGGCACTGGGAGCAGGTGGGTAAGGTGTCTTGCCCAGGGACACAACGGCAGTGACTAGGTTGGCAGAAGCGGGAATTGAACCTGCAACCCCCAAGTTGCTGGCACGGCCACTCTACCAACCGAGCTAAACCGCCCTCAATAAAATAACAGACAGACAGGGTTTTGCTGCCCCTAACACACACACACACAGCAAAATGAGCTAACGTTACGCTAAAAGCTAATTAGCCTTCACCTAAAGCCAGAACTGCGTGCGAGCTGAGCTGCCGTTTAAGTTTCTAGAAAGTCAACGGGCTCATAGAGATGTTTGTAATAGTTCTGACTGGGAGGTGTTTTTTATCATTTGGGGAGAGTAGGCTGTCTGCTGCTAAACGAATGTCTGCTCAACGCTGAAGCACTGACAACATGCGCTCTGAATACGCACTGCTGATTGGCTGTTACGTCGCTCTGAATACGCACTGCTGATTGGCTTTGTATGTAACCAATCAGATGGCTGTGTGGGCGGGACAATGCTTGCTGCTGAGACAGAGGCAGAAAGCAGAGCAGCTTGTGAAGACTTTTGCTAACAAACTCAATCGGTACGCCCGCGTGCCGAACTGAAACCCCCCCGTATCGAAACGGTTCAATACAAATACACGTACCGTTACACCACTACCACATACAACATTGTCCAGTCTGAATCCGTTAAAGTCCCCCAAATAAAGCAGCGGAGCACCGGGATACTTGGCTAACATGGCATTAGCATCCTCGGCTATCATCTCCGCTGCTGTGTTGATGTTAGCATTGGGGGCTACATATACACAGCTGACCACAACAGAGATAGAAGGGACGGAGGGACAGGGTCTACAACTCCAGGTTGGGTGTGCACACTTGACGGTGCACTTTGATGTTGTTACACCACCGGTGGTTGATGTAAAGGCAGAGCGCACCGCCTCGCGTCTTCCCTGAGTGCTTTGTCCTGTCGGACCTGACGATGGGGACCTTGTCCAGGATCACCTCAGAGTCGGGAACCGACTCCTCCAGCCAGGTCTCACTGAGAGCGACAATACAGATGTCTCTGAAGGCCCTTTCAAAACGGTACCTTGCTTGTAGAAGATCCATCTTGTAACGGCGTGATGGTACGTTGGACATGATGATGGTGGGCAGAGGAGGTTTTAAGGGACGTCTTCTTACCCGGCTCCGGATGCCTCTAACTTCCCCTTTTCCTCGGCCGAAGCTCCGAAGGAGGGACCACGGCAGGCTTGGTGCTACTCCACAGGAGTTCATCTCGGCTGAAGGTGAGTAGCCGGTCGTTGGTGTCGGGCTGCAGTGCTAAGCTATCGCAAATCAGCGAGAAGACTGTGAGAAAGGCGGCGATCACCTTGTAACTTGTCATAACTGATCCGTCTGACTTTTGCCTACATACAATGTGAGGGTTCCACGGACAGCACGGACATAAACATACATAAGAAACTGGACAGAGGGTACGGTCATTGCTATCGCAGCGGAGCATGCAGCAATTTGGATCACTCCAATGAAACTTTTTTAAAGGGGAACATTATCACAATTTCAAAAGGGTTAAAAACAATAAAAATCAGTTCCCAGTGGCTTGTTGTATTTTTTGAAGTTTTTTTCAAAATTTTACCGGTCTCGGAATATCCCTAAATAAAGCTTTAAAGTGCCTTATTTTCGCTCTCTGCGAAGACACTGGCCATTTCCCTGTGACGTCACACAGTGCTGCCAATGTAAACAAACAATGGGAATACCACAGCAAGATATAGCGACATTAGCTCGGATTCAAACTCGGATTTCAGCGACTTAAGCGATTCAACAGATTACGCATGTATTGAAACAGATGGTTGGAGTATGAAAATATTGAAGAAGAAACTGAAGCTATTGAGCGAATAGCTATTGACGCTATTCATAGCCATAGCATGGCCGAATAGCTGCGTTAGCATCGCCGGTAAAATGTGCGGACCAAACGATCAGGACTTTCGCATCTTTTGACACTGGAGCAACTTAAATCCGTCGATTGGTAAGTGTTTGTTTCGCATTAAATGTGGGTGGAAGGAAACGTAATATAGTTGCAAATGCATCTGCAGGTTATCCATACATCTCTGTGCCATGTCTGCTTTAGCACCGCCGGTAAATAGCATGTTAGCATCGATTAGCGTAGCATGTTAGCATCGATTAGCTGGCAGTCAACATCAACGAAACTCACCTTTGTGATTTCGTTGACTATCGTTGCAAATGCATCTGCAGGTTATCCATACATCTCTGTGCCATGTCTGCTTTAGCACCGCCGGTAAATAGCATGTTAGCATCGATTAGCGTAGCATGTTAGCATCGATTAGCTGGCAGTCAACATCAACAAAACTCACCTTTGTGATTTCGTTGACTATCGTTGCAAATGCATCTGCAGGTTATCCATACATCTCTGTGCCATGTCTGCCTTAGCATCGCCGGTAAATAGCATGTTAGCATCGATTAGCATAGCATGTTAGCATCGATTAGCTGGCAGTCAACATCAACAAAACTCACCTTTGTGATTTCGTTGACTATAGTTGCAAATGCATCTGCAGGTTATCCATACATCTCTGTGCCATGTCTGTCTTAGCATCGCCGGTCAAACGTGGAGACACTCTGGCACATTCAATGGGGGTCTGGCGGCAGATTTCTTGCCAGTGGTGCAACTTGAATCCCTCCCTGTTAGTGTTGTTACACCCTCCGACAACACACCCACCAGGCATGATGTCTCCAAGGTTCCAAAAAATAGTCAAAAAAACGGAAAATAACAGAGCTGAGACCCGGTGTTTGTAATGTGTTGAAAATGAAAATGGTGGGTGTGTTACCTCGGCGACGTCACATTCTGACGTCATCGCCTCCAGCGCGATAAACAGAAAGGCGTTTAATTCGCCAAAATTCACCCATTTAGAGTTCGGAAATCGGTTAAAAAAATAGATGGTCTTTTTTCTGCACCATCAAGGTATATATTGACGCTTACATAGGTCTGTTGATAATGTTCCCCTTTAAGACGACAACGGGATTCTTGCTGAGCAAAGATGTTAGCGTTACGCTAAAAAGACGCTAAGCGCAAAGGAAAGGTTAAAATACTGATTCCGGTTCAATTTGTCATCACAGAGGAAACTACGCATTTTGCATTTTGGATGAACACTTTTTTTTATTTTTGCGTTTATCTGGAAACATTAAAATCCATAAAATTTGATGGCAATATTTTAATGATATTATGTTAGATCCACTATGGACTGGACTCTCGCTATTATGTTAGATCCACTATGGACTGGACTCTCACTATTATGTTAGATCCACTATGGACTGGACTCACACACTATTATGTTAGATCCACTATGGACTGGACTCTCGCTATTATGTTAGATCCACTATGGACTGGACTCTCACTATTATGTTAGATCCACTATGGACTGGACTCTCGCTATTATGTTAGATCCACTATGGACTGGACTCACACACTATTATGTTAGATCCACTATGGACTGGACTCTCTCACTATTATGTTAGATCCACTATGGACTGGACTCTCACTATTAGGTTAGATCCACTATGGACTGGACTCTCACTATTATGTTAGATCCACTATGGACTGGACTCTCACACTATTATGTTAGATCCACTATGGACTGGACTCTCACTATTAGGTTAGATCCACTATGGACTGGACTCTCACTATTATGTTAGATCCACTATGGACTGGACTCTCGCTATTATGTTAGATCCACTATGGACTGGACTCTCACACTATTATGTTAGATCCACTATGGACTGGACTCTCACTATTATGTTAGATCCACTATGGACTGGACTCACACTATTATGTTAGATTCACTATGGACTGGACTCTCACTATTATGCTAGATCCACTATGGACTGGACTCTCACTATTATGTTAGATCTACTATGGACTGGACTCTCTCACTATTATGTTAGATCCACTATGGACTGGACTCTCACTATTAGGTTAGATCCACTATGGACTGGACTCTCACTATAATGTTAGATCCACTATGGACTGGACTCTCTCACTATTATGTTAGATCCACTATGGACTGGACTCTCTCACTATTATGTTAGATCCACTATGGACTGGACTCTCACTATTATGTTAGATCCACTATGGACTGGACTCTCACACTATTATGTTAGATCCACTATGGACTGGACTCTCACTATTATGTTAGATCCACTATGGACTGGACTCTCGCTATTATGTTAGATCCACTATGGACTGGACTCTCGCTATTATGTTAGATCCACTATGGACTGGACTCTCACACTATTATGTTAGATCCACTATGGACTGGACTCTCACTATTATGTTAGATCCACTATGGACTGGACTCACACTATTATGTTGGATTCACTATGGACTGGACTCTCACTATTATGCTAGATCCACTATGGACTGGACCCTCACTATTATGTTAGATCCACTATGGACTGGACATCTCACCATTATGTTAGATCCACTATGGACTGGACTCTCACTATTATGTTGGATCCACTATGGACTGGACTCTCACACTATTATGTTAGATCCACTATGGACTGGACTCTCACTATTATGTTAGATCCACTATGGACTGGACTCTCGCTATTATGTTAGATCCACTATGGACTGGACTCTCACACTATTATGTTAGATCCACTATGGACTGGACTCTCACTATTATGTTAGATCCACTATGGACTGGACTCACACTATTATGTTAGATTCACTATGGACTGGACTCTCACTATTATGCTAGATCCACTATGGACTGGACCCTCACTATTATGTTAGATCTACAATGGACTGGACTCTCACTATTATGTTAGATCCACTATGGACTGGACATCTCACCATTATGTTAGATCCACTATGGACTGGACTCTCACTATTATGTTAGATCCACTATGGACTGGACTCACACACTATTATGTTAGATCCGCTATGGACTGGACTCTCACTATTATGCTAGATCCACTATAGACTGGACTCTCACACTATTATGTTAGATCCACTATGGACTGGACTCACACTATTATGTTAGATCCACTATGGACTGGACTCTCACTATTATGTTAGATCCACTATGGACTGGACTCTCACTATTATGTTAGATCCACTATGGACTGGACTCACACTATTATGTTAGATCCACTATGGACTGGACTCTCACTATTATGTTAGATCCACTATGGACTGGACTCTCACTATTATGTTAGATCCACTGTGGACTGGACTCTCACTATTATGTTAGATCCACTGTGGACTGGACTCTCACTATTATGTTAGATCCACTATGGACTGGACTCTCACACTACTGATTGATTTCCGTCGGAGATGAATAAAGTTTTCTGACTCTGATAGAAACTTTGCTGTCTTCTCCAAGCTAACAAACAATCATGGCGGGGAAAAACTTTCTCAAAGCTTTTTTTTATCGCCTTCAAAAAAGGTTATTGGACTTCAGCTCACCTTCATCCGCAGTTTTCGTCTTTTCCTCTGTGTGTGATTTGCTGGAAGTTGTTGATTCTCTTTCACTTTCTCTTTGACATGACGTCGCCATCTTAGCATAGCAGCAGTCGTCCATCTTCTAGCACGTCTTCAATCTTCACTTCCGGTAACAAGCAGTCGCTCCAAAGTCAACTTCCGTTTCTTGGCTTTTAGAAAATAATATTTTCTAAAGACTAATCTTTAAAACATTCAACGCTGCCTTCGCCGTAAAGTTAGGATTGTGTTGTTGACGTCCATTTGAAACTTTTGTCGCGCCATCTTGTTCGCATCTGTGGCGTATGTGAAAAGGGCATTTCGACTCCTTGAAGAGAGTCGGCTCTTTTGACTTCGTTCATAAAAAAATGAGTCGGCTTCAAAATGGCCTCCTTTTGTTGCTAAAATTGATTATACCAAAAATACTAAATGCAGATGTTGACGGGCGTGTTTAAACAATGGTAACGTTTTTTGTCATAGATGTGTAACCAATTTTAATGGACTTGCCTCGTTGTGATGTTAAATTCCTGTTATAAACTGTTATAACAGTATATGCCTTGATCTCTTATTTTGAAGGTGCTAAAAGCGGAAGTGGTGACACGTAGTTTTTAACTGTAACTGAGGGTTTATACATGTCGCCTATACTGTATAAATCTACGAAATAACAGACACGGAGGCTCCAGTTTCACACGAGGACCACTTTATGTCGTTTAGTGTCACAACGTCTCACCACTTCCGCCTTCAAAATAAGAGCTCCAGGCAGCTTATACAGATACTTAACGTCGCAAAGAGGCAAGTCTATAAAAATAAGATACGGATTTATTAAAGAACCGTGTGGATACACTGTTTTTAGAGAATAAGGACGCCCTTTTTTACCTTTCAACTTCTTTTTATGTGTAACTTTTTCAGCATAGACATTCTCTAAGGACCCCGGCAACGTAAACATAGCTGCCCGGTAAACTGCCGGACTCAAACAGACTCAATTTAAAGGTGCATGACTAAATTATTAACTAGTTTACGTCAACAATAATATAATCAATTATATTCAGCAATTAATATTAAATGGGGATCTTTATCTTCTATCTTCATTACTGACAAAGCGAATTTATAACACCATTTTCTACCGCTTGTCCCTTTTGGATTATTGTTTTATAATTCGTTGTAATCCTTCATTGTAAAGTTTACCACATCATTTTATAATTTTCACCATTATCATTTTGACAATTTATCATTTTAGGTGTATGCTACGCCACATATTATTGGATTTATTGTTTACGTTGTTGCGACAAATTATCTGCAATGAAAACTATTTAGCTATTGTACTTTCCTGCTTGACGACAAGAGAGAAATGCTATAAATAACTTGAAAATTAATCATCGGTTCTGCACAAACCCTCAAATAATATCCAAATATGTTTCCTCTTCATACGCTACATGAAAAATACCAATCTATACGCCATGTCATCCCTACTTGAGGAATGTTTTAAAGCCAAGATGTGTGTGAGGCAAGTAGTAGCATTTTTTGATTAATAATCATTACAAATAAGAATCGCAATTAATTTGAAAATCAATTTTTTTTTACATCCCTACTAAACAGTAACACAACAGGATTATTAGTCATCTGGGGTCCCTTAACCGTGCGGTGTGGCATCTAAACCAGGGGACGGAAACCCAAAATGGAACAAAAATACAAAACAAAAATCTGTCAGGAGTGGCAAAAAATTTAAAGTCCTGTATAATTTTTTTCAATGAAGGCAACACATGACATAAGTGTTTATATTAGCCTACTATCAAAATGACTTTAAAATTCTTAAATAAGAGTTACAATGAAGACAACATGATGTGTCTATATTCGTTATATTAGCCTACTATCAAAATGACTTTAAAAGTCTTATTTAAGTGTTACAATGAAGGCAACATGATTTAAGTGTCTATATCAGCTATATTGGCCTACTATCAAAATGACATCAAAAGTCTTATATGAGTGTGATAATGAAGGCAATGCATGATGTGTCTATATTAGCCTACTATCAAAATGACTTTAAAAGTCTTATATAAGTTTAATAATGAAGGCAATGTATGATGTGTCTATATCATCTATATTAGCCTACTATCAAAATGGCTTTAAAAGTCGTATATAAGTGTTATAATGAAGACAACACATGATGTGAGTGTCTATATCAGCTATATTAGCCTATTACCAAAGGCTCACGCAAATCTTCATTGAAAGAAATTTTGCGTTTAAATTTTTATTCTACACATTTTTGCAACATTGGAAATCATTCGTAAAATGGAGGCTTCTCACAGGATGATAATTTCTGGAAATGACTGGCTCAGAATGGCCAAAGGTAACAATGTGTGTGTCCAAGTTGAAGGAAACGTCAGGCCGTCTTCTTTTAAAAGATTTATTACAATTTTTGCAAGCTGGGTAACGTTTGCTGTGGTCTGGAACAACTGGCACGTGCACACATAGGGCCCTATGGGTGCTTGAGCCCCTGCCCTTTTTTGCCTCGTCTTAAAAAGTGCCCTCTGCCTGTGTGTGTGTGTGTGTGTGTGTGTGTGTGTGTGTGTGTGTGTGTGTGTGTGTGTGTGTGTGTGTGTGTGTGTGTGTGTGTGTGTGTGTGTGTGTGTGTGTGTGTGTGTGTGTGTGAGTGTGTGTGTGTTTTCTTTAGACAACATTATTAAATTCCTGTTAGGGATGTAAATAAACAAAACAAAAAAAAAACAGCGGTACAAAAACTCCACGTTTTCTTGTAATACCGGGTTGTTTCAGCCTGTGCTTCCGCCGGAGAGAGAGAGGGCGAGTGAGTGAGTGAGAGAGAGCAGAGAGAGCCAAGACGTGACAGTAGAGCAACTCGAACCTGTGAGTTATGGTCTAGTCGCTGTCCACTTATTGAGCATCTAATACGGGTAATATTTCAGCAAAATGCTGTATTGTTCTATTATTCAATGTGTCAGCTTCTGTTTTTGCCGGACGTCGGAGCACGGCGCATCAATTGAGCACGGCACATCTATTCCGCACAGAGCAGAGCGGATCGTGCGGGACAGGAAGTAGTGTACAAAATACAAAATAAAACACCGGGTTAATTTTCAAAATAAAATGCACTGTGTTTACGGCGGATCACATTTCTCTCACAGCAGAGGTTTAGATAAAAAGTTGTATTGCATTTCAGTTGTTTAGTCTGAGCAATAAGTGAGAAAGACCATAAGTTACAACTTGATGGTGTTTTCATCAAGTTAAGGGAAGAAGGACAGATTTTCACATTGAAGTTTTTTCCATTAGGGTATTTTATTATTATTATTATTTTTTCGAATTCATGTTGCACTGTTCAATGTTCAATATTAAAGTGCTTATCTTTAACAATAAATAGCCTAATAATAAACCAGTGTTTTGTTGCTTTTCATGTCTTCCAAGCCTATGATAATGTGAACTAACTCATTATGAGAATAACTTGTTGACACAAAATAAATGGCAATCACTTTTACCGACAAAGGACACACAGCTAAGTAGTTAGCTTCCTATTAACAAATGTAATTTTACATTAATTTTCATATTGTGTAAAGGACCAAAAATAAATTTCCTGCCCTCTTCTGACTTTGAGCCCCTGCCCCTCAATAATCATGTGCACGTCCTTGTGGAACAACATGGCACACACAATAAACTATGATAAATGCAGCCAATTTTACATACAGATAATGTGTCAAATATAAATTAAAAACACAGAGGACATAAGGAGAGGAAATTAAATGAGCTATCAGACTGTACAACCCCTCTCTGGGGCGGGGGGTACAAGGATGACAGGGGATGCAAAACAATAACAGTGCAATTTATTTTCATAACATGGTCACTACTGCCTACTTTCTCTTGTTATATTCTTATCTTACTGTTATATTTTTATTCCCATTGTTGCTTTTTATTCTTATTGTAATATTTATCAATTTTTTTCAATTCAAACCCCCATTATTTACTCTTTTTTTTATTGATTTCAACTCTGTACACTGCTGCTGGAATTTTAATTTTCATGAAGGAACTCTCCTGAAGGAATCAATAAAGTACTATCTATCTATCTATTTATAAAATATAGCCATACGGGGCATAATGACGCAATAAGTACATGCAGCTAGCCTAAATAGCATGTTAGCATGGATTAGCTTGCAGTCACGGATTGACCGAATAAGCACTCTAGCAAATCAATAAAATCAACACAGCTGACCTTTGTGCATTCACGCACAGCATAAAACGTTTGGTGTGAAGTTTTGAAGGAGTCAGACGGTATTGATTCAAGACAACTTTGTGCTTTAAGGCTGAAATTTTTCCTTATCGGTTTTTACATATGTGACTCTTCAAAAAAAGTCACGATTCCAAACTATTTTTGGGGTGAGGATTCAATTCAGACTTGATTGTCAATTCAAACCAATTCTCGCAATATATTACTTGGTATATAAATGATTAAGGCATTGATCTCCTTCTGAGGGGACCCAGGTTGTCCATAACATATTCCCTGCTCTGACCAGGAAGTGCCTAACCTGACCAATCAGAAAGAACGAGTGTTACCAGGCTATGTCAATCAAAGTTTATTTATATAGCACTAAATCACAAGTGTGTCAAAGGGCCGCACACGCCCACATCAGGGCAAGGACAAACTCAACCCAACAGGCTTTACGGCCAGGAAGTGCCAGGGTGAGGGAAGGTGGCGCACATGGGGAAAGGGACAAGCCGACCGCGAGTACAAACAAAGTCCACAGGCACGTAGCAATCAATCAATCAATGTTGACTTACATAGCCCTAAATCACGAGTGTCTCAAAGGGCTGCACAAGCCACAACGACATCCTGGGCTCAGATCCCACATTAGGGCAAGGAAAAACTCACCCAATGGGACAATGAGAAACCTTTGAGTGGACCTAGCATAATATTCTGAGAGTCCAGTCCATAGTGGATCTAACATAATAGTGAGAGTCCAGTCCATAGTGGATCTAACATAATAGTGAGAGACTCCAGTCCATAGTGGATCTAACATAATAGTGAGAGTCCAGTCCATAGTGGATCTAACATAATAGTGAGAGTCCAGTCCATAGTGGATCTAACATAATAGTGAGGGTCCAGTACATAGTGGATCTAACATAATAGTGAGAGAGTCCAGTCCATAGTGGATCCAATATAATAGTTAGAGTCCAGTCCATACTGGGGCCAGCGCAGAAAGAGTTTTACGCGTAGATTTTCCAATCCAAAACTCTGTGCATGCATAAAAACTCTGCGTGGGGTTTGAGCACTGGTTTGGTGCCATAAACACTTGGCGTGGAGCGGTTGGGAGAGTGGCCGTGCCATCAACCTGAGGGTTCCTGGTTCAATCCCCACCTTCGACCAACCTTGTCACATCCGTTGTGTCCTTGAGCAAGACACTTTACCCTTGCTCTTGATGGTGGTCAGGGCCTTGCGTGGCAGCTAACATCAGTGTGTGAATGGGTGAATGTGGAAGTAGTGTCAAAGCGCTTTGAGTACCTTGAAGGTAGAAAAGCGCTATACAAGTACAAGTATAACCCATTCAAAACAGGTTACACCTTGCTCTTGGCTGCTGGCGTATGACGGATAGGCGCAGTAAGTATAAGCAGAGATGGCCTAAAAAAAACATCTATTCATCCATCTTCTTCCGCTTATCTGAGGTCGGGTCGCGGGGGCAGCAGCCTAAGCAGGGAAGCCCAGACTTCCCTCTCCCCAGCCACTTCGTCTAGCTCTTCCCGGGGGATCCCGAGGCGTTCCCAGGCCAGCCGGGAAACATAGTCTTCCCAACGTGTCCTGGGTCTTCCCCGTGGCCTCCTACCGGTTGGACGTGCCCTAAACACCTCCCTAGGGAGGCGTTCGGGTGGCATCCTGACCAGATGCCCGAACCACCTCATCTGGCTCCTCTCCATGTGGAGGAGCAGCGGCTTTACTTTGAGTTCCTCCCGGATGGCAGAGCTTCTCACCCTATCTCGAATTGATCAATGGATTGTCAAGAATGAGAATCACCATTCCGATTTGAATCCAATTCAAACATTCTCACACGGTAAGTGATATGATCCTGGGTGGGAGGAGTTGTGTCCTGGGCATGATGTTAATGTGCATCCGGCAGTGGAGGCTCCTCTAAGGGGTCTTGGGGAACTAGGAGGTTAACCCCTTTACAACTGTTACCACAGGTGGCCCTTGGCATAGGCCTAGTACCTGACTGCCCCCCAGTTAAGGATACAATGAAGACCTCAACGGCAGAAGATGGTAGATACAAGAACTACCACAATGGCTGCGATGGCGGAAGAAGGCACACCCACATCCATATAACGACCCAGGACCTCAACGGTGGAACAGGCGGAGGATGATTGCTAACCCTATGGAGCGTCAAAACGGCTGGATGGCGGATGAAGGCTGCAGCAGAAAAGGGTCCCCGGTCGTCTTGGACTCCATGCCACTGGACCCTGATGGTGTAGAGACTGTCTGTGCACCAGTCTAAGTCATGCACAGGCATCCTCCATAAAGGGATACGCCCCTACCAGGAGGACCGTCATGCTCGCCGATGATGATGTCGTAGGAGTTAGTTGCTAATTTGAGCTGATGCTTAACCTGACAGGTTGTCTTTTTACATTGAAGCAGGCAAAATAAATCATTTTAAGTCATTGGAACGCTTGCTTTGTATGCGACGCCACGCTGCCTGCATGGAAGTCGCTCTTCAAATACAAGGTCCAATATCTGGTAGGGCCACAAACTGAGCATTTACAAGGTTGACGTCTTCCTGCGTGTGTTCTCCTGTTTTACCACAGATGTCGCCAGAGAGAACCTTTTCAATCACACACCTCTAAAAAGGGTTCCCCCCGGTGTGTCTTTTCATGTGTCTCCGCAGTATTTCCTTTTGAGAGAATCGTTCGCCACAAATGGAGCAACTGAAGGGCTTTTCCCCGGTGTGTGTTCTAATGTGTGAGAGCAAGTTGGACTTGTGAGAGAAGGTCTTGCCGCAAATCAAGCATTTAAAGGGTCTTTCCCCCGTGTGTGTTCTCATGTGTGTTTTCAAATTGGACTTTTGTGTGAATCTTTCGCCGCACACTGAGCAAATGAAGGGTTTTACCCCGGTGTGGGTTATCATGTGCCTCTTCAAAGTGGACCGGCGAGTAAAAGTGTTGCCACAAAGTAAGCAACTGAAAGGTTTGTGAGAGGTCATGTGTCGGGCAAACTCCTTTTTGTTGCAGAAACTTCTGTCACAAAACGAGCATTTTCTACCGGCCTTCTTTTTGGATTGTTTGTTGTCGGCGTCGCCTTCACGGTGCGCAACGCTGCTCAAAGGTTCTTGGGTGTTGTCCCGGTCCTCTGCTTGCGATCCCCCACCGTGGTCTCCGTAAGCTTCTGTTGTCATGTGTTGTGTTGAGCTACAGCCAGGAGGCTCCGCCCACCTGGTCTCCTCACTTGGACTGTGACGGAGCTGCGAGGACTCGGGTGGTTTCTTGTCTTCGTCTTCAGTCTTCACGGAGACAACGGTCAGCGGCAACTTGGCGAGATCCGCTTCCTCCGGTCCGAGAAGATAATCCCCCTCCTGAGTGATCCATGGTTCCTCCTCTTCATCTTTAATATGGGGGGGCTGTGGATCCTCCTGGTTCCAAGCGGGGATTCCCTCCTGTGGCTGAGGGGGACGTTCTTGTTGCCGAATCAGCTCCTGGACGTCTGTAGAACATAAACAAGGCAAACGTACTTTAGTGATAACTAGGGGTGGGCAAATTAATGCGTTAATTACGAGTTAATTCATCAATCTATTAACGCGCATTTGCGTATGTTGTTTACATGCTTTTATTTTGTTAACGCCTTTTCAATCAATCAATGTTTACTTATATAGCCCTAAATCACTGGTGTCTCAAAGGGCTGCATAAACCACGACGACATCCTCGGTAGGCCCACATAAGGGCAAGGAAACCTCACACCCAGTGGGACGTCGGTGACAATGATGACTATGAGAACCTTGGAGAGGAGGAAAGCAATGGATGTCGAGCGGGTCTAACATGATACTGTGAAAGTTCAATCCATAATGGATCCAACACAGTCGCGAGAGTCCAGTCCAAAGCGGATCCAACACAGCAGCGAGAGTCCCGTTCACAGCGGAGCCAGCAGGAAACCATCCCAAGCGGAGGCGGATCAGCAGCGCAGAGATGTCCCCAGCCGATACACAGGCGAGCAGTACATGGCCACCGGATCGGACCGGACCCCCTCCACAAAGGAGAGTGGGACATAGGAGAAAAAGAAAAGAAACGGCAGATCAACTGGTCTAAAAAGGGAGTCTATTTAAAGGCTAGAGTATACAAATGAGTTTTAAAGTGAGACTTAAATGCTTCTACTGAGGTGGCATCTCGAACTGTTACCGGGAGGGCATTCCAGAGTATTGGAGCCCGAAATGAAAACGCTCTATAGCCCGCAGACTTTTTTTGGGCCTTGGGAATCACTAATAAGCCGGAGTCCTTTTCTTAACAAAATGGTGTCGCCCGGAAAAGCTTCTGCGTTGAGGGGCTCTTGGTAAAGATGGAACATTTGGCAAAAATACCGGACAATTCTGCAAATTTCCTGGCTGGCTTACAGCGTGGTCACTCCGGGATCACTTACGACCGCCAGACAATTCTGAATGTGGATAGATCGGGACGTTTTGGACTGAATGAGGCGTGCTTGCTAGACCGGCTAGCTAGCATGGGAATACTTTGCCGGCTACATCCAGCGGCCTGTGAAGCAGCGGAGTATATGTGTTGTCTGTCTATTTATGAATAATGCAGACCAGGAGTGTTGGCTGAGTTCTTAACGTTTACTTTCAGAGCGTGCATATCACAACATATAAGAGCAACCTATACCGGGCTACCACGCATGCTCGTCACTCCTGTTGCATGCTGGGTAGGGTAGTTCTTTATTTCCCTGGCTCATAACATCACAATATAGTACCATGTATATGATGCCTTCAGTTTATCAAAGCACCAATTCCCATCATATCAATTCCTAGATATGGTCATAATCATTTTAAGTGCACTAAGCAGAATAAACACAACATTATTAATATTGCTACTACAGATAATTTGATCAAAAATTCCCTAAAACAGCCCACTACCTATAATATAGTTTTTTTAAACATAAGATCCCTGATAAAAAAATGTTTCTGCTGTTACCTCAGAAATTGGCTGTTCAGATGTTATGATTGTGGCTCAGAGATTTGTATGTAGATTATATTTATTTTCCATAACAAACAGGATAACTTAAATACCCTGGCAGTGGCAATAAGCTTAAATGTTTGTATTTACATTTTTGGAGTTGATTTTCATAAAATATGCTATTTAACTGCTACTGTTTAACAAGGACTGATTTAAATTGTGTTTGCACAACAAATGTTTTGGTGCTTTTCTTCATGTGGGAGAATATTCCAATAAAGGTGCACTACACACTACTTTTGAATTCATTATTGGGCTTTGCGTATACAATGCAGTTAATCGCGATTAATCGGAGAAATGGTGCGATTAACTTCGATTAAAATTTGTAATCGTTGCCCAGCCCTAGTGATAACATATAATGGTAGATGGAATGAGATATGATGTCCCAGAGGTGCTCCGTTGGATTTGGGTCTGGGAAACAGTCCAAAAGTAGCCATGACTTCTTCATGCAGGAACTGCTGACGCAACACAGCCACATGAAGCCAAGCAGTGTTCTTCACCAGACTTCATATGGTCTGTTAAAGGAGCTGAGATTGTCACCCCGGTACCTAACAAGCAGTCATAACCTTAAAAGTTCAAGTTAAAAGTTACCAATGATTGTCCCAAACACACTGGGTGTGGTGAAATGTTGTCCTCTGCATTTGACCAAGGGGAACTGCATGTTTGTTTGTTTTTTAAATGTGTCTATCATTCACACTCTTTATGTGAGGCAAGAAGACATGATTTTCGTTTTTATGCATTCTAACTCGTAAAAACAAACTACAAATGGAGGTAATGGGAGCTCCTTTATTCCAGTGTTTTTCAACCGCTGTGAGATACAGGCTGGTGTGCCGTGGGAGATTTTGCAAACCAGTTATTATAGTCTGCAAATGATGTGTTGTTGAGTGTCGGTGCTGTCTAGAGTTCGGCGGAGTAACCGTGTAATACTCTTCCATTTCAGTAGGTGGCAACAATAAAGCAAATTACTAATGACAGACCAGCAATTACATGACCATAGAAAGCTGGATTTGAGTGCTTAAGTGCTTGAGTGCTAAAGTGCTTGAGTGGTAAGACGTCCAAGAGGAGTCATGGACATTGCCCGTTACAAAGTGCTAACTCACAAGTTTGTAAAGTGCTGGTGTAAATTAGGGATGCACCGAAATGAAAATTTGTGGCAGAAGCCGAAGCCGAATAAAATTTAAACGCTTGGCAGAAGGCCGAATAAGGAATGCAGTTTTTCACAATTTTTTTAATATTGCATAAATAGCCTAGAACAGGGGTGCCCACACTTTTTCTGCAGGCGAGCTACTTTTCAATTGACCAACTCGAGGGGATCTACCTCATTTATATATATCATTTATATTTATTTATTTATGAAAGAGACATTTTTGTAAACAAGTTAAATGTGTTTAATGATAATACAAGCATGTGTAACACATATAGATGTCTTTCTTTCACAAAGACAAGAATATAAGTTGGTGTATTACCTGATTCTGATGACTTGCATTGATTGGAATCAGACAGTAATGATGATAACGCCCACATTTTCAAATGGAGGAGAAAAAAAGTTGTCCTTTCTGTACAATACCACATGAAAGCGGTTGGTTTTTGGCATCTAATTCATCCAGCTTCCATACACTTTACAAGAAAAACATTGGCGGCAAATTCCGTAGCTTGCTTGATTGACATTCACGGCACCCGAGGGTCTTGTGAGATGACGCTGGCTGCTGCCAGTTCATTATTAGGAAAAAATGACAGAGAGGAAGGCGAGAAACACTTTTTATTTCAACAGACTTTCGCGCCGTCCCTTCCGTCAAAACTCTAAAGGCCGACTGCACATTTCCTATCTTCACAATAAAAGCCCTGCTTCATGCTGCCTGCGCTAACAAAATAAGAGTCTCGGAAGGCTTTCTGATGGATCGCTTGTGCACGCCAGTTTTCCGAGACTCTGTATTTAGTTAGCGCAGGCAGCATGAAGCAGGGCTTTTATTGTGAAGATAGGAAATGTGCAGTCGGCCTTTAGAGTTTTGACGGAAGGTAAGCCGCGAGAGTCTGTTGAAATAAAAAGTGTTTCTCGCCTTCCTCTCGGTCATATTTTCATAATAATGATCTTGCAGCAGCCAGCGTCATCTCACAAGACCCTCCGGTACCGTGAATGTCATTTAAATGACGTCTTGGTGAAGATTGATTATCACTAATTTTTAGGTCTATTTTTTTTAAAAGCCTGGCTCGAGATCGACTGACACACCCCCCGCGGTCGACTGGTAGCTCGCGATCGACGTAATGGGCACCCCTGGCCTAGAATAAATATTTAGACATGTTTTTCAAATAAAGTAATTTTTTTATTGAATATTGACATTTTTTTAATATTCCAGTAGCCTTTGCTTTTCAAAAAAGCACAGTTTTTCATTTATATTAGGCCTTCAAACAAAACATGCATTCCCCAAAAAAATAAAGTGCATTAAAGTGGATAAACCCACAACAAATGAATTATTGTCCTTTTGGCAAAAGTCTGCTTAGCCGCAGTAGATATGCTAATAATGTAAACAGAAGGCTCAAGTAAATCTCAATAAGTGTGTGCTTGTAACCTCATACACTTATACAGGTAGCCTACACAACAGGCTAATAATGTAAACAGAGGCCCCACTAAATCTCAATAAGTGTGTGCTTGTAACCTCATACACTTATACAGGTAGCCTACACAACAGGCTAATAATGTAAACAGAGGCCCCACTAAATCTCATTAAGTGTGTGCTTGTAACCTCATACACTTATACAGGTACACAACATATCCCAACGTCACTGCACGTTGGTTGATTGCGTCACCGCGTCCAAAACTTGCGTCACACGCCACTATTCGGCCTTGTTTTTAACTCATTCCACCGAAAGCCGAATGTGGCTTTTTTTGCCATATTCGGCCGAATATATTCGGTTACCGATTAATCGGTGCATCCCTAGTGTAAATCTCCCATTATGTTGCACACGCCCACATGTGTTTTGTGTGCAGTAGAGATGCGCGGTTTGCGGTCTAGTCAGCGGATAAACCGCGGGTCGGGAGGGTGACATGATGAAAAAATTGATTTTAATTAGATTCGGGCGGGTGGCAGTTGAACCATTCGTAAATATTTGATATACATGGTTCTGGGATCGGTGTCTTTTACCATTCAAAGAGCCATTTGGGACAATAGGGGACGCAAACATTCTCTAGAATGACTGCCGGCAGTCACCCAGTTAATAAGTTTTAGGGCGTGCTATGAAGCCGTTGGCTTTGTCGCCTTCTACAACATGTACGGTCTGCTTGGCATTCCAGCAACATGTTGTGTGTGGTTTCCGCAGGCACACGCACACGACTGCAAGGCATACCGGGTGACACAGAGTACACTAATGGTTTTGATATCAACAATTTTAACACTTACTAATATGCGCCACGCTGTGAAGCCACGCCAAACGAGAATGACAAACACATTTCGGGAGAACATCTTCCCAGTAACACAACATAAACGCAACACGACAAATACCCAGAATCCTTTGCATCCATGACAATTCCTGACTATTGTATACACCCCGCTAGCAGTGTGGCTTCACAGCGTGGCGCATATTAGTAAGAGTGTTTATATCACAACCATCAGTGTACTCTGTATCACCCAGTGTGCCTTTCAATTTTGTACCTGTGATTGCGGAAGCTGCATACAACATGTTGCTGGACTAACAATCGGTTTGTATATGTTGTTGAAGGTATCAAAGGCAATGGCTTCACAGCACGCCCTTTTTCTTGTCTTCGGGATGAACATCATTGGATAGTCGCGAGAACGTTAGCGGCTCCCATTGTCTTCTTTACTCTGTGAAACGGATTTAAATAGCTCTTTTGAGTGGTAAAGGTGGCCGACCTCTGATGTATTTCAACGGGCGGGTGGCGGGCTGTTGCGGTTCTGATAAATTCTTGGTTCGGGTGGACGGCGGGTGGATGACGACTTTGGTGATGCGGTTGCGGATGATACAATTGCCTATCTGTGCATCTCTAGTGTGCAGGCATTATTGCGCGGGTGAGCAACATAGTTGTGATTCTGTACGCACTATTTCACAACATTTGCATACGCAACAAAGATACGGTCACAAGACTGGTTTATCACCAGCAGCATATTCAACAACAAAAAAAAAAAAAAACCATAAAAAATGAAAAATACAGTTATCAGTTACATCATTTTGAGTGCAGTTTTGATTTGCAAGTTGCCACAGTTTTAGATGCTTATTGAAATAGGTGCGAGTTTGTAAGTCTCGTACGTGACTTGGAATTATGTTCCATGAAAAAAACTGAAGCATTTTTTCAGAATTGTACCAGACAGTCCCGATCCTGATCAAGTTGATTGATTTAAGCTTGTCTACATAAATTAGGTGGAGCTAGTCCATGGACACTCGTGTACACAAATGAGGCATCTGCATAATTTATTACGTTTTCCCAACTCAGCAATTCAGTTTTTCTTTAGGGTGTTACAAATATGTGTGTTGGTGTTTTTGTCCAAGGCTTTTAGAGCTTTCTTGTGTGCAATTTCCACGGACTTTGATGTGGACTCGCATGCCAATTCCCAAGTTGTTACAGCAGGTAATATGTGGCATAGTCATTGCACTAGGTATCATTTTGCAGAGTTAGGTTATTTCAAATGTATCGAAAATTTGACAGGTTGTATTCATCCATCCATCTTCAGCTTATCAGAGGTCGTGTCGCGGGGGCAGCAGCCTAAGCAGGGAAGCCCAGACTTTCCTCTCCCCAGCCACTTGGTCCAGCTCCTCCCGGGGGATCCCGAGGCGGATCCAGGCCAGTCAGGAGACATAGTCTTCCCAACATGTCCTGGGTCTTGCCCGTGGCCTCCTACTGGTCGGACATGCCCTAAACACCTCGGGTGGCATCCTGACCAGATGCCCGAACCACCTCATCACATTAAAAAGATGGTTGGAAAAAAAAAACTGTCTTTGAATCTCAGTAAAACTAAAATAATGCTATTTGGTAACAGAAGAAGAGAAAGTCGGACACAAATACAAATAGACGGAGTGAATATTGAAAGAAGTGAATTGAAGTTAATTATATTTATATAGCGCTTTTTCTCTAGTGACACAAAGCGCTTTACATAGTGAAACCCAATATCTAAGTTACATTCAAACCAGTGTGGGTGGCACTGGGAGCAGGTGGATGAAGTGTCTTGCCCAAGGACACAACAGCAGTGACTAGGATGGCGGAAGCGGGAATCGAACCTGCAACCCTCAAGTTGCTGGCACGGCCACTCTACCAACCGAGCTAAACCGCCCCAAGAGTAAAATAAATCAAATTTTGGGTGTAATAATAGATCAGGCGTCACCAACCTTTTTGAAACCAAGAGCTACTTAAAGGGGAACATTATCAGCAGACCTATGTAAGCGTCAATATATACCTTGATGGTGCAGAAAAAAGACCATCTATTTTTTTAACCGGTTTCCGAACTCTAATTGGGTGAATTTTGGCACATTAAACACCTTTCTATTTATCGCTCTCGGAACGATGGCGTCAGAACGGGACGTCACCTAGGTAGTCAACGCCATTTTCTCCACTGCATTACACACACACAAGTCAAATCAGCTCTGTTATTTTCCGTTTTTTCGACTGTTTTCTGATACCTTGGAGGCATCATGCCTCGTCTTTTTGTTGTCGGAGGGTGTAACAACACGATCAGGGACGGATTCAAGTTGATTTACGTAGAATGTGCATCGATTAGCAGGGCATGCTAATCGATACTAACATACTATTTAGGCTAGCTGTGCGTACAGATTGGATCGTTATGCCTCATTTGTAACTATACTTGCATCCAGCCTTTCCCTCCATCCACATTTAATGCCAAACAAACACTTACCAATCGACGGATTTAAGTTGCTCCAGTGTCAAGAGATGCGAAAGTCCCTCGTTTGGTTTTTACCGGCGATGCTATGACAGACATGGCACAGTGAAGTGAAGTGAATTATATTTATATAGCGCTTTTCTCAAGTGACTCAAAGCACTTTACATAGTGACACCCAATATCTAATTTACATTTAAACCAGTGTGGGTGCCACTGGGAGCAGGTGGGTAAAGTGTCTTGCCCAAGGACACAACGGCAGTAACTAGGCTGGCACAAGCGGGAATCGAACCTGCAACCCTCAAGTTGCTGACACGGCCACTCTACCAACCAAGCTATGCCACCCCCAGAGATGGCAAGAATGTCTGGATATCCTGCGACACTCAAAGCAGATGCATTCCCAACGATAAAGTCAACGAAATCACAAAGGTGAGTTTTGTTGATGTTATCGACTTATGTGCTAATCAGACATATTTGGTCGCGGCATGACTGCCAGCTAATCGATGCTAACATGCTATTTAGGCTACCTGTATGTACATTTGTAGCTGTATTTGCATCCAGCGTTTCCTTCCACCCACATTTTATGCCAAACAAACACTTACCAATCGACGGATTAAAGTTGATCCAGTGTCGCAAGATGCAAAACTTCCGATCGTTGGTCTGCACATTTTACCAGCGATGCTAAGGCAGACATGGCCGAATAGTGTCAATAGCTATTCGCTCAATAGCTTCAGTTTCTTCTTCAATTTAGTTTTCGCTATCTGCCTCCATACTCCAACCATCCGTTACAATACATGTGTGAATCGCTTAAGCTGCTGAAATCAGAGTCGCTATATCTTGCTGTGCTATTCGCCGTTGTTTGTATTGGCATCGCTATGTGACGTCACAGGGAAATGGACAGTGGCTTTGCAGATAGTGAAAATCAGGCACTTTAAAGCTTTTTTTAGGGATATTCCGGGACGGGTAAAATTTTGAAAAAAACTTCGAAAAATAAAATAAGCCACTGGGAACTGATTTTTATTGGTTTTAACCCTTCTGAAATTGTGATAATGTTCCCCTTTGATGCGAAGGGCTACCAGTTTGATACAGACTTTAATCAATTGCCAGAAATAGCCAATTTGATCAATTTACCTTTAACTCTATGTTATTATTAATAAAACTAGCTAACATGAATCTTTTTGAAAAAAAAAAAAATTATAATAATTTCTGGAACATCATTAGTAATTTTTCCTGATTAAGATTCATTTTGGAATTTTGATGACCGGTTTTAAATAGGTTAAAATCCAATCTGCACGTTGTTAGAATATATAACAAATTGAGGTGGCGATGAGGTGTTGACTTGTCCAGGGTGTACCCCGCCTTCCGCCCAATTGTAGCTGATATAGGCGCCAGCGCCCCCCGCGACCCCAAAAGGGAATAAGCGGTAGGAAATGGATGGATATAACAAATTGGCCCAAGCTATATTTCTAACAAAGACAAAACCTTATTTCTTCTATATTTTCCAGAACAAAATTTTTAAAAGAAATTCAAGACCTTAATATAAGAATTAAATTTGATTCTACAGATTTTCTAGATTTGCCAGAATCATTTTTTTTTTATTTTAATCATAATAAGTTTGAAGAAATATTTCACAAATATTCTTCGTCGAAAAAACAGAAGCTAAAATGAAGAATTAAATTAAAATGTATTTATTATTAAAGTCATAAAATGCCCTTTCATTGACACCTACTTACTATACAATACAACCACACCTCATTTACATCACACAAAAACAATACATGCTCTTGTTCACACCTGTCATCATTTGTAAAAAACAACACAATTTTAACAGACACATCTCACAATTTACAACAAAAATGCTGTCATGAATAAATATACCACACATTAAGTTGATGTGTCAAAACTTGGTGGCCACCTTAGTGACCGTGTGAGCAGCTTTGATTGCTCCAAAGCCACTTTGTAACTTCAATTGTTAATCAAGAGTCATCGGTTAGACTTTTCCACTTGGTTGTGAGGTCGTTTCATTCCTTTATGACTTCATATGAAAAGGCTGATTGTGCAAAATATATTTTACATCTGGGTGCGCTACACTGCCCCCTGGTGGAGGCTCGTGTGTTTCTCCTTGTCACAGCAGATGTAAACTGGACAAAGTGCTTAAGTGGCGCTGGTGCAGTGTTATTTAGGATTTTATGGGCCATTAGTATTGATGCCAATCTTTGAATGTTAGTTTAATTTAACAATCTATATTTTTGGAGAACTAAACAGCGATGGCGGTGTTGTGGTTTTCGATCAAGGATTTAAAGGAATTGTTTGTGCAAAGTTTCCAATGGCCTCAGTGTCATTTTGCTTGCCTGCGACCAACATCCATCCATCCATTTCCTACCGCTTATTCCCTTTCGGGGTCACGGGGGGGCGCTGGTGCCTATCTCAGCTGCAATCGGGCGGAAGGCAGGGTACACCCTGGACAAGTCGCCTCCTCATCGCAGGGCCAACACAGATAGACAGACAACATTCACACACTAGGGACCATTTAGTGTTGCCAATCAACCTATCTCCAGGTGCATGTCTTTGGAAGTGGGAGGGGCCTATCCCCAGGTGCATGTCTTTGGAGGTGGGAGGGGCCTATCCCCAGGTGCATGTCTTTGGAAGTGGGAGGAAGCCGGAGTACCCGGAGGGAACCCACGCATTCACGGGGAGAACATGCAAACTCCACACAGAAAGATCCCGAGCCTGGATTTGAACCCAGGACTGCAGGAACTTCGTATTGTGAGGCAGACGCACTAACCCCTCTGCCACCGTGAAGCCCTGCGACCAACATGTTATACAATAATAAAAACAAGACAAAATCATGGCTTCACGGCGGCAGAGGGGTTAGTGCGTCTGCCTCACAATACGAATGTCCCGAGTATTCAGGGTTCAATCCCGGGCTCTGGATCTTTTTGTGTGGAGTTTGCATGTCCTCCCCGTGAATGCGTGGGTTCCCTCCGGGTACTCCGGCTTCCTCCCACCTCCAAAGACATGCACCTGGGGATAGGCCCCTCCCACTTCCAAAGACATGAACCTGGGGATAGGCCCCTCCCACCTCCAAAGACATGCACCTGGGGATAGGCCCCTCCCACCTCCAAAGACATGAACCTGGGGATAGGCCCCTCCCACCTCCAAAGACATGCACCTGGGGATAGGCCCCTCCCACCTCCAAAGACATGCACCTGGGGATAGGCCCCTCCCACCTCCAAAGACATGCACCTGGGGATAGGCCCCTCCCACCTCCAAAGACATGCACCTGGGGATAGGCCCCTCCCACCTCCAAAGACATGCACCTGGGGATAGGCCCCTCCCACCTCCAAAGACATGCACCTGGGGATAGGCCCCTCCCACTTCCAAAGACATGAACCTGGGGATAGGCCCCTCCCACCTCCAAAGACATGCACCTGGGGATAGGCCCCTCCCACCTCCAAAGACATGAACCTGGGGATAGGCCCCTCCCACCTCCAAAGACATGCACCTGGGGATAGGCCCCTCCCACCTCCAAAGACATGCACCTGGGGATAGGCCCCTCCCACCTCCAAAGACATGCACCTGGGGATAGGCCCCTCCCACCTCCAAAGACATGCACCTGGGGATAGGCCCCTCCCACCTCCAAAGACATGCACCTGGGGATAGGTTGATTGGCAACACTAAATGGTCCCTAGTGTGTGAATGTGAGTGTGAATGTTGTCTGTCTGTGTTGGACCTGCGATGAGGTGGCGACTTGTCCAGGGTGTACACCGCCTTCTGCCCAATTGTAGCTGAGATAGGCTCCAGCGCCCACACCACCCCAAAGGGAATACGCGGTAGAAAATGGATGGATGGAAGATTGTGTTAATGAATTCCTGATACATTTCAACGTTTTTATGTTGTATTTAAGACTGTGGCACATTTGTTTGATGTTTTTTTAAAGCCAATAATTATTGTTACCTGTGGTAAGTTACCTGTGGTACAGCCACTCTGATACAACATTTGTATTATAATCCTTGAACAAAGTAAGAGTGAAAGTTAATGTTTTAACCACCGAATGGAGAACTGGGGGTGGGATTAAATAAGTCATCTTCTTCCCACTCCCTTTCAGGCAGAACTGGACCGTCGTGTTTACATACTGCACATTATCTTTTATATTAACTTATATTATTACGTGTAGGATGGATGGATATCACGTGTTGTCTACCTTGTACTTTTTTGTGTCACCGCCTGAAATAAATGAATGAATTTTAAGTGTATGATATTTTTCCGCAAATTGGTGCGGCGTCTTCAGTAATGTGAACGTTGTATCGATCCGTTGTGGTGAAGAAGGAGCTGAGCCGGAAGGCAAAGCTCTCAATTTACCAGTCGATCTACGTTCCCATCCTCACCTATGGTCATGAGCTTTGGGTCATGACCGAAAGGACAAGATCATGGAAATTAGTTTTTTTCCGCCAGGTGGCGGGTCTCTCTTAGAGATAGGATGAGAAGCTCTGTCATCCGGGAGGAGCTCAAAGTAAAGCCGCTGCTGCTCCACATCCAGAGGAGCCAGATGAGGTGGTTCGCTCGCACGTTCAACTAGTAAGATGGTCACGGGGAAGACACAGGACACGTTGGGAGGACTATGGGCTGGGAACACCTCGGGATCCCCCGTTAAGAGCTGGACGATGTGGCTGGGAAGAGGGAAGTCTGGGCTTCCCTGCTTAGGCTGCTGCCCCCGCGACCCAACCTCGGATAAGCGGAAGAAGATGGATGGATGATATTTTCCATTCAGCCAGGGAAGGTGGTATCGTTTCTTCAGTTTCTGTTTGATGTTTTTAGCACAAACGTTCATTTTTTATTGAATCGCTGACACAAAGATGTCACAATTGTCGTCTCACTCGGGGTCATTTCTAAAAATGTGTTGTTTTTTTTCAGTTATTGTCGTTGTGACCGTTGAGAATAACCATGACCTTGTTTACTTTGCTTTCTTGAAAAGACAAATATATTATGACGGATGATTGCTTATACTTAAATCTAAACATACTTTCGGCATGTACCACCACTTTAGTTACATACCTTCGGCATGTACCACCACTTTAGTTACATACCTTCGGCATGCACCACCACTTAAGTTACATACCTTCAACATGTACCACCACTTTAGTTACATACCTTCGGCGTGTACCACCACTTTAGTTACATACCTTCGGCGTGTACCACCACTTTAGTTACATACCTTCGGCATGTACCACCACTTTAGTTACATACCTGCAGCATGTACCACCACTTTAGTTACATACCTTCGGCATGTACCACCACTTTAGTTACATACCTTCGGCATGTACCACCACTTTAGTTACATACCTTCGGCATGTACCACCACTTTAGTTACATACCTTCGGCATGTACCACCACTTTAGTTATATACCGTCGGCATGTACCACCACTTTAGTTATATACCTTCGGCATGTACCACCACTTTAGTTACATACCGTCGGCATGTACCACCACTTTAGTTACATACCGTCGGCATGTACCACCACTTTAGTTACATACCTTCGGCATGTACCACCACTTTAGTTACATACCGTCGGCATGTACCACCACTTTAGTTACATACCTTCGGCATGTACCACCACTTTGGTTACATACCTTCGGCATGTACCACCACTTTGGTTACATACCTTCGGCATGTACCACCACTTTGGTTACATACCTTCGGCATGTACCACCACTTTGGTTACATACCTTCGGCATGTACCACCACTTTAGTTACATACCTTCGGCATGTACCACCACTTTAGTGACATACCTTCAGCATGTACCACCACTTTAGTGACATACCTTCGGCATGTACCACCACTTTAGTTACATACCTTCGGCATGTACCACCACTTTAGTTACATACCTTCGGCATGTACCACCACTTTGGTTACATAATTCGGCATGTACCACCACTCTGGTTACATACCTTCGGCATGTACCACCACTTTGGTTACATACCTTCAACATGTACCACCACTTTAGTTACATACCTTCGGCATGCACCACCACTTTAGTTACATACCTTCGGCATGCACCACCACTTTAGTTACATACCTTCGACATGTACCACCACTGTAGTTACATACCTTCGGCATGTACCACCACTTTAGTTACATACCTTCGGCATGTACCACCACTTTAGTTACATACCTTCGGCATGTACCACCACTTTAGTTACATACCGTCGGCATGTACCACCACTTTAGTTACATACCGTCGGCATGTACCACCACTTTAGTTACATACCTTCGGCATGTACCACCACTTTAGTTACATACCTTCATCATCTACCACCACTTTAGTTACATACCTTCATCATCTACCACCACTTTAGTTACATACCTTCAACATGTACCACCACTTTAGTTACATACCTTCGGCATGTACCACCACTTTAGTTACATACCTTCAACATGTACCACCACTTTAGTTACATACCTTCAGCATGTACCACCACTTTAGTTACATACCTTCGGCATGTACCACCACTTTAGTTACATACCTTCGGCATGTACCACCACTTTAGTTACATACCTTCGGCATGTACCACCACTTTAGTTACATACCTTCGGCATGTACCCCCACTTTAGTTACATACCTTCGGCATGTACCACCACTTTAGTTACATACCTTCGGCATGTACCACCACTTTAGTTACATACCTTCAGCATGTACCACCACTTTAGTTACATACCTTCAGCATGTACCACCACTTTAGTTACATACCTTCGGCATGTACCACCACTTTAGTTACATACCTTCGGCATGTACCACCACTTTAGTTACATACCGTCGGCATGTACCACCACTTTAGTTACATACCGTCGGCATGTACCACCACTTTAGTTACATACCTTCGGCATGTACCACCACTTTAGTTACATACCGTCGGCATGTACCACCACTTTAGTTACATACCTTCGGCATGTACCACCACTTTAGTTACATACCTTCGGCATGTACCACCACTTTAGTTACATACCTTCGGCATGTACCACCACTTTAGTTACATACCTTCGGCATGTACCACCACTTTAGTTACATACCTTCGGCATGTACCACCACTTTAGTGACATACCTTCGGCATGTACCACCACTTTAGTTACATACCTTCGGCATGTATCACCACTTTAGTTACATACCTTCGGCATGTACCAGCACTTTAGTTACATACCTTCGGCATGTATCACCACTTTAGTTACATACCTTCGGCATGTACCACCACTTTAGTTGTTCCAGCAGCTTCCAATTGTTGTCGATGTCGCTCCTCTATTCTTCTAGAAAGTTCCTTCTCGTACGACGCGATGGTTCTTTCAAACAGCGCGAATATTTCATCCGCCGCCACCATTAGTCGCTCCTTCACCAACTCTTTCAACATTTTAAAATAGTTTGATAAATATTATGGCAATAATAACAATAATGACAATAATAATAAATAATACATTCGTCGTATTCGCTCTTTGTCTCAAGTTAGCATCAAAGCGTTGCGAACTTCCGCATTGTTCTTCTTCGATGGAGATTTTACGGCAGCTCCACCTGCACGGCGTTAAACGAGTGACACCTTGCGGTGGGATTATATATACATAGTAAAAGTAAATAGTACATATAATCGTATTTTTTAATGAGAATGACAAGAAAGTAAAATACATCCAGTGTTATTTATTTCAATATTAAATTTTTTTGGGGCAAAATAGAAGGCATGTGTGAGTGAAGAAGGGTATGGGAATATAACCAACGTATATTTATTATTTTACTTGTTTTTTTTTTGGTTTTGTATTTGTTTCGTATCATCCCGTGAGGTGCACATTATATATTTTGTTCAGTTTGTACTTCATGGAGTTTTGCACTTGTTGTTTTTTCATTATATTTGGATGTATTTTAGTATGCTTGTGAATCTGGGCTATCCATTAACTACTTATTTTGTTAAAGCGAGGGAAGGAAAAAAAATAAGATATTCTTCATCCCGTTCCTTCTCAAGCATAGGTGTGTAAATATGTGTTTTGTTGCTAAAGTTTATCAATCAACCAATGTCCATCAATGTTTACTTATATAGCCCTAAATCACAAGTGTCTCAAAGGGCTGCACAAGCCACAATGACATCCGCGGCGCAGACCCACATCAAGGCAAGGAAAAACTCAACCCAATGGGACAATAAGAAACCTTGGAGAGGACACCCAGTCCAGTCCATAGTGGATCTAGCATACTATTGTGAGAGTCCAGTCCATAGTAGATCTAACATAATAGTGAGAGTCCAATCCATAATGGATCTAGCATAATACTGTGAGTCCAGTCCATAGTGGATCTAACATAATATTGTTAGAGTCCAGTCCATAGTGGATCTAACATAATAGTGAGAGTCCAATCCATAATGGATCTAGCATAATATTGTGAGTCCAGTCCATAGTGGATCTAACATAATAGTGAGAGTCCAATCCATAATGGATCTAGCATAATATTGTGAGTCCAGTCCATAGTGGATCTAACATAATAGTGAGAGTCCAGTCCATAGTGGATCTAGCATAATATTGTGAGTCCAGTTCATAGTGGATCTAACATAATATTGTTAGAGTCCAGTCCATAATGGATCTAGCATAATATTGTGAGTCCAGTTCATAGTGGATCTAACATAATAGTGAGAGCCCAGTCCATAGTGGATCTAGCATAATATTGTGAGTCCAGTCCATAGTGGATCTAGCATAATAGTGTGAAAGTCCTGTCTATATTGGATCTAACATAATAGTGAAAGTCCAGTCCATAGTGGATCTAACATAATATTGTTAGAGTCCAGTCCATAGTGGATCTAACATAATAGTGAAAGTCCAGTCCATAGTGGATCTAACATAATATTGTTAGAGTCCAGTCCATAGTGGATCTAACATATTAGTGAGAGTCCAATCCATAATGGATCTAGCATAATATTGTGAGTCCAGTCCATAGTGGATCTAACATAATAGTGAGAGTCCAGTCCATAGTGGATCTAGCATAATATTGTGAGTCCAGTTCATAGTGGATCTAACATAATATTGTTAGAGTCCAGTCCATAATAGATCTAGCATAATATTGTGAGTCCAGTTCATAGTGGATCTAACATAATAGTGAGAGCCCAGTCCATAGTGGATCTAGCATAATATTGTGAGTCCAGTCCATAGTGGATCTAGCATAATATTGTTAAAGTCCAGTCTATATTGGATCTAACATAATAGTGAAAGTCCAGTCCATAGTGGATCTAACATAATAGTGAGAGTCCAGTCCATAGTGGATCTAACATTATACTGAGAGTCCAGTCCGTAGTGTATCTAGCATAATATTCTGAGAGTCCAGTCCATAGTGGATCTAACATTATACTGAGAGTCCAGTCCGTAGTGTATCTAGCATAATATTCTGAGAGTCTAGTCCATAGTGGATCTAACATAGTAGTGAGAGTCAGGTCGATAGTGGATCTAACCTAATAGTGTGACGGTCCAGTCCATAGTGGATCCAACATAATAGTGAGAGTCTAGTCCATAGTGGATCTAACATAATAGTGAGAGTCCAGTCCATAGTGGATCTAACATAATAGTGAGAGTCCAGTCCATAGTGGATCTAACATAATAGTGAGAGTCCAGTCCATAGTGGATCCAACATAATAGTGAGAGCCCAGTCCATAGTGGATCTAACATAATAGTGAGAGTCCAGTCCATAGTGGACCTAACATAATAGTGAGGGTTTAGTCCATAGTGGACTTAGCATAATATTGTGAGAGTCCAGTCCATAGTGGATCCAACAAAGTAGTGAAAGTCCAGTCCATAGTGGATTTAGCAAAATATTGTGAGAGTCCTGTCCATAGTGGATCTAACATAATAGTGAGAGTCCGGTCCTTAGTGGATCTAACGTAATAGTGTGAGAGTCCAGTCCATAGTGGATCTAACATAACAGTGAGAGTCCAGTCCATAGTGGATCTAACATTATAGTGAGAGTCCAGTCCATAGTGGATCTAACATAATAGTGAGAGTCCAGTCCATAGTGGACCTAACATAATAGTGAGAGTCCAGTCCATAGTGGATCTAACATAATAGTGAGAGTCCAGTCCATAGTGGATCTAACATAATATTGAGAGTCCAGTCCATAGTGGATCTAACATAATAGTGAGAGTCCAGTCCATAGTGGACCTAACATAATAGTGTGAGAGTCCAGTCCATAGTGGATCTAACATAATAGTGTGAGAGTCCAGTCCACAGTGGATCTAACATAATTGTGGACCTAACATAATAGTGAGAGTCCAGTCCATAGTGGATCTAACATAATAGTCTGAGTCCAGTCCATAGTGGATCTAACATAATAGTGAGAGTCCAGTACATCGTGGATCTAACATAATAGTGAGAGTCCAGTACATCGTGGATCTAACATTATAGTGAGAGTCCAGTCCATAGTGGATCTAACATAATAGTGAGAGTCCAGTCCATAGTGGATCTAACATAATAGTGAGAGTCCAGTCCATAGTGGATCTAACATTATAGTGAGAGTCCAGTCCATAGTGGATCTAACATAATAGTGAGAGTCCAGTCCATAGTGGATCTAACATAATAGTGAGAGTCCAGTCCATAGTGGATGTAACATAATAGTGAGAGTCCAGTCCATCATGGGGCCAGCAGGAGACCATCCCAAGCGGTAACAGTTTAATTGTCTATTGATCAAAAATGTACATCGATGAAGGATATTAATGAAAAAAAATGACAAAGGAAAAATATTTTTTAAAAAAAATCTAAGACGGGTCAAATACAGAATTGCTGTTAAAGAGTCCAAGATGACACTTATACAACTTGAAATCAAATAAAAATACATAAATATTAATTTGATAATAAACTCAAACTGTCTGATTGGTTGAGAGCAATGGTGATCAAGTATTTGTATTAACGTAATGACTACGTAATAAAGACGCTTTTTGTTTTTTTCCATCCCGCGCTCTTGGCGGTTCTTCTTCCCCCTCAACTCTCATCTTGCGCAGTCTCCAATTCCGCCGCTAGATGGCAGCAGCATGATGTCCAGGATGCATCAGAAGAAGCAAAGCCGGAAGTTAGCAAGGCTACCCGGACAGACGTCAGACGGGAGACGAGCGGGACAACGACGACGATCGAGTGCAAATTGACTTAAAAAACAACAAAACATTGAAGATGTTGAAAGAGTTGGTGAAAGAGCGACTGATGGCGGCGGCTGATGAAATATTCGCGCTGTTTGAAGCAACGATAGCCTCGTACGAGAAGGAACTTTCCAGAACAAGACAGAAGGCGCGACATCTCCAAAGTATTGAAGGTAAGTTTACATATTTTACAACCTTCTACGTAATCATTAAACACACAGTCTAACTAATAACTCTATTATACGTTATTATTATACAGGTTCAAGCAAAAGAGTTCAGATAATATGTTTGTACAGACATCTAGTGTCCATCTGGAAGCTTGGTCTTAGACCGAGATGCATTAAGGCTGTGTTTTTCAACCTTTTTATGTTTAGCCATACATACAAACATACATACATAGGCACCTACGCTCCAACATACATACACAAATACAGTACATACCTACAAACTCAAAGTTCTTACATCAACATGCACATTCACTGTACAAACATACATATACACATACTGTACATATACATTCACTGTACAAACATACATATACACATACATATACATTCACTGTACAAACATACATATACACATACATATACATTCACTGTACAAACAAACATACACATACTGTACATATACATTCACTGTACAAACATACATATACACATACATGTACATATACATTCACTGTACAAACATACATATACACATACATATACATTCACTGTACAAACAAACATACACATACTGTACATATACATTCACTGTACAAACATACATATACACATACATATACATTCACTGTAAAAACATACATATACACATACACATACATTCACTGTAAAAACATACATGTACATATACATTCACTCTACAAACATACATATACACATACATGTACATTCACTGTACAAACATACATATACACATACACGTACATAAACATTCACTGTACAAACATACATATACACATACTGTACATATACACTCACTGTAAAAACATACATGTACTGTACAAACATACATATAAACAAATTCACTGTACAAACACACATAAATGTACATACACATTCACTGTACTAACATACATGTACACATACATGTACATATACATTCACTGTACAAACAAAAACACGTACTGTTCATATACATTCACTGTACTAACATTCATATAAACATACATGTACTGTAACAACATACATGTACATATACATTCACTGTAGATACATACATGTACATGTACATACACATTCACTGTACTACATACACATACATGTACATATACATTCACTGTACAAACATACATATACACATACATGTACATATACATTCACTGTACAAACATACAAATACAGATACATGTACACATACATTCACTGTAAAAACATACATATACACACACTGTACATATACATTCACTGTACAAACATACATATACACATACTGTACATATACATTCACTGTAAAAACATACATATACACATACTGTACATATACATTCACTGTACAAACATACAAATACAGATACATGTACATATACATTCACTGTACAAACATACAAATACAGATACATGTACATATACATTCACTGTACAAACATACATATACACATACTGTACATATACATTCACTGTACAAACATACATATACACATACTGTACATATACATTCACTGTAAAAACATACATATACACATACTGTACATATACATTCACTGTACAAACATACAAATACAGATACATGTACATATACATTCACTGTACAAACATACAAATACAGATACATGTACATATACATTCACTGTACAAACATACATATACACATACTGTACATATACATTCACTGTAAAAACATACATATACACACACTGTACATATACATTCATTGTACAAACATACATATACACATACTATACACATACATTCACTGTACAAACATACATATACACATACTGTACACATACATTCACTGTACAAACATACATATACACATACTGTACATATACATTCACTGTACAAACATACATATACACATACTGCACATATACATTCACTGTACAAACATACATATACACATACATGTACATATACATTCACTGTACAAACATACATATACACATACATATACATTCACTGTACAAACATACATATACACCCACTGTACATATACATTCACTGTACAAAAAGACATATACACATACAGTACATACATACATTCACTGTACATATACAAGTACATATACATACAGTACATACACTCATGCACATAACGTTTCATCAAACATAATTTAACGTTTTTACTCTAGGGTAAACTGGGTAACACACGGCACACTGACAAAGCTTAACCTATTTTTACTATAACAATCTACAAGGTTAATATAGGTTGCTTCTCCTTCTTCCCCTCCATTTTTCTGTTTTCTTTTCTATCTCTAGTTATCATTACATATGTATTGTTGCATTTGAACAACTGTATTGTTGATGATAGAGGTCAATTATTGGTATGGTTCATTATCAATAGTGATATTTCTATTGGTATTTGTATAGCTGTAGTGTAAAAATGCTCATTGTCATTTCTGTATTATTTATTTCGCTAACTGCTTCTTTGCTATCACTTTTACCATCATATTTGTACATATCCTACTTGCTGATTTTGCTCTATTGTTGTTGTTGTTTTTGTCTCTCTGTCTTATCCCCCTCTTGTCCACAAAATGTTCCCCTCTGTTTTCCTTTTTTTCTCTTTCTATCCCCTCCTGCTCCGGCCCGGCTGCACCAAATGATAATATAAATACATTTAATAAAGTCAAATACAAATAAGGCAACAAGAGAAGTATCCTACACTTCTCTTTTGTAAAGTAAACCTGACGGCTGATATGGCCATCTACATCTACATCTACATCTACATCAACTTTATGATTTGACTGAGAAGCTGGACAGGACAAAAAAACAAAACAAAACATTTTTTGCGTTGAAAAAAATGCAGAGGCACACCACCGCCAGAAATCTTTAAAAAACTAAACTCAGTTGACAGTAAAAAGTTATTGTTGCAATTGTTGGATATGACTTTAAAGCATAAGCAAGCATGCATCACTATAGCTCTTGTCTCAAAGTAGGTGTACTGTCACATCACACTGACTTATTTGGACTTATTTTTCTGCTGTTTTCCTGTGTGTAGTATTTTACTTCTTGTCTTGCGTTCCTATTTTGATGGATTTTGGTCTTTGTTTTGGTATTTTCCTGTAGCAATTTCATGTCTTCCTTTGGGCGATATTTCCCGCGTCTACTTCATTTTAGCAATCAAGAATATTTCAGTTGTTTTCATCCTTTTTGGTGGGGACATTGTTGATTGTCATGTCATTTCTTGTCATGTCTTTGCACACACAGTAAGTCTTTGCTGTCGTCCAGCAATCCAGTTTAGTTTACTTAGTCGCCAGTTCAGTTTTAGTTTCGTTCTGCATAGCCTTCCCTAAGCTTCAATGCCTTTTCTTAGCGGCACTCACCTTTTGTTTATTTTTGGTTTAAGCGTTAGACACCTTTTTTTCCCTGCACTCTGCCTTCCGCTGTTCCTGAGATCTACAAAGCATTTAGCTACCTGCTGCCACCTACTGATATGGAAGAGTATTACACGTTTACTCTGCCGAGCTCTAGACAGCACCGACACTCAACAACAACACATCATTTGCAGACTATAATTACTGGTTTGCAAAAAATATTTTTAACCCAAATAGGTGAAATTAGATGATCTCCCAGGGCACACCAGACTGGATCGCACAGCACACAGTGGTTTTAAAAACACTGCATTAAGGAACCTCGTGTGGTTACATTTGCACATTTCAACATGTTTGAAAAGGAGTAGGAAGAAGCAAACCTTATATTTAATTCCAGCCCGTCCCTATGTATTGTGCTGATAGTTCATTCACACCATTTACATGTTTAAATTCAGTTCACTTCCTGTTAGAAATATATTTTATATGCCATTGACAATTCATGAGTATATACTGTTTTTGTTTGTGTTTTTTACTTAAAAGGGATTTTTTTTGCAACCTTAACAGCTAACTGCTTGTAGGACGTAATGACGTCACGTAACTGCGTATGTACGTGCACGCGCATTAGCTGTGGGTGTTGTTTGCTAATACTAATGTTGTGTGTGTGTGTGTGTGTGTGTGTGTGTGTGTGTGTGTGTGCAGGCGCTCCCTGTGCGTACGCGTGGACGAGACAAGGTGAGTGACCAACTTTAAGCTCTTTAAAGGGGAACATTATCAGCAGACCTATGTAAGCGTCAATATATACCTTGATGGTGCAGAAAAAAGACCATCTATTTTTTTAACCGATTTCCGAACTCTAAATGGGTGAATTTTGGCGAGTTAAACGCCTTTCTGTTTATCGCGCTGGAAGCGATGATGTCAGAATGTGACGTCGCCGAGGTAACACACCCACCATTTTCATTTTCAACACATTACAAACACCGGGTCTCAGCTCTGTTATTTTCCGTTTTTTTGACAATTTTTTGGAACCTTGGAGACATCATGCCTCGTCGGTGTGTTGTCGGAGGGTGTAACAACACTAACAGGGAGGGATTCAAGTTGCACCACTGGCCCCAAGATGCCAAAGTGTCTGCCGCCAGACCCCCATTGAATGTGCCAGAGTGTCTCCACATTTGACCGGCGATGCTAAGACAGACATGGCACAGAGATGTATGGATAACCTGCAGATGCATTTGCAACGATAGTCAACGAAATCACAAAGGTGAGTTTTGTTGATGTTGACTGCCAGCTAATCGATGCTAACATGCTACGCTAATTGATGCTAACATGCTATTTACCAGCGGTGCTAAAGCAGACATGGCACAGAGATGTATGGATAACCTGTAGATGCATTTGCAACGATAGTCAACGAAATCACAAAGGTGAGTTTTGTTGATGTTGACTGCCAGCTAATCAATGCTAACATGCTACGCTAATCGATGCTAACATGCTATTTACCGGCGGTGCTAAAGCAGACATGGCACAGAGATGTATGGATAACCTGCAGATGCATTTGCAACTATATTACGTTTCCTTCCACCCACATTTAATGCGAAACAAACACTTACCAATCGACGGATTTAAGTTGCTCCAGTGTCAAAAGATGCGAAAGTCCTGATCGTTTGGTCCGCACATTTTACCGGCGATGCTAACGCAGCTATTCGGCCATGCTATGGCTATGAATAGCGTCAATAGCTATTCGCTCAATAGCTTCAGTTTCTTCTTCAGTATTTTCATACTCCAACCATCTGTTTCAATACATGCGTAATCTGTTGAATCGCTTAAGTCGCTGAAATCCGAGTTTGAATCCGAGCTAATGTCACTACATCCTGCTGTGGTATTCCCATTGTTTGTTTACATTGGCAGCACTGTGTGACGTCACAGGGAAATGGATAGTGGTTCCGAAGATAGTGAAGATAAGGCACTTTAAAGCTTTATTTAGGGATATTCCGAGACCGGTGAAATTTTGAAAAAAACTTCAAAAAATACAACAAGCCACTGGGAACTGATTTTTATTGTTTTTAACCCTCTTGAAATTGTGATAATGTTCCCCTTTAAATTTTGTAACATAAACTTAGTCATTGTGAAAATATAGACACTTGTAAAACAAATATGTGCTTTTAAACCACTAGCCAATAGTGTTGATTTTATATGCATAGACATGTAATAATTAGACGCAGCATTGGCTGCTGTGACATGAGAAATTGGGCCGCCATCTTGAAGTGGTGATGAGGAGCCGGCGAGCAGCCTAAACTTGACAGTTAGAAAACAAAGATGGTGTTCAGCATTTTTCCTGCTCAAATGAGCGGACTGTTGAAAATAGGAATCGGCAGGATGACTTTTCACGAGTAAGATTTAACATTGACATACTATTGGTTGTATTTAGTTAAAAGAATATTAGCACAGAGTTGAGAAGGAGCAAAGATGTTCAAAAGTACTGAAATCCTAGCCCAGGGGTCGAGAACCTTTTTGGCCGAGAGAGCCATGAAAGCCAAATATTTTAAAAAGTATTTCCGTGAGAGCCATATCATATTTTTTAACACTGAATACAAATTAAATGTGTGCATTTGTAAGTAAGACCAACATTTTTAGGGAATAATAAGTCTTTTATTCTTTTTAATAACGTTGTTATTGGGGCGGTACATCTTGGATGGTAGAGTGGCCGTGCCAGCAACTTGAGGGTTCCAGGTTCAATCCCCGCTTCCACCAACCTAGTCACTGCCGTTGTGTCCTTGGGCAAGACACTTTACCCACCTGCTCCCAGTGCCACCCACACTGCTTTAAATGGAACTTAGATATTGGGTTTCACTATGTAAAGCGCCTTGAGTCACTAGAGAAACAGCGCTATATATACTGTATATAATTCACTTCACAATATAATTCACTTATTCTAAAGCTAACCAATAATAAATATAATACTTCTTACCATTAATGTGACTTCTTGAACAGGTGCGATAGAAAATAGATGGTTGGATTAAAATGCATGAGAATGTCTTATCTTTTGAACGTTATTTTTAACACTGTGATTATCAGCGGAATTATTCATTACTTATCGTGTTAAGCAATGCCAGCTCAGATTTATATGCGAGCCAGATGCAGTCATCAAAAGAGCCACATCTGGCTCTAGAGCCATAGGTTCCCTACCCCTGTCCTAGCCGCTAGCAAACAAGAGTACGACCATAATAGAATTGCTTGTCAATTAAATGAATTACATATAAACATTTCATACTTGAATAACATAACGTTGAAATAAACGATGAAGATAAAGATTGTAAAAGCCAACAGGGGTAAGAATTAGGACCACAGTCCAGTTTGTGTAATATATGTTAGCTAACTAGACAATCAGATGGACAGTGGCTATACAGTATTATATAAGTCTAATTTAGTCTCGCTTTCCAACCCGATTTTGTGTAGCCCACCTTCGTGAAATGCATATTGTATATAGTTCTCTGCTAACTTATAAATAAATGATAAATGGGTTGTACTTGTATAATGCTTTTCTACCTTCAAGGTACTCAAAGCACTTTGACACTACTTCCACGTTTACCCATTCACACACACAGTTGCAGGAGATGACATCACTTTATGGCAGCTTTACGGCAGTCACAGCTGGTTTATGGTAGTGCCACTAGCTGGCTCACAGTTGGTCACAGTGGCTTGGAGTGTCCACAGCGCCCCTACATTGTTTCCTTGGTATGTAAGTCTTCATGTTGAATGTTAAAAGGGGAACGTTATCACAATTTCAAAAGGGTTAAAAAAAATAAAAATCAGTTCCCAGTGGCTTGTTGTATTTCTTAAAGTTTTTTTCAAAATTTTACCGGTCCCCGAATATCCCTAAAAAAAGCTTTAAAGATCTTGATTTTCGCTATTTGCGATGCGACTATCCATTTCTCTGTGACGTCACACAGTGCTGCCAATGTAAACAAACAATGGGAATACCACAGCAAGATATAGCGACATTAGCTCGGATTCAAACTCGGATTTCAGCGACTTAAGCGATTCAACAGATTACGCATGTATTGAAACAGATGGTTGGAGTATGAAAATATTGAAGAAGAAACTGAAGCTATTGAGCGAATAGCTATTGACGCTATTCATAGCCATAGCATGGCCGAATAGCTGCGTTAGCATCGCCGGTAAAATGTGCGGACCAAACGATCAGGACTTTCGCATCTTTTGACACTGGAGCAACTTAAATCCGTCGATTGGTAAGTGTTTGTTTCGCATTAAATGTGGGTGGAAGGAAACGTAATATAGTTGCAAATGCATCTACAGGTTATCCATACATCTCTGTGCCATGTCTGCTTTATCACCGCCGGTAAATAGCATGTTAGCATCGATTAGCTGGCAGTCAACATCAACAAAACTCACCTTTGTGAATTTGTTGACTTTATAGTTGCAAATGCATCTGCAGGTTATCCATACATCTCTGTGCCATGTCTGCTTTAGCACCACCGTTAAATAGGATGTTAGAGTCGATTAGCGTAGCATGGTAGCATCGATTAGCTGGCAGTCACTCCGCAACCAAATATGTCTGATTAGCACATAAGTCAACATCAACAAAACTCACCTTTGTGATTTCGTTGACTATCGTTGCAAATGCATCTGCAGGTTATCCATACATCTCTGTGCCATGTCTGCCTTAGCATCGCCGTTAAAATGTGGAGACACTCTGGCACATTCAATGGGGGTCTGGCGGCAGACACTTTGGCATCTTGGGGCCAGTGGTGCAACTTGAATCCCTCCCTGTTAGTGTTGTTACACCCTCCGACAACACACCGACGAGGCATGATGTCTCCAAGGTTCCAAAAAATAGTCGAAAAAAAGGAAAATAACAGAGCTGAGACCCGGTGTTTGTAATGTGTTGAAAATGAAAATGGCGGCTGTATTACCTCGGCGACGTCACGTTCTGACGTCATCGCAAAAAGAGTGATAAACAGAAAGGCGTTTAATTCGCCAAAATTCACCCATTTAGAATTCGGAAATCGGTTAAAAAAATATACGGTCTTTTTTTGTGCACCATCAAGGTATATATTGACGCTTACATAGGTCTGCTGATAATGTTTCCCTTTAAAGTCAGCCTCATTGCAGGAATGCCTATCAAAAACGTTGTCTATGTTTAAAGGCCTACTGAAATAAGATTTTCTTATTTAAACGGGGATAGCAGGTCCATTCTATGTGTCATACTTGATCATTTTGCGATATTGCCATATTTTTGCTGAAAGGATTTAGTAGAGTCTACTGGAAGTAGCAGACGATGACATCACTGGTTGTAGGGCTCCTCACATATTCACATTTCTTTTAATGGGAGCCTCCAACAAAAAGTGCTAATCGGACCGAGAAAACGACAATTTCCCCATTAATTTGAGCGAGGATGAAAGATTTTTGTTTGACGATATTGATAGCGACGGACTAGAAAAAAAAAGATAAAAAAATAGAGTTAAAAAAAAAACGCAAATGCATTGGGACAGATTCCGATGTTTTTAAACACATTTACTAGGAGAATTCTGGGAATTCCCTTATCTTTCTATTGTGTTGCTATCGCAGGGGTCGGGAACCTTTTTGGCTGAGAGAGCCAAGAAGCCAAATATTTTAAAATGTATTTCCCTAAGAGCCATATAATATTTTTTTTTAACACTGAACACAACTAAACACGTGCATTTTTAAATAAGACCAACATTTCCAGAGTATAATAGGTCTCTTATTCTTTATAATAACATTGTTATTCTGAAGCTAACTTTGGAGGGGGTGGTGGCCTGCGGACCTGCATCAAAGCAGGATGTTGCCAGGACCGGGCTTGAAATCAGCGACAGGTGCGTAGACGGCCCACCTGGGCCTTGTTATCTGATCACCCGTCGCTCTGTTATAAGCAGCAGCCAGGAGGAGAGACAGGGTTGGGGCTGGAGCCAGAGCACGAGTGAGGACGAAAGAGAAAAACACAATTGCTGAAAAGCAACTGAGAGAAAAATAAAATAAAATAAAACAATATTGTAACCCTAAAACAGGCTCTTGGTGGTCTGAATAACCCCCACACGAACCATTAATAAATAAATTACTTTTTACCATTAATGCAACTTCTTGATCATAAAAAAGCATGAGAATGTTTTATATTTTGAACGTCATTTTTAACACTGTGATTACAAGTGGAATTATTCATGACTTATCCTGTTAAGCAATGTCAGCTCAGATTTATCCGAGAGCCAGACTCAGTCATCAAAAGAGCCACATCTGGCTCTAGAGCCATAGGATCCCTACCCCTGTGCTAGTGTTTTAGTGAGTTAAATAGTACCTGATAGTCGGAGGGGTGTCTTCACGGGTGTGTTGACGCCAATGTCTCAGGGAAGTCGACGGCAGCTTCATGGACGGCCCGAGCTCAGCTGATCTCCGGTAAGAAGCGACTTTTTAACCACAATTTTCTCACCAAAACCTGCTGGTTGACATTTGGTCTGGATCCATGTTGGCTTGACCGCGCTCTGATCCATGGTAAATTTTCACCTCTGGGATTTTTAAACAAGGAATCACCGTGTGTTTGTGTGGCTAAAGGCTTAAGCTTCCCAACTCCATCTTTCTACTTTGACTTCTCCAATATTAATTGAACAAATTGCAAAAGATTCAGCAACACAGATGTCCAAAATACTGTGTAATTATGCCGTTAAAGCAGACCACTTTTAGCTGTGTGTGTGTGCAGCGCTCATACTTCCTAAAAACGCGTGACGTCCTGCGTTCACGTCATCATTACACGGCGTTTTCAAGACGAAACTCCCGTGAAATTTAAAATTGCAATTTAGTAAACTAAAGCGTCCGTATTGGCATGTGTTGCAATGTTAATATTTCATCATTGATATATAAACTATCAGACTGCGTGGTCGCTAGTAGTGGCTTTCAGTAGGACTTTAAGGCACAATTTATCCATCCATCCATCCATCATCTTCCGCTTATCCGAGGTCGGGTCGCGGGGGCAGCAGCCTAAGCAGGGAAACCCAGACTTCCCTCTCCCCAGCCACTTCGTCTAGCTCTTCCCGGGGGATCCCGAGGCGTTCCCAGGCCAGCCGGGAGACATAGTCTTCCCAACGTGTCCTGGGTCTTCCCCGTGGCCTCCTACCGGTCGGACGTGCCCTAAACACCTCCCTAAGGAGGCGTTCGGGTGGCATCCTGACCAGATGCCCGAACCACCTCATCTGGCTCCTCTCCATGTGGAGGAGCAGCGGCTTTACTTTGAGTCCCTCCCGGATGGCAGAGCTTCTCACCCTATCTCTAAGGGAGAGACCTGGAAACTCATTTGGGCCGCTTGTACCCGTGATCTTATCCTTTCGGTCATGACCCAAAGCTCATGACCATAGGTGAGGATAGGAATGTAGATCGACCGGTAAATTGAGAGCTTTGCCTTCCGGCTCAGCTCCTTCTTCACCACAACGGATCGATACAACGTCCGCATTACTGAAGACGCCGCACCGATCCGCCTGTCGATCTCACCATCCACTCTTCCCTCACTCGTGAACAAGACTCCTAGGTACTTGAACTCCTCCACTTGGGGCAGGGTCTCCTCCCCAACCCGGAGATGGCACTCCACCCTTTTCCGGGCGAGAACCATGGACTCGGACTTGGAGGTGCTGATTCTCATTCCGGTCGCTTCACACTCGGCTGCGAACCGATCCAGTGAGAGCTGAAGGCTCAATTTAATTGAAGCCTATTAGTGTGGTGACTTTCATACTAAGTGGAGTCTTGATGTGGTATTTTGGATTAGTTTACAGCATTTACAGTAATCCTGCATGACCTAAGTTTGTTTGTTGATTCCTACAAAGACGTCAGATGGTAAATGTAATGTGTACATTGGTCGAGAGCTAGTGGTTAAGCCTAAAACGGAGCAGGCCCCGCTTTGTTGCTTTGTTGGATCTGTTTCTGTATTTATTATTGTTTATTCCTCACTATTTTTAGTTTTTCGTTGTGTTTTACTTTTGTAGCTGTATGTAGAAACAGCGCCTTCGAAGCGGCGGCTGGTTGCATCAGCTCCCTGCTCCTTTTGTGTCTGTGATGTCCTTTTGTATTCTTTAATGTTTCATCTTTCTGATAAGGAATATATTTAATCTCGCCGTGCTTTTGTGTCTAGACTGTTGTGTTATCATCCATGCATTTAGTGCAAAACTCTGCTGCCAGAACTGTGAACTATACAAATATCTACTGTTCTAAAAGCACTTTATTGGCTGCCGGTGTCCTGTAGGATTAAGTTTAGAATTCTGGTCCTAGCTTTTTAGAGCCTTGCAAGGTAAGTAAGCCTCCTTCTTACATTGGTGTTTGGAGGTCTGTGGATCAGAATCTGCTGACGGTTCCAGGCACTCGTTTTGGAGCTGGAGGCTGCTTTTGAACAATCTTCCACCATCCTTGACTCTGTTGAAACTTTCAAAAGCAAACTCAAAACCCCCCTTTTTTCGTTCAGGTTTTTAATTTGCTACTCTTGGACTGATATGATGTTTTTGTTTTTACATTTTACATTTTGTGTCATTTCTGATATTTGAACTGTGTTGTGAGTTTTTTTTTTTTGTCTGTGGAAGTTGCTACATAAATAAATGCGAAAGTGTTCACTTTTTCCGCATTCTGTCATGTCACAGCTAGGGCTGTGGGAAAAAATCGATTCGAATACGTATCAAATCGTTTACGTTGTGCGATTCAGAATCAATTCTCATTTTTAAAAAAATAAAAAAATGTTGTTGCAATTTTTTTAATTGTTTTTATTAATCCAACAAACCACTACACAGCAATATCATAACAATGCAATCCAATTCTAAAACCGAACCTGAGCCAGCAACACTCAGAACTGCAATAAACAGAGCAATTGAGAGGAGACACAAACACCACACAGAACAAACCAAAAGTAGTGAAACAAAAATAAATATTATCAACAACAGTATCAATATTAGTTATCATTTCAGCATAGCAGTGATTAAAAATCCCTTATTGACATTATTATTAGACATTTGTAAAAATTAAAAAAAAGTGTCACAGTGGCTTACACTTGCATGGCATCTCACAAGCTTGACAACACACTGTGTCCAATGTTTTCACAAAGATAAAATAAGTCATATTTTTGCTTCTTTTAATAGTTCAAACAAATTTACATTATTGCAATCAGTGGATAAAACATTGTCCTTTACAATTATAAAAGCTTTTTTAAAAAAAAAAAAATACTACTCTGCTAGCATGTCAGCAGACTGGGGTAGATCCTGCTGAAATCTATGTATTGATTAAATACAGAATCGGTTTGAATCTAAAAAATATCGTTTTTGAATCGAATTGAATCGAAAAAAATCGATATTATCGAATCATGACCCCAAGAATCGATATTGAATCGAATTGCAGGACACCCAAAGATTCACAGCCCTAGTCACAGCGCTTTATTCCGAACTGGAATGCATTCATTTTTGTCCTCAAAACTCCACACACAAAACCCCGTAATGACAATGTGAAAGTTTTTTTCAATTTTTTTTATCAACCTCCCACCCCAAAAAAAACTGAACAATTACAGCATTTGCTCGATACCTTTTGTGTACAAACTGAGAACAAGTGAACATGTGTTAGTAATTGATATTAAGTGGAAAAAGGGGCGGGATTAAGGCTCAATTTGAATTCTCCCCCTTGGCTTCAGCATCTAGTGTCAAGGCGAAAGTCTTGCGAACACGGGCGTCTGTATGCGGGCGTCGCTCGAGTCTCGCCATGTCGTCAACCCTCGCCATTAGCCAGCAGTGACATAAGGCAGATTCTTACGTTCAAAATGCCATCACACACGAGGTTTAGCTTTGCCCGTGCTCTCCTTCATTTTTTTCGCCTGTCTTTAAAGGGGAACATTATCAGCAGACCTATGTAAGCGTCAATATATACCTTGATGGTGCAGAAAAAAGACCATCTATTTTTTAACCGATTTCCGAACTCTAAATGGGTGAATTTTGGCGAATTAAACGCCTTTCTGTTTATCGCGCTGGAGGCGATGACGTCAGAATGTGACGTCGCCGAGGTAACACACCCACCATTTTCATTTTTAACACATTGCAAACACCGGGTCTCAGTTCTGTTATTTTCGACTATTTTTTGGAACCTTGGAGACATCATGCCTCGTCGGTGTGTTGTCGGAGGGTGTAACAACACTAACAGGGAGGGATTCAAGTTGCACCACTGGCCCCAAGATGCCAAAGTGTCTGCCGCCAGACCCCCATTGAATGTGCCAGAGTGTCTCCACATTTGACCGGCGATGCTAAGGCAGACATGGCACAGAGATGTATGGATAACCTGCAGATGCATTTGCAACGATAGTCAACGAAATCACAAAGGTGAGTTTTGTTGATTTTGACTGCCAGCTAATCGATGCTAACATGCTATGCTAATCGATGCTAACATGCTAATTACCGGCGGTGCTAAAGCAGACATGGCACAGAGATGTATGGATAACCTGCAGATGCATTTGCAACGATAGTCAACGAAATCACAAAGGTGAGTTTTGTTGATTTTGACTGCCAGCTAATCGATGCTAACATGCTACGCTAATCGATGCTAACATGCTATTTACCGGCAGTGCTAAAGCAGACATGGCACAGAGATGTATGGATAACCTGCAGATGCATTTGCAACTATATTACGTTTCCTTCCACCCACATTTAATGCGGAAAAAACACTTACCAATATTTGGTAAGTGTAGAAAAGCGCGATACAATACTTGTATAGCGCTTTTCTACCTTCAAGGTACTCAAAGCGCGTTGACACTACTTGCACATTCACCCATTCACACACACATTCACACACTGATGGAGGGAGCTGACATGCAAGGCGCTAACCAGCACCCATCAGGAGCAAGGGTGAAGTGTCTTGCTCAAGGACACAACGGACTTGGCGAGGTTGGTACTAGGTGGGGATTGAACCAAGGACCCCTCGGGTTGCGCACGCCCACTCTCCCACTGCTCCACGCCGTCCCTGTTCTCTACTAAATCCTTTCAGCAAAAATATGGCAACATCGCGAAATGATCAAGTATGACACATAGAATGGACCTGCTATCCCCCTTTAAATAAGAACATTATCACAATTTCAAAAGGGTTAAAAACAATAAAAATCAGTTCCCAGTGGCTTGTTGTATTCTTTGAAGTTTTTTTCAAAATTTTACCGGTCTCGGAATATCCCTAAATAAAGCTTTAAAGTGCCTTATTTTCGCTCTCTGTGAAGACACTGGCCATTTCCCTGTGACGTCACACAGTGCTGCCAATGTAAACAAACAATGGGAATACCACAGCAAGATATAGCGACATTAGCTCGGATTCAAACTCGGATTTCAGCGACTTAAGCGATTCAACAGATTACGCATGTATTGAAACAGATGGTTGGAGTATGAAAGTATTGAAGAAGAAACTGAAGCTATTGAGTGAATAGCTATTGACGCTATTCATAGCCATAGCATGGCCGAATAGCTGCGTTAGCATCGGCGGTAAAATGTGCGGACCAAACGATCAGGACTTTCGCATCTTTTGACACTGGAGCAACTTAAATCTGTCGATTGGTAAGTGTTTGATTCACATTAAATGTGGGTGGAAGGAAACATAATATAGTTGCAAATGCATCTGCAGGTTATCCATACATCTCTGTGCCATGTCTGCTTTAGCACCGCCGGTAAATAGCATGTTAGCATCTATTAGCATAGCATGTTAGCATCGATTAGCTGGCAGTCAACATCAACAAAACTCACCTTTGTGATTTCGTTGACTATCGTTGCAAATGCATCTGCAGGTTATCCATACATCTCTGTGCCATGTCTGTCTTAGCATCGCCGTTAAAATGTGGAGACACTCTGGCACATTCAATGGGGGTCTGGCGGCAGACACTTTGGCATCTTGGGGCCAGTGGTGCAACTTGAATCCCTCCCTGTTAGTGTTGTTACACCCTCCGACAACACACCGACGAGGCATGATGTCTCCAAGGTTCCAAAAAATAGTCGAAAAAACGGAAAATAACAGAGCTGAGACCCGGTGTTTGTAATGTGTTGAAAATGAAAATGGTGGGTGTGTTACCTCGGCGACGTCACGTTCTGACGTCATCGCCTCCAGCGCGATAAACAGAAAGGCGTTGAAAAAATAGATGGTCTTTTTTCTGCACCATCAAGGTATATATTGACGCTTACATAGGTCTGCTGATAATGTTCCCCTTTAAGTGCATGTGATTTTGAATAAATGTGCAACAATGCAAAGTAAAAACAAAATATCACATTGTCAATATATGGGGTATTATCTGTGGAATTTTGAGGACAAAATAATTTGATACCATTTAGGAATTTGGCTGTAACATAACAAAATGCAGCCCTGTGAATGCACAGTACTTACTTACTCTAGTTTTCATACCAAGACGGCTCCCAAGGTACTGTGCACTCTCGCAGTTGTTGGGTTTTTCTTTGGGCTCTCTTTCTCCCAAGTCCATCCTCGGCTACCAATGCGGATTCTGAAAGAAGGGGATTGGTGATAGTCATTAAATATTGTGAAGTGAAGTGAAGTGAATTATATTTATATAGCGCTTTTCTCAAGTGACTCAAAGCGCTTTACATAGTGACACCCAATATCTAAGTTACATTTAAACCAGTGTGGGTGGCACTGGGAGCAGGTGGGTAAAGTGTCTTGCCCAAGGACACAACGAACCTGACTAGGATGGCACAAGCGGGAATCGAACCTGCAACCCTCAAGTTGCTGGCACAGCCACTCAACCAACCGAGCTATGCATTACTAAATATTGTAGAGTGTGTAATATGGGATTTTTGTGGCTGTTGTTGGCTTCAGCTGCATCAAGTCTTTCGTGTCTTATATGTCTTTGATGATGTCATCTGCACTATTTATCCAGTTCCTTCATATCTTTAACAACAAGTACTTTTCCATCTTCCTGTCCCCCATTTAAAGGAGTCCTAATATCAAGAAGAAGAAAAAAGCAGTTTTGAGAACAACCAGAAGCTGTTTGTAAAACTCAAGTGAGTAACAAATGAAATTTCGGACCATAAGGCGCACATTTTTTCCCACGCTTTGAACCCTGCGGCTTATAAAACGGTGTGGCTGATTTATGGATTTTTTTTTCACTGACGGCAATAATACACATAGTTAAAAAAACAAAAAAAACAAGGACATACACTTAATGTTGTGTTATTATTTGTGCTATGCCACCATCTTTTGAACAAGTAGAAGCGCTGGTCCCGCTTCCAGCCGTCCATAGCGTTTCTACGTGTATAGATTTTTTCATTTGTTGCTCCAAGCACCATTTGTAAGTTTTATAATATTACTAAAATTATTTATACTTACTAAACCGTCCCCAGTAGGAGGGTTTTCCTGCATATTTGTACATGCTATTGTTATGTAATGAATCCAGCGTCGTTAGCATTAGCTAACACGTTTACTAGTGTCTTTGTTAGTTCTATTACCTTACAACGCCAGTCTTTTTGTATTGTTTTGTAAATTCACCTAAACGCTGACTGAGTCCGTTTTGTTTCATCAGCCATGTTTACTATTGCCTTTCAAATAGGGAATGTAAATAAACATTTACTAAATATTTGTGTGTAAATACACAGCTAATATATGGAAAAATGTATGTATCTTCCGCCTAAAAAATAATTTAAGGAAAAAAATTGATTTAAGGTAATAGTTGATTTTCAAGGTTAAAGTTGATTTTCAGGGTTAGGGTTCTAATTTTCAAGGTAAAAACTGATTTTCAAGGTAAAAAGTGATTATCAAGGTAGTAAAAGTTGATTTTTCAAGACAAAAAAACTATTTTCAAGGTAAAATTTGATTTTCAAGACAAAAAATGATTTTCAAGACAAAAATGTGGGGCGGCATAGCTCGGTTGGTAGAGTGGCCGTGCCAGCAACTTGAGGGTTGCAGGTTCGATTCCCGCTTCCGCCATCCTAGTCACTGCCGCGCTGTGTCCTTGGGCAAGACACTTTACCCACCCACACTGCTTTAAATGTAACTTAGATATTGGGTTTCACCATGTAAAGCGCTTTGAGTCACCAGAGAAAAGCGCTATATAAATATAGTTCACTTCACTTCAAAATTGATTTTCAAGACAAAAAACGATTTTCAAGGTTAGGGTTCTAATATTCAAGGTAGAAGCTGATTTTCAAGGTAAAAAATAAGTTAAGGTAAAAGTTGATTTTTAAAGTAAAAGTTGATTTCAGATTTAAGTTTTTTAAACTATTTGTATTATTGCCGTCAGTGAAAAAAAAAATCCATAAATTAGCCACACCGTTTTATAAATCGCAGGGTTCAAAGTGTGGGGAAAAAATTGTGCCTTGTGGTCCGAAATTTCATTTGTAGCTCACTTGAGTTTTAAAATTATTTAAGCGTGCAGCTTTTATATCGGTGCGCTCTATAGTCAGAAATTAGGGTGCAGTTTTACTAACGTTCCACTTAACAATTTGACACGCTTCATTTCAACAGTGCCCGGGAGACAACATAAACTCATTTTGTTTTACTGTACATTTTTTATAAGCAGTTGATGTTAGTCAATTATTAACAATTGAATACACGATATTGCACAAATCATTCAGGACTGTGTTTAGATAGCTACCATAATAATTCATGTTGGTGTTCTGCAGATGTCCACCAGCTATCTGGTGCTCAAGAAAGACGTCCCTCTTTGTCCCCCTTGAAGCCGGAGGATCCACAGCCCCCCCACATTAAAGAGGAGGAGGAGGAGGAGGAAGATTGGATCAATCAAGAGGAAGATTACATTCCAGGGCCGAAGGAAGCTGACCTCACCAAGATGCCACCGACTGGTGTCCCTGTGAAGAATGATGAAGACATAACAACCGAGTCTTCCCACCTTCATCGCAGTCCAAGTGAGGAGAACGGAGGGGTGGAGCCTTCAAGCAGCAGCTCAACACAACACTTGACAGCAGAGGCTGAGGAAGACCACTTTGGAGCTCCACTATCAGACAATGAGGACATGTCACAATCTATGGAGTGTAAGGACTGGAACGACATCAAAGATACTTTGAGCAGCGATACAGATTGTGAAGGCGATATGACGACTCAAACTAACAAACGCTGTAAAAAAGAGGTGACTGGTGAAAAATCGTTCACGTGCTCAGATTGCGCTAAAGTATTTTCTCGCCTGAGTGTTTTTCTTCAACACATGAGAACACACACAGGAGAAAAACCCTTTCTTTGTTCAATATGCGGCGAAAGATTTGCTCTTATGTGGAATATGAAGGCGCACATGAGAATACACAAAAGGGAAAAACCCTTTAAATGCTCAGTTTGTGGCCAAACATTCTCTATTAAGGCAAACATGGTATCCCATATGAGAACGCACACGGGAGAAAAACCCTTTGTGTGCTTAGTTTGTGTTAAAACGTTTGCTCATAAGGCAAATTTGGTCTCGCACATGCGAACGCACACCGGAGAAAAACCCTTCATGTGCTCATTTTGTGCCAAAACGTTCTCCCATAAGGCGAATATGGTTACACACATGAGAACTCACACCGGAGAAAAGCCCTACAAATGCTCAGTTTGTAGCGACTCATTTGCTCAAGGGTCCGCTTTAAACAGACACTTGAGAATACACACGGGAGAAAAACCCTTCCAGTGCTCGGTTTGTGTGAAAACATTCTCTAGTAAGACAAATATGCTAACACACATGAAAACACACGCCAGCGAAATGATGCATCTGCTCAACGGTCCACTTTAAACGGTGGAAAACCATTTAAATGCTCACTTTGTCGTGGTGTATTTGCTTGCAAGTCCATCTCACGTTAGAAAGTCAGTGTTGTGATGACTTCAAAGCTGAGCTACTGAAGAGTGTCAAGATCTGATTTTAATCTCCAATGTATCTTTTATTTTGATAGTTTTTTGGACCCAACGGTATTAAAGATGACCTCACCTTAATAATGGAGGACACGGTCACAAATGATAAAGCAGTCTGAGGTTTTACATTAGTCTCCTTTCGACAACATTCATTATTGCTGACGTTTGAAACACACATAAGAGATACGTACATTTACAATCAGAAACACTCATTTTAATATGTGTACACTGCAAAAATGTAACTTTGTAAACTTTTTTTGTGTGCAAGTCAAGTTTGTCTATTTTTGTGACTATTAAAGTTATGTATAAACAACAAATGTTTATTTCTTTTTTAAAAGACAGTCATTTAAACAATTTGACAAAGTCAAACCTGCATGGGCGCTGGGGGAGGACTGGATTCAGAACAGGGAATCAACGTACTTCAACAGAGCTTTGCACGTATTGAGAAGTGAATTATATTTATATAGCGCTTTTTCTCTAGTGACAAAGCGCTTTACATAGTGAAACCCAATATCTAAGTTACATTCAAACCAGTGTGGGTGGCACTGGGAGCAGGTGGGTAAAGTGTCTTGCCCAAGGACACAACGGCAGTGACTACGTTGGCAGAGGCAGGAATCGAACCTGCAACCCTCAAGTAGCGAACATTTTGTCCCAGCATCGATCCCAGCTATAACTCGTCTGCTCTAATCGCAAAATTACACAGTATTCTGGACATCTGTGTTGCAGAATCTTTTGCAATTTGTTCAATGAATAATGGAGACGTCAAAGAAGAAAGATGTAAGTGGGAAGGGGTGTATTGCGGCCGCCTTTAGCAACACAAACACAGCCGGTGTTTCCTTGTTTTCATTCCCGAAAGATGACGGTGAAGCTTTACTATGGAACAGAGCGGTCAAGCGAACATGGTTCCCTACCATGGTGAGAAAATGGTGGTAATAAGTCGGCTCTTACCGTAGACCTGAGCGGAGAGCTTGCGTCGCTGCTCCTGCAGCTGCGGACTCTCTTGCCTCCTCCCACCGGCCGTCCCCGACCGTCGGATGCTTACACCGTGGAGGAGTGAAGTGAAGTGAAGTGAATTATATTTATATAGCGCTTTTCTCTAGTGACTCAAAGCGCTTTACATAGTGAAACCCAATATCTAAGTTACATTCAAACCAGTGTGGGTGGCACTGGAAGCAGGTGGGTAAAGTGTCTTGCCCAAGGACACAACGGCAGTGACTAGGTTGGCAGAAGCGGGAATCGAACCTGCAACCCTCAAGTTGCTGGCACGGCCACTCTACCAACCGAGCTAAACCGCTCCACAACATCTGAACTATAAAGTGGCGGGCCGTGTGTTCCCCACCGAGGCCTTCAGTGACGTCCGACTTCAATGATTACCTCTCTAAATACTGTCATTGATATCACCACATGACCATTGAGAAAGACTACACAAGAACACATGTATGCACTACAGGGCACTCAACCACATCAACAGTGTACAAAGCGGGTCATTTTCTGGCGTATTTAGAAATTAATTAACCCGCATCATGTCATCTTACACTTTTGGTGACGTTTTTTGGGGTTTCTTGAAAAATGAGTAAGGCGATTATTTGAACAAGCGTGGAGATAAGACATCTCAACTCATAAAAAAAACTTGTTGCATCTGCAGCCAACAACGACTACAAAAATAACAGAGGACACATTCTAGAATATTAACATTCATTGACTACCACCGATAAGTTATTGTGTATTCTTTTTTTATGAATGACAAAATGTAAAAGTTATGGTGTGAATGAACACGGGATGTTCCTTCATGTAACTTGTTTAACGATGCCGAAATAAATACAACATAAATATAACATCTCCATTAAGTAACAATGTAATGATATTTTATTTTTATTTTAGCCTGGCAGATTATTGACAGTATTGTTAAAGTACCAATGATTGTCACACACACACACACAACTTTAATGTTGGCTTTGAGCTAGACTGGTAGTCTCTTCTCAAGGGTAGAGCTATCACTTTTAAAAGTTGAAGTTAAAGTCCCAATGATTGTCTCACACACACACACGCACAATGATTGTGTGTGTGTGACACACACAACTTTAATGTTGGCTTTGAGCTAGACTGGTAGTCTCTTCTCAAGGGTAGAGCTATCACTTTTAAAAGTTGAAGTTAAAGTCCCAATGATTGTCTCACACACACACACGCACAATGATTGTGTGTGTGTGACACACACAACTTTAATGTTGGCTTTGAGCTAGACTGGTAGTCTCTTCTCAAGGGTAGAGCTATCACTTTTAAAAGTTGAAGTTAAAGTCCCAATGATTGTCACACACACACACACAAAAAAACTTAAATGTTGGCTTTGAGCGAGACTGGTAGTCTCTTCTCAAGGGTAGAGCTATCACTTTTAAAAGTTGAAGTTAAAGTCCCAATGATTGTCACACACACACACACACACACACACACACACCTTAAATGTTGGCTTTGAGCTAGATAGGTAGTC